>NC_053498.1:135561025-135864775 GCF_905171775.1 Rana temporaria
TGTACCGTTTCAAGCGGCTCCCGCGCTCACTGATGTCACGCTACTCCGGCCAGTCACAGAGCAAGAGTTTGCGGCCTCGGAAGGAAGAGGGGTGAAGAATGGATGCTCGCTGCCAGCGAGTAAGACGGGGACATCGCAAGCTTCTCCTGCAGGTAATTGTCATATAATGGGCTACTATGCGACGCATAGTAGCCCATTATGCTTTACCTTTGCAGGGAAACGAAGAGGAAGTAAAACCCGTCAGGGTTTTCTTCCTCTTTAAGTAGGGGTTCCCTGAGACCTGAAAGTTATTTCAAGGGTTCCTCTGTGTTAAAAAATGTTTGAGAAAGACTTCTAGATCAGTGGTCATCAACCCTGTCCTCAGGGCCCACTAAAAGGCCAGGTTTGCAAGATAACTGAAATACATCACAGGTGATCTCATTTGCTCCTCAGTGATTGCAGTAGTCTAGTCTGCATCTCCCCATGGTAATACGTAAAACCTGGCCTGTTAGTGGGCCCTGAGGACAGTGAGACCACTGCTCTAGAGCAGTAGTCTCCAAACTGCGGCCTGGGGGCCAGATGTGGCCCTTTGCTTGCCTTTATCAGGCCCTTGAGACCCTAATCCCCCACTGATATATAAGGCACTATTAATTGGGCACTATTTCTTCTACACCAACAATAGGGCCCTATTCTTCCCATTGACACCAATGATGAGGCACAATTCCTTGCCCTGATACCAACAATGGGGTACTATTCCTCTCACTAACACTAATGAGGGGGCCCAATTCCTCCCAAAGACGCCAATGATGGGGCTCTATTTCTTCCTCTAATACCAACACTCCCACTAATATCAATGATCGGGCATTCTTTACCCACATTGACACATGGGGGGCATTTTCTACTTCCACTGGCCACAGTCCAGCCCTCTCAAAGTGTAAAGGACAGAAAACTGGCCCTTTGCTCAGAAAGTTTGGAGACCCCCTGCTCTAGAGGAACCCTAGGGTTCCATGGAATCCTGGATGAGATAGACTGATCTATCTCATTCCATTACTTGTTTGCTACATTTAACTGATTGGGTCACAACAGATAATTCGTATTCCAGATGCTTTAAAAAAATCATCCCAAATGTATTCTCATGGAGAATCCGACGGACGCCGGGTCCCGGATTGCTGCCACTTTACCGAGTGCCCAGTTACCCTGGCTATAATCTCCAGTCTCAGGTGCAATTGTTTGTGCTCTTTATCTATGCACTAAGCAGTGCCCTATGCTGCCTTCAACCACCATGTTGTTACAGCACCGGTTCCGGCTGGGTCCCCTTCCCGGGGACCCCCTATTCCTGTTACTTACCAGTACAGATCTTAAGTCCATCCCCCGCTGGTCGCCGCGGGAGACCTCATCTGGTCACTCCTGCCCCCGCGGATGGTGGGGGTCGTAGACTTTTCTCCTGAAGAAGCGGCAATGTCTGCGAAACTAGTAGAGAAACCCTTAGTGACCTCTACTCCCACTATGACCTTCCCCCTCCTAGGGGTCGATTACTGTGGTGATACACATGGAGTGTCACTTTTTTAATTACATGTTTATTTGTATTTTATTGTTTTACATTAATATTAATACAAATTGTATTTTGCTTTACATGTGCATTCTTTATATTTGCTTATCGTACCGCAATAGTCCAATCGCCCACAATCTCCCTGGTTTTTGGTTTGGGACCCAAATTCCAACCTTTATTCAACTTAAAATCCTGGATGATGGTACTTTTAACTAATTCTGCACCATGTGTATCCTGTAGAGGCCAATCTTATATCGTATTCTCACAGAGGTTGAGAAATTTAATGCAAAATCCATTCCTGAAATAAGAAAGATGTACAAGACTAATGGAAAGGTGCAGCGGTTGTCCTTTTTTCTTTTTTTTGGTATTCACAATTGTGTTCCTTCTAATGGGCACAAGAGCCAATTGTGCCCATCTATTGAATGCACTGATATAGAGACAAGACAAAAGATGTAAGGGATTATTATATAAAAAATTAAATAAACGTGCCCGCCTTAGTTTGATGTACAGATGACTTCAAAAACTGCCCTTCCCTACTTAATATTGTGTTGAATCATAACAGAATTGAATGGGCTGTAATAATGCCTGGAACTAAACCGAGAATGGACGTGCCCTGTCATTGCCGGTACACCATTTTATGTGTTTTGCTTTGTCAGTCAGGTCATAAAGTCAATTGCTGGTTGAGAGGAATTCACTGTTTTCTTATAAAAGATTTCAAAGAATGCTCTCAAGCCCCATCTAATGCTAGTCACGTATGTTTGTCATTCAAAGTCCAAGAAAAAAAAATATAGTAACTGGCACAACTTATGTACCAGGCAGTACATGCCCCCTAACAAAATACATAATGCACCACCACTTGCTCTGCCCTGCAGTCATGTATCATATTTACAATAATAGATTGGGGGGGGGGTCTTTTTTTTTTTTAAAGTGGAGTTCCACCCATTTTTTTATGTTTGTCTGTGCTGCATGCTCTAATCTCATAGTGTTCAGAATGGACAATTTTTATTTATTTTGTTGCTTGTAAATACCTTTATTTTGTAGTCCTTCATTACTTCCTCCTCCTTATTAGCCTAGGCTAATAAGGTCACATGGCTATTTGCAAGGGTTTCTGGGATAGGCATCATGTTTCCCAGTAGTCCTTGCAAACCTGACTGAAACCTATTACATTGCTTGTGCAACACTGAGCGTGTGCGAGATATGCAAAGCTGAAATCCAGGAAGTCATACAGTCTGGCTTCATGATGCCCACACTTAAGATGGCCACGGTCTATTTCTAGATTATAAACTATCTAAATGCTGTAACAACCTAACAAAACAGACCTTAGTTTACAGACTAACTTTACTAGACTACATTAAGATTGTGTATTACAGGGGTATTTATATTTAAAAAGTGAAATTGTGGGTGGAACTCCCCTTTTAATAAGGTTCATCGTGTGCAAGTTGGTGACATAATAACGTTTTTTGATTAATCGGTAATGCCCCGTACACACAACCGGGTTTTCCGACGGGAAAACTGCAAGGATAGCTTTTGGCCGGGAATTCCGGTTTTGTATGCTCAATCGCAGTTTTTCCGACGGGAAAACTGCCGGAATTAGCCGGCAAACAAAAGAGAACCAGCTCTCTTTTTTCCCATCAGGAAAACTGCCCTTTTTGGGGAGAAAAGTTTGTTTCTCAAGGAAAAGCTCTCATCTGAGTTTCCCAGTCCTGGCCAGGTTATGTAGCCAGTAGCCACAGATCAACACACTGTTGTCACTTCTTAGATGGATTCTTTATAATACAAAGAAATGATTGAGAATTTCAAGCAGAACTATATTTAAAAAAAAATGTATTCCAGTAATGGAATTAAATAATAAAAAAAAAAAAAGAATTAAATAAAAAAGCAGCTCTTGCTTTACTCAGTAGGGCATTCAAATCCACAGAAAGGCCTTTCTTCCACTAGATGGCGCTGCTCTTCCGAGTTGAATGCCAGCCTCATTCATTCCACTTCCTGTTAGCCCAGGCTGTCATTGTCCCGCCCCTGAGGGTTTATCATCACACTAGTTTGGATGTCTTTGGCCTAATATGGTCACATGGCCACTGCTCTATATTGGATGTAGCTGATGCTAAAATATCGTTTATAAAGCGCTGACAGAGGAAGCAATTAGTAAAGGAAATAATTTGTTTGGGCCAGTCTGGCCTAAACAAATTATTTACAGTGGTAGCAAAGCTGAATTCAGGCTTTAAATCAGAAGAAAGATCTGTGAATTTTAGAATAGAATTTATCAAACCTTTGCGGCATAAAAATATAATAAGCGGTATTAAAGCGGGAGTTCACCCGAAAATTTTTTTTTAACATTAGATTGATGCTCATTTTTAAAAACGAAGCAGTACTTAGGCTCCATTCACATCTAGGCGGACGAAATCGCAGCGTTTTGTCCCGCGAATTGCGGCGGCCAATAGCGGCGTTTTGTACCGCGATTTGCGGCGACAAAACACCGCGATTGTCTGCCTAGATGTGCCCCTAGGATGTGCCCCTCTATGGATATGGTCCCCGAATGCCGAAAGCCGCCTGAAAAAAAGGTCCGGGACCTTTTTTCAGGCGACAGGCGTCCAGCGTTCGGCGTGGAAATGTGAACCATCTCCATAGAGGGCAATGTGTTTCCAGCCCTCTGGCGGCAGCGGCGTCACACTACAGGCGAAAAAACGCCTAGGTGTGAATGGGGACCTACCGTTTTTAGAGAGCGATCTTCTCCGCCGCTTCCGGGTATGGTCTTCGGGACTGGGCGTTCCTATTTGATTGACAGGCTTCCGACGGTCACATACATCGCATCACGAGTAGCCGAAAGAAGCCGAACGTCGGTGCGGCTCTATACGGCGCCTGCGCACCGACGTTCGGCTACTTTCAGAAAATCGTGACGCAATGTATGCGACCGTCGGAAGCCTGTCAATCAAATAGGAACGCCCAGTCCCGCAGCCCATACCCGGAAGCGGCGGAGAAGATCGCTCTCTAAAACGGTAAGTACTACTTCGTTTTTAAAAAAAAAACTACTCGATTCCCCTTCACAAAATGAGCATCAATCTAATGTTAAAAATTAACATTTCCGGGTGAACCTCCACTTTAAGGTGATAAGTAATATTCACTTTATGTACAAATTACAGGAGTCAAATTTTTTTTTAAAACATATTTTTTTAATTATTTTTACTGTAATTAAAACGTTATAAAGAAAAAAATAACACAATAATTTTTTTTATTAAACAAAAAAAACATGCAGCATTTTTCTTTTCTTTTTTTTGTTGCTGTTGTTTTTTTATTTTATCCGACGTCTTAGGTAAAGTCTTATCTTTCGTATTGGGATCCTGGTTAAAAAAAGAAAAAAGTTATTTTGTTTTTGTTTTTGTTTTTTTATAAAATTGTCATTACTGACTTGTTTCCTTCCCTGAAAATAAATCCTTTTATGAATATTTTTCTGAAGGTCAGCGGGGAGTTTTCCCCGATCGCCATACGAGACGCACGGAGCAGGTATTGGGAAGAAAGCGGTTAATCATTAGTTTGGTGTGACTTGAAGAAATGTTTTGTGTGTTCTGTGAGAGTCGGTACTAGGCTGTGTGTGTTTAATTAATAACTGAATTGCAGCTTATTTACTGTTTGAATTTACCAGCTGCCCTGAAAGCTTCTCGTTTCACCTGGGCGAATGCAAAAAGGTGGCGGTTTCCATGGTGACGGGGCCTCTCCATGGTGACACACCCTCTGCATTTTATGTTCCTTCGTTCCCTAGAGTTGATTGTTTTTGGCAAAGCAGCTCAGAAACTCATCCAACTATTAAATAAAATAGATAGGTAGCTGGAAGGGCAGCACACAAACGGGCCGGATTACCTGCAGCAGCTTCCGCCTGCGAGTTGGGTGGCTCCGCTGTCATCGATCCAGAATGGAGGGAGCCCCCGCCTCTCCGTATGAAGTACACCTGGGATCATACTCTAATAGTATTGTACATTAAGAATTTTTATATATAAAGGTCCAGATTCACAAAGCACTTACGCCGACGTATAACACGTTACGCCGACGTAAGTGCAAATGTGCACCGGCGTATGTGTGCGCCAGACCCACAAACTAATATGCGCCTAAAAACAGGCTACACCCCGCCGACGTAGCTTGCACACGCCGGCGTAGGGTGGGCGCACATTTAGGCTGGACGCATGGGGCTGCTCCCATTGATTAGCCATTCAAACATGCAAATGAGGGAAATACGGCGATTCACGAACGTGCGTGTGCCCAGCGCGTAAGTTGTACGTCCGGCGTAAAGTTATTCCCCATAAAGGAGGTGCAACCCAGTAACAGACATGCACAGGTCGGCACCAGGGAACAAGCCGGCGTATTGTGCGTTGGCTGGGCGTACGTTATGTTCACGGCGTACGCAGTGATCCGGCGTAGCTTAGGCAGTTGTGCCGGCGTGGTTGTGAGCAGGCGCAGGGGGGTGCTGTGCATGCGTCCACGTCACGGCGCATGCTCAGTTCGTGATACGTACCTGTCTGGCGCTCGGCCCATTGTTTGCATGGGGTCACGCCTCATTTGCATGGGTTCACACCCACTTCAACCTACGCCGGCGTGCGACTTCGAAACCCATGTGCATGAGGCCTAAAACTGGTCACACACAGCTCAAATTTCGTTATTTTTTTATCAGATTTTATTTAAAGATAATGTTTTTTATATTTTAACCATATTAAGACAAGCCACCACGCAGGGCACAGGACAAAAACAAGAAAAAGGGTATCCAGACAACAAAAAAAAGGAGGAAACATATGTGACTTTTATGCATAGAATTTCTCAGATAATAAGTATATTTTTGCAGCTCAAATTTTGGGCGATTCGACACGAGCCGCTGAACAAACTTTGATTTGACTTGAAACGGAAGTAATATTGTCAACTGAACCTTAACCCTTTCATGGCTAAGCCTGTTTCTGACATTTGGTGTTTACAAGTTAAAAATCCGTATTTTCTGCTAGAAAATTACTTAGAACCCCCAAACATGCTATATATTAGCAGAGAATCTAGAGAATAAAATGGCGGTATTTGTGCAGTGGTGTTTTAAACGCAACTTTTTGGTAAAAATTTAATTTTAAGAAAATGAAACGGTAAAGTTATCCCAATTTTTTTGTATAATGTGAAAGATGATGTTGCGCCGAGTAAATAGATACCAAACATGTTACGCTTTTATAATCGCACGCACTGGAATGGCGACAAACTGTGGTACCTAAAAATCTCCATAGGCGACGCTTTAAATTTTTTTTTGCGGTTACCAGGTTAGAGTTAGAGGTCTAGTGCTAGAATTATTGCTCTCGCTCTGACGAGCGTGGCGATACCTCACATGTGTGATTTGAACACCGTTTACATATACAGGCGCGACTTGCGTATGCGTTTTCCTTGTTGCGCAAGCTCGCCGGGGAGGGGGGCGCTTTAATGTTAATGTTTAATGTTTTTATTTATTTTTCTTATTTCTTTTATTTATTTTAATAATATTAAATTGTGTTTAAAAAAATAAATAAAAATTGATCACTTTTATTGTTGTCACAAAGAATGTAAACATCCCTTGTCACAGTAATAGGTGGTTACAGGTACTCTTTATGTATTTTTTTTAAATCCGGCGCCATTGGCAGCCGAGTAACCTGGAAGTGACGTCATGACGCCGCTTCCGTGTTTACATTGCAGAGACTGAATCGAAGCCGATTATGGGGCGAGACACTGGAGGTGGTGGATCGGTCTCCCGGCTTAACAACCAAGCGGCTTTTAGCCGCATCGGATGTTATGCCTGGATAGCCAATCGCCGGTGACTTGACGGTATGGTTCATCTATCGAGATGGTTCCTGTAAGGACTACGCAGGCGCAATCCTTGCCGACGGAAATCTCCGAACCTCGGCCGGCATCCAGGCTCATTCCTTAACATCCCCGTGGATTGGAGGATGTTAAAAGAGCCAGGAGGCCGAGCGAGCGTACCTCAAAGTCCACGTCGCCCTGGAGGTTCGGTGATTTCCGTCAGCAAGGATTGCACCTGCGCAGTCCTTACAGGAACCATCTCGATAGCCGGAACCATATCAACAGATCACCGGCTCTAAACAACGGTAACGAGATGATGCCTGCTGCTGCGGGCATCATCCCGATATAACCCCTGAAAGCCGAGGACGCATATCTGCGTGCGCTCAGTGGGAAAGCGTTAAAGTCTGTTTCCCCAACATTTATGTGATTTAACATATACATTTTAGTGATTTATTTGATATGCACATCCTACAAGACCTGCAGCCTAAAGAAGCTTTATAGAAATTAGAGAGGATGGAAAGGTTCATAGGCTCCCCCACTCAGCGGAAATAAAAGTACAGTTGCTGATCGCCATTGTTGCCCCGTAGTAACACTCACTGCTGTTGTGGGTGTCCTGCTCCTGAGTTATGTGTGTGATGGTCTATGTTGAAATCTGTTGACAGAAATATTAAGTGCTCTGATTGTGAAAGAACATTCAGCTACTGATTCATACCAGCAACTCTACTGGGATCTATCCTTATAGTCGGGCACTACACAGAATTTGGTAATCGTAGCCAATCTGAGTGGCATCGGAATAACCAAATCGGCAAGCTATTAACAAGTTTTTATTTGTTTTTTTAGTGAAATTAAAGTTATTTTTTTAATAACAATTATGTCCTACCTGCTCTGTGTAATGGTTTTGCACAGAGCAACCCCGATCCTCTTTTTCTCGGGTGCCCTGTGGGCGCTCCTGGCTCCTCCTGCTTGACCAGTGGAGGCTCTAGTGCTTGGTTGCTCGTAAGCCCCACTCTATGCGTCCGTTAAGACTCGTACTCCCGATCGGACTTCCATTTGACTTTTCCATTGATTTCTGTCCAAAAGGCATTGTCTGTGAATTGTAAAGCCTAGAAGAATGGACAGCCGCACTTCCAAAAAAACCTTAGGTTGTCTTTATTTTAAAAAACAGCAAAATAGTGGAGATAGCAGACTACGCGTTTCACACTGCGGTCAGTGCTTAATCATGGCCATGATGGTCAGTCACGCCTACAGACCATCGGTTAAAAAAACGATCGTGTCAGAACGCGGTGACGTAAAACACAACGACGTGCTGAAAAAAACTAAGTTCAATGCTTCCAAGCATGCGTCGACTTGATTCTGAGCATGCGTGGATTTTTAACCGATGGACGTGCCTACTAACGATCGGTTTTGTTCTATTGGTTAGGTATCCATCGAAATTTAAAACAAGATTGCTTTTTTTTAACCTATGGATAAATAACCGATGGCGCACACACACGATCGGTTTGGTCCGATGAAAACGGTCCATCAGACCGTTCTCATCGGTTTGACCGATCGTGTGTACGCGGCATAACAGTATATAATGAACAATGTGTGTGTTTCTGTAATATAATTGTGCCAAATACCTTTGTTTATAGCTCCGTTCTGCGCTTTTGTGACCCTCCGGCGCTCTCTTCCCCGCAATTATATTACAGAAACACACATTGTATATTATATACTACTGTAATAGAGTGGGTTATAGGATTTTACAAGCATTTTAAACTATGGCTTATTTTCGAGGTAGGGCTTATAGTGCAGCCCTACTGGAAAATAACGCTAGGTCTTATTTTCGGGGTAGGTCTTACCATGTAATGTGCTGTCTTCTCTCTTCCCTCCCTCTCCCTGCCTGACAGGAATCCCCAGTGTGAACAGAGTTAAAATGCTTGTAGAATCCTATAATCCACTCTATTACAGTAATATATCATGTGTGTGTGTTTCTGTAATATAATTGTGCCAAATACCTTCGTTATAGCGCCGATCTGCGCTTCTGTGACCCGCCGGAGCTTTCTTCCCCGCAATTATATTACAGAAATACACACATTGTACATTATATACTATTGCAATAGAGTGAATTATAGGGTTCTACAAGCATTTTAAACTAGGGTTTATTTCCGGGGGAGGGCTTATATTGCAGCCCCCCTGGGAAAATAACGCTAGGTCTTATTTTCGAGGTAGGTCTTATGTTGTAGCCCTCCTGGAAAATAACGCTAGGTCTTATTTTCGAGGTAGGTCTTTAGCCTCGAACACACAATCAGCCCATCCGATGAGAACGGTCTGAAGGACCGTTGTCATCGGTTAACCGATGAAGCTGACTGATGGTCCATCGCGCCCACACACCATAGGTTAAATAACCGATTGTGTCAGAACGCGGTGACGTAAAACACAACGACGTGCTGAAAAAATGAAGTTCGATGCTTCCAAGCATGCGTCGACTTGATTCTGAGCATGCCTGGATTTTTAACCAATGGTCGGTTTTGACCTATCGGTTAGGAATCCATCGGTTAAATTTAAAGCAAGTTGGCTTTTTTTTTAACCGATGGTTAAATAACCTATGGGGTCCACACACGATCGGTTTTGATCGATGAAAACAGTCCATCAGACCGCTGTCCTCTTGTTAACCTATTGTGTGTATGAGGCCTTATATTGTAGCCCTCCTGGAAAATAACGATGGGTCTTATTTTCGAGGTAGGTCTTATATTGTAGCCCTCCTGGAAAATAACGATGGGTCTTATTTTCGAGGTAGGTCTTATATTGTAGCCCTCCTGGAAAATAACGATGGGTCTTATTTTCGGGGTAGGTCTTATTTTCGGGGAAACACAGTAGTAAACATTTGCAGGGATTCCATAAAACCTGAAAGTTGTTTCAAGGGTTCCTCCGTGTTAAAAAAGTTGAGAAAGACTGCCCTAATCTGAAAATAGTCAAAATTTTGATCTCAAATCCATAAAACAAAGCTTCAAGGGAAGAAAAAGACGATTTTTATCGTGTAAGTTCTGAAAGGACCTCCAGCAGAGCAAACTAAGGGTCATCAGGTGTTCCCCATCGTATGTTGGTTATGAAAGTATACTGCTTTTAAGATCGCCAATACTATAAAAATGTGAAAAGGGGAAAAAAAAACAAAAAAATATATAAAGCTACCGTCTGTGAACACAAATACACACACCCACGCTCCGAACTAGAGGCACACCTGACAAACGCGAGGACTGGCAGCCAATGGGAAGACACTGTGTTGAAATAAAGAAGAAAGAGCGATGCCAGCCTTAATTAATTTAAATATTTACCAATTCAGTTTTTTTAATTGTGTGTGTGTTTGCTCTATTTGTGTACAAGAAATACCTGCTGCATGGGCGTGTGCCCGGTGCTGGGATAAAGCTCATGACATCAGGCTGAAAAAATGCAATGAAAAACATTTTCGTGCCACAACAGATCAAATTGCATAATTTTTTTCTTTCCACATGAAATATCACTATTATTTATGTTGTGTTGTGTTTTTTTTTTTTTTCTTTTGGCATCTTGAGGTAATATGAAAACACTGATGATTACAATCAGAGGTATTCAGAGTGTTGAAAGGATGGGGTTTGTTGTCTCTGTAAAAATTGGTAGGTTTGGTTTTTCTCGTAGGTTTGTCTTTATGTCGTTTTATGTAGCACACACATTTCCTGTCTCTTTTTTTTTCTTTTTTTTTATCTCATTGTTTTGTTTTCTCTTGTCCTCCTTGATTTCCGCCATCTGTATTGTTAATTAGTCAGAAAGGTAATGACTTATGGTATAGATAACAGTCAGTTCGGATGATCTGAGACGCAATTTTTTTTTTAAAAAATCACCCTTAGCAGATACACTATATTGTCAAAAGTATTGGGATGCCTGCCTTTACATGAACTTTAATGGCATCCCAGTCTTAGGGCCAGATTCACATAGAAGAGCGCCGGTGTAACGTAACCCGTTTACGATACGCCGCCGCAAGTTTCCAGTTTTAGTGCCCGATCCACAAAGCACTTACCTGGAAACATGCGGCGGTGTATCGCAAATACGTCCGGTGCAAGGCGGGCCAATTCAAATGGGCGTGTGCCATTTAAATTAGGCGCGCCCCCACCCTGGACCTACTGTGCATGCTCCGTTTCGGAATTCCCGTCGTGCTTTCCGCGCAGTGACGTAATTTTTTCGAACGGCGACGCGCGTAGCGTAATTCCGTATTCCCGGACGGCTTACGCAAACGACGTTCATTTTTAACGTCGGCCATACTTTAGACAAAATACGTTTGCTGACTAAAGTTAGGGAACCTAAAACGACGACTAACTTTGCGACGGGAAACTAGACTAGCGGCGACGTAGCGAACGCGAAAATCCGTCGTGAATCGCCGTAACTCCTAATTTGCATACCCGACGCTGGTTTACGACGCAAACTCCCCCCAGCGGCGGCCGCGGTATTGCATCTTAAGATCCGACAGTGTAAAACAATTACACCTGTTGGATCTTATGGCTATCTATGCGTAAATGATTCTATGAATCAGTCGCATAGATAGAAACAGAGATACGACGGAGTATCAGGAGATACGCCGTCGTATCTCCACTGTGAATCTGGCCCATAGTGCATATTGATGTGGTTCTGAAATTAACCCCCGGCTTGCAGGAGAGACTCCCATGGTGATATTTCCCCTCGTTATTTGTGCCTACGCTCCTCCTACAGCGTTGTTCTTACATTCTCCATTTAGTTAGAATAATTTATGTGCTGGTTGGAAATTCTGGGGTGGTTTTACCTCCTCACCAAATTCTTGAGAAATATAAGAAACCAGCATGCGATTCATCTTGCCAGTATAAGCAGGAAAATACGTTTTGGCTGGCGTTTGTGAAGGTGCTTACACAATGCGTGGATCACGTGGCTTTCCCCCGGGGTCTAGGATACAAACACACAATAGTATTCCAGATTCATGTTTTTCTGGCACAGATTCTGTAACTTCAGCTCCAACGCGTTTAAAATGGCTTTACGGAGTTCACCTTTTCTAGAAATCGGTCAAGAGGCTATTAATGCGTTTATTACCCCAACACTTCATATTCCTGATATGTGCCTGCTGTAACATGTACTTGTATGAGAAATATCCTGTTCTCTTTGTATTGCTTCTTAGGTGTGATATCCCTGGTGAGCCTTTCAATCCCTCTGCTTTCCTAATAAAAACTGACCGCACTAAGCAGGAGAATGCAGCGTGGTCAGTTCTCTAGCTGTGCTGGGAACACGGTATACTCTCCTCCAATAATCTGACTTGCCCTGACACACTGCCCCTGCACAGCCTTTCACTGTGAAGCTAAGTGTGCTGCTGTTTCCCCTTCCCAAGCTCTTTTGCAGCTGAGAACATAGGGAATGTGATGGTTTTTATCCATACACAGAAGTTTTGCCTTTCATTTCTATTTTAACCGCTTGCCGCCCGCCACACGCAGATATGTCTGCAGCATGGCGCGGGCAGGCAAAAATACGTACCTGTACGTCCCCTTTAAGAAGCGGTTGTTGCGGGCGCGATCTCTCGATCGCAGCGGGCATACCCGAGATCATCTCATGGAGAGATAGAACGGGGAGATGTTGGTGTAAACACAACATCTCCCCGTTCTGCCTAGTGACATGTCACTCGTCGTCTGTTCCCTGTCATCGGGAACACTATCAGTGACGTGTCACAGCAAGCCACACCCCCCTACAGTAAGAATCACTCCTTCGGGAACACTTAACCCCTACAGCGCCACCTAGAGTTTAACCCCCTTCACTGCCAGTGTCATTTTCACAGTAGCCAGTGCATTTTTATAGCATTGATCGCTGTAAAAATGACAATCGTCCCAAAAATGTGTCCGATGTGTCCGCCATAATGTCGCAGTCACGATAAAAATCGCAGATCGCCGCCATTACTTGTAAAAAATAACTATTAATAAAAATACTATAAAACTATCGCCTATTTTATAGATGCTATAACTTTTGCGCAAACCAATCAATAAACGCTTATTGCGATTTTTTTTTATTTTAAATATTTAGAAGAATACGTATCGACCTAAACTGAGGGAAAAAAATGTTATATATTTTATGTGGATATTTATTATAGCAAAAAGTAAAAAACATTGTGTTTTTTTTTTTAAAAAGGTCGCTCTATTTTTGTTTATAGCACAAAAAATAAAAACCGCAGAGGTGATCAAATACCACCAAAAGAAAGCTCTATTTGTGGGAAAAAAAGGACTTAATTTTGTTTGGGAGCCACGTCGAATGACTGCGCAATTGTCACTTTTGTCATTTTGCTTTTTAGGCTGATCACTTTTTTTTTTGCTTAAAAGTTTTGGCACGTGACTTTCCACCTATCATTCTCCATTAAATATCTGCCTGTAATGCAATAGACAGTCGGCTCTATCCCTTACAGGGTTAAATTGGTAATATCCCTAAGCGGAACAACTCGATTCCAAGATCAGTAAGGGAGAAGCATTGCATCATCTTCAAAATGATGTTTGTTTGAAGGTATATGATTAAAATTCAGGAATGACACCGACATTTATTAACTCCTAGAATTTATTTCTTTATAAACTGGGCTTAGTGATATCGGGACTGCGCTGTTTATATAGACCTGCAATAAAAGTTCCCTTTCTGTTATGGGTATTACATCTGTTTTTACATATTACTGTTGTTTTAAAATCTTGTCACCGTATTGGGGGTGGTTTTGGCCAATAACCATAAACGGCCCTCTATTTTTTTTTTTTTTTTATGTCAAGTAGAATTTTAAATGTTAAATTTGCTTTGTATTTATGACGGCGCCACCGCGTTTTCCTTCCTGTAGTTTTCATAATTTAACTTCACTGTAACTTTTTTTTTTTTTATTATTATTTGAAATTTTTGTTCAATAAAGGTTAATTTGGAGTTCCTGCTAAGAGCTATTTTTACAAGCCTTGCAACCTCCAGGAAAATAGATTTAGAAAATGCAGTTATTAGTTATTCAGTAGGAGAAAAATCTCTTTTCTGTGTTGAGTGTTTTTAAGGTGTTATTTACTAAATGTGCTTAATAGGCCTGGCCCAAATGTTCGTAAAACATGCCAGTCCTTGCCAACCCTTTAAATATATTGCTTTCCCAAAGGACTTCACCAAAGAAAGTGCTAGATGCGTTTTTAAGCACCCAGAGTCTTGGTGAAAATAACCCAGCAGAGCAATAATCTTTCCTCCCAATTTTAAAATCTAAGATATCAATAATTTAGCAAAAAAAGTAACATTCAAAGAAAAACGTTAAAATTCCCATAGGCGTCCACAGAGATCGCCTAGGCCAGGGTGACATCACTGGACCTTCTCCTGGGAAAGCTGAGGATCCCATGTCCCGCTAGATGTCACTCCTGCAGAATTCTCCCAAGATTTGGGATCCTCCGATTTCCCAGGATACCGGGAGAAGGCCTGGAAAGGCCAGGAAACATCCATAGGTCAGCAATAAGGTAATAAGGTGTCCTTATTTACGAAACATGCTCACGGCACACTTGGTAGGCCTTGCTTTACGTCCTGCTGACCCACATGTTAGTAAACCACACCAGTTCTTGCCAACCCTTTGACTTGTATAGCATTCCCTAGGGCAGTGATGGCAAACCTTGGCACCCCAGATGTTTTGGAACTACATTTCCCATGATGCTCAGCTACTCTGGAGAGTGCATGAGCATCATGGGAAATGTAGTTCCAAAACATCTGGGGTGCCAAGGTTCGCCATCACTGCCCTAGGGACTTCACCAAAGAAAGTGCTAGATGACTTTAGGTGATCCAAGCAAAAGTGGGTATGGGTACCTATCAAAACTAGGTACCTGACCCCCCCCCCCCCCCCAAAAAAAAAATTGTTCAAAAGTAGAAGAGGAGGGGAGAGGATACTGAAAAGCGGAACTTGCCCTTTTGGGTGACGTTCCATTTTAAATAAATGTTCTGTGCCTGGAGATTTAAGGGAATCACAAATTACATCATTTTTAACCCTGACCCCAAATTGCTTGGATTTGTTTAAAATGGCCGTTCCTTGAATCCCCTTCCTCTAAGCTCACTATTGTTTTTGGTCGGGTCTCAAAGATTGATGAGTGAGATTCGAGGTAGGCCCAGAAATAAAAGTAAGAGGAGAAGATAATGATATTCAGACCTTTGTGCCCAGGGTCAGGAGGCTTATAGAGAAGTCCTTACACCATTATTAGTTTGATATATTGTGGCCAGGGATAGGTTACTTTAGGTTGGGCCATATGGCTGAGCTGCAGCTATTTGACTGTCTCTTTCAACGTCGCTGGGAGAGCTTGGTAGATTGATTTTTCTGCAAATTACTGATCCCTGGAAGTTGGAGGGATCCTATATGCCAGGACTCATTGATTTCTTGTGCTGCCATGTTTACTGCCTGAGTTCCATTCTGCGTTATTGATCGGGGAGGGACAGGCAGCTGTGTGTTTTTTTTGTTATAGACCTGGAAACATGGATTCAATCTTGGATTGTAGGTGTTTTTGTCATCTTGTGCTGTTTTTTACTGTATAAATTGGCACCATGCTTATTACCTCCATCCCTATTGGCTGATGTTAATTAAATGAGTCCAATATATGTGAGGTTATATGTAGTAAAACTGGCTTTTCATGTGTCTCTGCATTGACCTAGATTCCTATTCATTTGGAGCAGAATTTCACAACCTTCTGCCACCTTAACTTGTGGACACCCATTACACCCAATTCATTTTGGATCTCCATTTCTTTCAAATACAATTATGGTTATTTGCTGCTATTGAAATCTAGGCTTTACATGAGTCATATAATATTTTTATAAGTATAAATCCTGCCTACAAGCAGATAACACAAGATGCCGGATATGACCATGATAAGTCGGAAAATCCTCTACTTTGCCCCCTGATTTAGTTTTACTTTGCTACTGGGGGACTGACTTTCACTGCCTTCATGGCTAAGCCCTTCTAATCGCCATTTTCCTATTAATTTACTGCTGGATTCACGTAGGGCGGCGTAATTTTGAGCCGGCGTAGCGTATCGTATTTACGCTACGCCACCGTAAGAGGCAAGTGCGATATTCACAAAGCACTTGCCTCCTAAGTTACGGCGGTGTAGCATAAATGGGCCGGCGTAAGCCCGCCTAATTCAAATTGTGAAGAGGTGGGCGTGTTTTATGTAAATTAACCATGACCCGACGTAATGCGCCGTCCGTGGACATATCCCAGTGTGCATTGTTCCAAAGTACGCCGCAAGGACGTATTGGTTTCGATGTGAACGTAAATTACATCCAGCCCCATTCACGGACGACTTACGCAAACGACGTAAAATTTACAAAATTCGACGTGGGAACGACGTCCATACTTCTTTTGTTCGACTAACTTTACGCCTGAAAACGCCTTACGTAAACGGCGTATCTTTACTGCGACGGGCAAGCGTATGTTCGTGAATAAGCGTATCTCGCTGATTTATGCATTCTAGGCGTAAATCAGCGTTCACCCCCCTAGCGGCCGGCGGAACTAGACAGCTAAGATACGACGGCGCAGGCAGTCGTATCTTAGCTACATTTAAGTGTATCTCAATTTGAGAATACACTTAAATGTACGACGACGCAGATTCAGAGTTACGACGGCGTATCTACTGATACGCCGGCTTAACTCTTTGTGAATCTAGCTAATAGACTGCCTTAATGATTGAGACCAAGTGCTAAAAGCGCTTGAAGCTCAAATAATGGATGATGGTGGCCTACTTTAATTTTGACTTTGGCAGCTTAAAAAATACAAAGCAGGGGGGTCAGTTCCACCAGGTAGGTGCCACCGGACTTGAGAAATCCAAATGAGCAAAAAAGATTGAGCTCCAGACGATCACGTCAAATGTCCATATAGCTTTATTCTTGACTACAAAGTAACAATACCAATGGGGACCTGGCTAGATTTCACTGGTAGGCTGGGTGGCAGACAGGAAACCTTTTACATCAAGGGTGCCCAACCAGTGGCCCGGGGGCCACATGGGGCCAGTGGAGCCCTCTTATGTAGCCCATGACCTCCTGCTCTGGGATGGAATAGAATAGAATACTGTTATTAAAGGTAAGTTTATTACTAAAATCACAGTGTGTATATATGAACATATATGGTCATATCTGTTCTGCAGTGGCTACTGGGCTGCTTTCAAACTGATCCACAGGTGCAGAGAAGTGCACCTGTGGGTTACCTGCACTGAGCCATAGACTTCTATTACCTGCGAGTTTGGTGTGCTGAGAGTAGAGTTGGCTCTATAGAGCCGAGTGGGCTGCCATCCTCCCGCTCGGCTCATTGTGGCCCGTGACCGGTTACTTAAGTGGCCCTTGCTCTTCAAAAGGTTGGGCACCCCTGTTTTACATTATACATGAAATACAGTATGTGCGAACGTCAAGAAAATTATGTGTGGGTGGCATAGCGCCCAACTGTCCCTCATTTGAAGGGACCTTTTTTAGTCCTTCCTTCCTTCTTAGTTGTCCCTCATTTTTTGGCCTGGTGTATAGACCTCTAATACAAATGTAATAGTTATCACAAGTACTAAGTTGCAATAAATCATTCACTCATCCTCTAATGCCTAGTACACAAGACCGGGATTCCCGATGGGAAAAGGTCCATTGGAAATCCAGAGGGGAAAACCGAGAACCTGCTCGGTACTTTTCCCCGGTACGGACGATTGGTTTTCCCATTGGAAAAACTCTGAGAGCTTTTTCTCAGGAATCCCGACTGTGTTTATGCTCCATCTGAGTTTTTCCCCACAGGAAAACTGCCAAAAATGGCCGGTTTCTGCTACACACGACCGGGTTTTCTAATGGTAAAAAGTCAGTTGGGAATCCCGGCGGGAAAAAAAGAGCTGGTTCTTTTTTTTTTGTCCGGCGGGTATGGCAGTTTTCCCGTCAGAAAAACTGCGAGGGAGCATACACACGGCTGGGATTCCTGGCCAAAAGCTCTCCTCACAGTTTTCCCATCGGAAAACCCGGTCGTGTGTACAATAGGGGTGTGCCTACATACATACATTGGGGTTGATTTACTAAAACTGGAGAGTACAAAATCAGGTGCGGCTGTGTATGGTAGCCAATCGGCTTCTAACCTCAGCTTGTTCAATTAAGCTTGAAGCTGATTGGTTTCTATGCAGAGCTGCACCCGATTTTGCACTCTCCAGATTTCATAAATCAACCTCTATGTGCCTTCTTACCTTTTTTACTTGATAACTTTTGGTGGATTCTTTGTGTATTTTTAACTTATGTGACCACCTTTGCATTTGACTTCAATAAAGTTTTGAGTTGCTCTATTTCTTATAATTGAGCACTGTGAGGCAATCGCCCCAGCATCGGTTTCTATGCAGAGTTTTACCAGATTATACACTCTCCAGTCTTCCTCATTGTGTCCCTCTGTCTTTCTTCGTTGTCCTTTCTCTTTTGGCATGAAGTATAGACTTCTATTAAAAATGTCGTAGTTATCAAAAGTATTGCACTGCAAATAACTTTTCACCCAAGTTCACCAAGTGGGTGAAATCTGTTTAAATCATTTTTTTTTTGCATATTGACTCTTCATGGTCCACATTGTTAGGGGTGTGATAGGGCTGTGGCCGTTGGCCTTTATACTTTGGGGAATGGGGAGAGAGGAGCGCCTCGTGTCTAGCGCAGGGATCTCCAAACTACGGCCCTCCAGCTGTTGCGGAAATACACATCCCATGAGGCATTGTAAAACTCTGACATTCAAAGACTTGACTAGGCATGATGGGAAATGTACTTCCTAAACAACTGGAGGGCCATAGTTTGGAGACCCTTGGTCTAGCGCAGTGTTTCTCAATTCCAGTCCTCAGGCCCCCCCAACAGGTCAGGTTTTCAGGATTTCCCTCAGATGAAAAGGCTGTGGTGATTACTAAGGCAGTGAAACTGATCAAATCACCTGTGCAAAATAATGGAAATCCTGAAAACCTGACCTGTTGGGGGGGCCTGAGGACTGGAATTGAGAAACACTGGTCTAGCGTGATGCCACACTTGATGGGGGAATTGCAATCTTTTCTTGAACTTAAAAAATGTACAAATCAAGTCAATGTGTTTTTGGGGGAATTTCTGCCCCTGCATCACAGAGTCGAAATTTACTTTTACAAGAAATCCAGGTACCACAGTGGAGCCCACCTTTCTCAGTTTGAACATGCCAACAGCCCTGAAGAAGGGGGTGATTTGTACATTTTTTTTTTATGTTCAATAAAAAGATTGTAATTCTCACATCAAGTGTGGCATTACTCCAGACACTGAGTGCTCCTCTCTCCCCATTCAAGTATCTTTTTCACTGAAGCAACACCATTGTTGTACCAGCAAGGCAGCAGCCCATACTTTCAAAGGGAGTCAAACACCACCACTCATACGTGGACTTTTATAATATCAACCAAAAATGGATTATGCCATTCCAGTCTTTTTCTCAATCTAACCTCTTTCCTACCTCAGAAGTTTGGGAGGTATGGAGGTGGCTGTGTGCCTTCCTTGGTAGCCCTTATTCCTTAAGGCCCGTGCACCCGATTGGACTTTTTGACAACAAACCTCCAACGGACCTGTTTTTGCAGACAATCCAACCGTGTGTACGCTCCATCGGACAAACTTTTTCGCTTTTTTATCGGACAAATGTTCGCTGTGTGAGCAAACTTTCCGGCAACAAATGTCCTACGTCGGCTAATCCGAACTAAAGTCCAAAGTACAAAAACGCATGCTCAGAACTAATGCTAAACATCAGACAACAATAGCAGAAGTTGCCCAAAGGGTGGCGTTAAAGAGCAGAAAAACCACGTAGTACGTCTATTACGTGTTTGTTGGCTGTAAAAGTTCTACGGTGTGTATGTATACCAAGTTCACGAATAACGCCCTTCGTAGTAAAATCTACGGAAAAGTCCAATGGAAATCCTATCGTGTGTATGAGGCTTAAGGCCACAGCCTGTGTTGCCTATGTAAAAAGTCAACCCTACACTCTGCTCTTGTTATCATTGTAATTGAACCATTTGTTTTTCCAAGGAACTTCTATGTTAGTCCCCGTGCATGTTTTAGGCCCCATGCACACGAGACGCTGGTAAACTCGAGTTCAGAGGCATTTGGGCATTTTTTTCAACTGCCCCTGAACACATTTAATGTTATCCTATGTGTCCATGCACACATTCACGTTTTTTAAAGCAGTTGGGTTTAGGCTCGTTTTTTCAGACGCAACATTTTGGGTTCAGACGCAAACGTTTTTGCGTTTCAAAGCTTTGGTCTACAATTTCTTTGTTATGAACGTTGATAGCCGCAAACGCGGCAAAACGCCACGAAATTCGCGGCAAAAAAGGGCGTTTTTAAACGCCCGTTTTTGCCTTTAAAAACTTGAGTTTACATGTTTTTGCATTTGCTTCTCGTGTGCATGGGGCCTTATGCCGCATACACACCATCACTTTATGTGATGAAAAAAAACGAAATTTTCTGTGAAGTAAAAAACGACGTTTTTGAAACTTCAATTTTCAAAGACGAAGTTGCCTACACACCATCGTTTTTCTCACAATGTTCTAGCAAAGCGAGGTTACGTTCCACCACGTTTTTCCATTGAAGCTCGCTTCATAAGTAGCTTCTGGGCATGCGCGGATGAAAAAACACGGTCAATTTCTGTGAAGTAAAAGTTGACGTTTTGAAAAACGACACATAAAATTGAAGCATGCTTCAATTTTTTTTGGTCGTTTTTTAGAAGACATAAAACAACGTTTTCCCCCACACACGGTCAATTAAAGTGACGTTTTTAAAAACGTCATTTTTTTTCATCACATAAAACGACCGTGTGTACGTGGCATTAGATTCTTGTTGCATTTGGAGTCATGCTTATATAAGAGTCTTATGTATGTGAGCCTTATAGGTTTTCTTTAATCCCAATAAAAAAAATTGAAAATGAAATGTACAGAAACTGTATATCCAGTAATAGGAACTGTTTATAAGCAACTTAAATTTACACCTGGGGAAAACCCCGGTTAAAAGTTCCAGGATGGAGTGTGTCTGTCCTGCAGCCAGATTCCCACAGGCACTTCATGTGTGGCCTGCTACTTGGAAGACTGACAGAACGAGGCAGCAGTAGCTGGAGCCATCGAGCACACAATCCTCTCTCCATTGTCGCTACAGTCAGGCGAATAAGCCTTTACATGTCTCAACCATCAAATGAAAGGGCATTAATATGGTGCTTTTTAAATTTGCAAAGCAGAGGTGTGATAACCACACAACCAAAAACAGAACATTGAACATCAGAAGAACATTAAGTGCAGGCCATGTCTCAGAGATTATGTAGACTTAAAAATTACAGAGGGAACTTCAAGGAACCAAAAACACCCCCGGAAACCGGCCTGCCCCTGAGAAAAAACATGTAATCACCGTGCAGGTGACAAGTAGATGGGACACCGTGAAGGAGCTTTCAAACAGTTCCTGGTCTCTTGGACCAGACAGGCGCATGGGAGATGCAAAAAAAAAACTGGCAGGAATTTTATATGCAAACTATATTAATTTGCAGGTTCCGTTCCTTTGAACTAAAGTAAAGAAATGTTTGAGTCTACATTTACAAAAGCAACAGAAATCTGTCTGGTGTCTTGGTCAAAGACAAAAACTCTTCAGAAGAGTTAACAGATCCTGTTCTTTGCGATGACTGCCCCAAGGGGGTATCTTAAAGCGGAGGTCCACACAAAAATAGAACCTCCGCTACTCGGAACCCTCCCCCCTCCGGTGTCACATTTGGCCCCGCGGACCAGTTTCAGCAGACATGTTCGGTCGTGTGTACGGGGCCTTACAGTTTTGTTGGATCCAATTTATTTTTAGATCTTTATCAAACCTTCTATGTATGGATTTCCAATACAAAGTCTAGAACTTTTGCTTCCCATGTATCCTCAACTCACCTGTTCCCTCTTTATGTTTTTACTCTTACCCTTCTTGGAAGTATTTTGTTGGAGAACAGATTGGGTCACTGTGTAGGCAACATTCTTTCTTTCGAAAGTACTAAACGTATTTGCCTTTTGGAAGCCCTCTTGTGTTTTTATTTATTGACTTTTGCCGTATATATCTTTTCCTCACATGTTATGTGTATGTCTATTGGTTTCGCCTCCCATGTCTGGCAGTGCTTCCTTTTGTAGTATCCGTACAGCGCAGGTGTCTCAAAAAATAACCGGGCGTGGGAATAATAAAAAGTGCATTCATTTTTACTAATCTGTATTTATAGTAAATAAATGGGAAGAAATCAGCCTGGAATTTCTGTTCCACCCAATCCTGCCTTGTGCAACACAGTCCAGGCTGAGCACAAGGAAACATTTCAAGTTTTGTGAAGCTTTTTTCCAACTCTTTGTTGGTTTGTTTGTTCGTATTTCTGCCAGCTCCATCCTCTCGAGGCTTTGCCAATTTTCTTTTTTTCCTCATTGTACATAACATGTAAATCTAATGAAAAGGGGATTTAGAGTATTTTTCTTTCATTTCCAAGTCTATAATAACATACTTATGTGCAGTCGTAGATGAACATATGGCTTGCCTTTACAAACCACTGGTGGCACCTAACAATTTATTGTTGACTTACTGTGTAAAGGTCAGCTGGTTCAGAGGTAGCCCAATGGCTAATAATATCTCTTCTAGGTTCTGCTGGCAACATCTCCCTAGTTTTTGTCTTTTACAGGGTCATAGTAAAGGGTTTACACCAGGGTTTCTCAGCCAGGGTTCCTCCAAGGGTAGCCATGGGGTTTATTGATCCAGTAACAATTTCTGCCTCTAAGATAAGTTCCCATTGACACCATTGATCTTTTTAGCTATCTGTAAGGTGGTAATTCTTCCCAATGACCACAAGTGTAAGGAGCAATCTTCCCACTGATCATTAAACTAATGTATCATGAGCTGTAGTCCTTTTTAGCACAGGTTCCCTGGGACTGGAAAGGTTTTTCAAGGGTTCCTCTAGGTTGAAAAGGTTGAGCGAGGCTGGTTTACACTCTCACAACTACATTAGGTGTTCCCAGTCATTACAGAGAACCAGGGGAGCATGACACCACTACATTGACTTTTTAATAGTTGGTTAGGCCAAATTGGGGATTCTGACAGTGGTCTATTCTTGCTCTTGTTCTTTTGACATATAGTGGAGCTCAAAAAGCGAAGATTTGCTGTCTTAAAGTGGAGGTTCACCCGGAAATAACATTTTTTACCCTTAGATTGATGCTCATTTTGTCTAAGGGAATCGGCTAGTTGTTTTAAAATCGAAGCTGTACTTACCGTTGTAGAGAGCGATCTTCTCCGCCGCTTCCGGGTATGGGCTGCGGGACTGGGCGTTCCTATTTTGATTGACAGGCTTCCGACAGTCGCATCCATTGCGCCACGATTTTCAGAAAGTAGCCGAACGTCGGTGCGCAGGCGCAGTATAGAGCCGCACCGACGTTCGGCTACTCGTGGCGCGATGAATGCGACCGTCGGAAGCCTGTCGGAAGACTGTCAATCAAAATAGGAACGCCCAGTCCCGAAGACCATACCCGGAAACGGCGGAGAAGATCGCTCTCTACAACGGTAAGTACAGCTTCGATTTTAAAACAACTACCCGATTCCCCTAGACAAAATGAACATCAATCTAAGGGTAAAAAAAATGTTATGGGTGAACTCCTGCTTTAAGGGGAAAGTCTAGAACAGTTGATTAGGCCTAAGCAGTAACCTGAAAAAAAAAAATTTAGGTTTAATTTCCTTCTGAAAAAATATCATCAAACGTTTATGCCTCTTATTTATGTATCTGCAGTGTGAGATCATCTGAGGCATGGGTCTCCAAACTTTCGAATTAAATGGCCATTTTACTGCCCTTCAGACTTTAGAAGGGCCTGTTTGTGGCCAGTGGAGGGGTCAAAATGTACTGGTATCATTGAGAGTAAACAATGTCTCAGGCTTTGGTGGTCAGTTGCACCATCATTAGTATCAGTGGAAGGAATAGCGGTCCATCGTTGGTGTCAGTGGGAGGAATAGTGGCCCATTGTTGTAAGTGGGAGGATTTTTTTTTTTTTTTTTTTTAACAGAAACGTTTTTTTTTATCTCCAAGAAGGAGAGACAAAAATTTCAACATACAAACATACAGTGCGGCTGTACAGCCCATAAATACAGTCTTAGTGAATAGGTTCAAATTCAAAGGAATCTATTATCTTAACAGTGCAGTGGGAGGAATTTTGGTGCACTGTTGGTGTCAGTGGGAGTAATAGTGCCCCAAGGGCTGGATGAACACTAGCAAAGGGCCACATCAGGCCTGTTGTCCACAGTTTGGAGACTGCTGATCTAAGGCATCGCTGCTAACTTGCTGGAGATTAAGCTGTATCTGAATACCTACAGTGCAAGGATCTCCTTGCTGCTGCTGCTGCTGCTTCATTCATTCTGTGTATCTGTGCTTCCCCTACTTCTGCTTTTCCTGCTGGTACATCCTTACCCCACCAATCATCAGGTCATCAGGAGGGGCAGATAGCAAATGAGGAAGCAAAGCTCTGCTCCTCCAAGATGGCCACCTCCATACAGAAAGCGAGTGCAAAATTAAAATATTTTGTCTTCTGCCTGCCTTTTTGGGCACAGCTTTCACAGATTGGGTTCTCTTTTAGTCAGCATGTGATTTATTGCGTCAAGTACTATGTAAAACTTAAATATTGGCTTTGGATGGAGTTCAACACTAATACTACAACATAGGTTGCATAATATTGTTGTGTTGCTGTTCAGAATTTGTCGTATTTTGTATCTCCTCATCCACTGCTGTCTGTCAACTTTAAACTCGGTTGGGGGACACTGTTACTTTTTTTGTATTTTACATTTTATTGCAGGCCTAAAAGCCTTACATTTATGGTGGCAGTAGTGTTTGATTGCTATCTGGTTTCTGACCTTGATTCATCATAAATTTTAAAAAGCAGAACTGCATCCTGTTATAGATTGCATTTGTGTGATTTTAAAATGTTGGCCAATTGATACTGTATTGTTAGGTGTAGGCTATAATTGAGTAATACATCACAGTGAGGGTTTGTACTAATTATGAATATTGTCATCCCTCACTGTATTTTTATTTTTAACTCAGGCCTTGGCCAAGAGGCACTGGAGGATCTAATATGGCAGACATTTTTCTTGGTGCGTTTTAAACAGATGGACATTGTTATGGGACATATACACTCACTGGACACTTTATTAGGTACACCTTGCTAGTACCGGGTTGGACCCCCTTTACCCTTCATTCTTCGTTTCGTAAGTTTTAACAAGGTGTTGAAAACATTCCTCTGAGGTTTTGGTCCATAGTGACATGATGGCATCACATAGTTGCTTCAGATTTGTCGGCTGTACATCCATGATGTGGTTTTCCCGAGGTGCTCTGTTGGTTTGAGATCTGGTGACTGTGGAGGCCATTGGAGTACAGTGATCTCATTATCATGTTCAAGAAACCAGTGGTGAGATGATTGGAGCTTTGTGACCTGGTACATTATCCTGCTGGAAGGAGCCATCAGAAGATGGATATACTGTAGTCATAAAGGGATGGACATGGTCAGCAACAATACTTGGGTAGGCCATGGAATTTGAACCATGCTCAATTGGTACTAAGGGGCCCAAAGTGTGCCAAGAAAATATCCCCTATCAAAAGGAAAATGTACCCCAATAGGGGTTTTCTCAGCAGCAGGAGTTTGAAAAAGAGTAATCGCGATTTGTAAAAATATGAAATTGTATTAATGACAACCATATCAGGATGACATTGACAATTTAATATATGAGCTCTGGTACAAAGGACTATGAAATCAATACTGTAACGGTCACCACCGCTTATGACCTTCCATCCCATCCAGGACAGCTCATCTGACACTCCAACCGTCCAACAGACATCAGACATCCCAGAATAACGAGACTTGCTCCATTACTGGTTTCAAAATGAAGACAACTTTAATGGTTTCTTCTCAGCTTATATACAGTACAAGGCATGGAAGTATTCAAAGGGACAATGAAATCTCCACCCCCCTAATCACACACTAAGGCTAATTACTAAACATTCCTTCATTAACAGTATAACAAACAAAACACCATCACACAATGATCTCCTTCCAATCCACATCCCCAGACAGACGCTCTGTCTCCGACAAGTACATTCCACACATAAACAGTATTTAGCATACATAATAGAAATGAGTCATAGAATATTCTTTTCAGGCATTAAGGAATATACTGTAAATCACTGTCCACACCAAAACAATCCAACATGTGTACCCCATCTCCTGGCTCAATCTGTGCCCAAAAGTGACTCCTGTTACAAATACATATGATGCAAACATAGTGTAATGCACATCATTGAGAATCAACAAATGCCGGAAAAAAACATAAATCCTTGACGCATTTCGACCCTTCGTGGTCTTCATGAGAAGGCAAGTTTGCTGTGAAAAAATTGCATTTCAATAAATCAAATTTTGTAATTTTTTTAAAATAATGCATTTGTTTGCTAAAGTTAGTGAACATTCTAATGCATAGTTACCAATCACTCTGTGTTGACGTACGTCTCATGACCTGAGATCCTCTAAGTGGTCCTCACATAATTCCACACAAAATCTCCCGGTCAGTTGGTGTCACTATCCCTTACACCATTACACCATCACCACCAGCCTGAACCATTGATACAAGGCAGGATGGATCCATACTTTCATATTGTTTAAGCCAAATTCTGACCCTACCATCTGAATGTCGCAGCTGAAATCGAGACTCATCAGACCAGGCAACATTTTTCCAATCTTCTATTGTCCAATTTTGGTGATCCTGTGTGAATGTAGCCTCAGTTTCCTGTTCTTAGCTGACAGGAGTGGCACCCGGTGTGGTCTTCTGCTTCAAGGTTCGATGGGTTGTGCGTTCAGAGATGGTATTCTGCATACCTTGGTTGTAATAAGTGTTTTTTTTTTTTTGGAGTTACTATTGCCTTTCTATCATCTTGAACCAGTCTCCTCTGACATCAGCAAGGCATTTTTGTCCACACAACTGTCGCTCACTGGATATTTTTTCTTTTTTTCGGATCACGTTCTATAAATCCGAGAGATAGTTGTACAAGAAAATCCCAGTAGATCAGCAGTTTTTGAAATACTCAGACCAGCCGTCTGGCACCAACAACCATGCCATATTCAAAGCCACTTAAATCCCCTTTCTTCCATTCTGATGCTCGGTTTTAACTTCAGCAAGTCGCCTTCGCCACGTCTAGATGCCTAAAGGCAGGGCCGGTGCTAGCGCAAGGCAACATGGGCACTTGACTTACGGCGCCAGCGATGCCCAGGGTGGAAAATTGACCAGGATAGTCGCCCGCTCGACACAAGCGTTGCTAGGTGGGTGCGGGGATGCTGACATCCACCAGAGGGGTGACACCCGTGGATAGCGGCACCGCTATCACCGCCCACTGCCCTGTTGATCTGACCTTGCTCTAATTCGGTGGAGCGGACTGAAGCCGCCGGCGCCTCCTCCTCGCTCTTTACATATAATGAGTAGGAGGAGCCAAGGGACACACACCGCTGTGTGTATACGTCTGCTGCCGCGCTGTTCTGAGGTCTGTGCTGTACACTTTATTACTCTATTATAAGTAGATGGACATGTGGAAGGGCGCTATGGGAGGGGAGAGGGGTGACTATGCTGATGGTGGGTCTGAACTAAGGGGGGTGTCTATACTGCGGGGGTCTGTACTAAGGGGGGATGTCTATACTGATGGGGGTGTCTATATTGATGGGGGAGTCTGCACTATGGGGGGGTGTCTATACCGTGGGGGACTGCACTAAGGGGGATACTATACTAGCGGGGGGGGTATACACTATAGGGGGGAAATCTATACTGATGGGAGGTCTGCACTAAAGGTGGGGTGTCTGCACTAAGAGGGGGGATTCTACACTGATGGGGTGTCTGTACTGAGGGAGGGTGTCTATACTAACGGAGGGTGGTCTGTACTTAGAATGGGGTCTATACTAACGGAGGGGGTCTGTAGTTAGTAAAGGGGGGGGTCTGATATATATATACATATATAATGTATGGTGTGTGCGCGTGTGCGTGACCGGGGGGGCGGCAAAATGCACCTTCGCCTGAGTTGGCAAAAATCCTTGCACCGGCCCTGCCTAAAGGCATTGAGTTGCTGCCATGTGATTGGCTGATTATTAATTTGTGTTACCAAGAAATTGAACAGGTGTACATAATAAAGCCGCCAGAGAATGTACATTTGTAAAATGTAGTGGATCGGACCACGGATGTAAATAAGAACAATCTAGGAGAAATACATGTATTTACACTAAAGATTTTATCAGCTTGAAATTACATTTTAAATCCTGGAAGTCCCATTTTTTTTAATACTGTCCCCTTAACAAGACTGCTGTAGTTGTGTGCTAAAGAAAGATCTGCTTGTCTGTGAGATAATATAATAATTCTGGCAGTAAAACTTCTTAAATATAAATTGAATCATAGTAATAATTAGCTGCTTTATTTGGACTGAAATAAAAATATTGACCAGTAATTTGGGCCTCATAAATATTTTATTTGTTTATTATTAAAAATGGTTTCTGCACGGTGTACAACATTATCAGAATTTTGTCTGTTCCAAAGCATTTACAGGGCGACCTTGTTCCAAGCTAATATTCATTTATTAAGCATTGGAGATGGCGTGTGGTTAAATGCTGGATGCTAGCTACTTTTGTGATAAGAAACTCTTCTGAATACATTTTGGGTGAAAGTGTTAGATACTGTATAATGCTAACATGGATACAATCATTATTGCTACCTGCTCAAGCATGATACCCCTATAAGTTACAAATGTCAGAGTGAGGAGGGCGATTTGATGCACTTGGTTTGTGGTTGAAGTGAAATGAGACCCTTTTGGTCGGCAGACACAGAATTCAGATCTATGAACTTCACTATTCCTAATATCTATAACCCTAAGGCCGCGTACACCCGATCAGTCAAAACCGATAAAAACGGACTGAAGGACCGTTTCATTGGTTAACCGATGAAGCTGGCTGATGGTCTGATGTGCCTACACACCATCGGTTAAAAAAATGATCGTGTCAGAACGCGGTGACGTAAAACACACGACGTGCTAAAAAAAAACGAAGTTCAATGCTTCCAAGCATGCATCTGACTCCTTTTGACCGATGCTTTTGCATACTAACGATCGGTTTTGACCCATCGGTTAGGCTTCCATCGGTCAAATTTTAAAGCAAGTTCTCTTTTTTTTTTGACCGAAGGATAACTGACCGATGGGGCCCAAACACGATCGGTTTGGACCGATGAAACAGACCTTCAGTCCGTTTTCATCGGTTTTGACTGATCGTGTGTACGCGACCTAAGTCCGGCCATAGACTAGTCGAAAGACGAGCGTTCTGTCGATTTTAAAAAAACGAAAATGGTGCATACCATTGTGCCATCATTTGTTTCGATTTTCTAAACAAAATCCAGCATGTTGGATCAGGCACTTTCGATTATGGTATGAAAACCACGGGTAGCAGCTGGCACAATAATGTGAGAAAAATAAGACCAAGAATTTTTGTTCTTTTTTCTATGGCCCGATTTTAAGACATGTTTACTGGGTCTCTTGAGGAACGTTGAATGAGTTTTTCTGTTCTCCCTCAACACTCCTAAACACTCCTAAAACTCACAAATTATCTACTAGTGTCTAAAACTAATGGACACTTTTCTGTACTCCTATTCCTGGTACCTCTTTGCTGCCTCTCACACAGTTGACCATCACCTCCTCAAGAAAAAAACCTTCACTCCCTTGGTCTATGTGACTGTACTCTTCACCTATCCCACCGCACCTTCAGTGTCTCCCGTACAATTATATTTTCTTCCTAATTTTCCTTTTTCCGTTGGGATCCCCTAAGGTTCTGTTCTTGGATCTCTCCTATTCTTGATCTACACCTCCATTTTGGGTCAGCTCCAATACCATTTCTACGCTAACGACACCCAAGTCTATTTCTCTACCCCTCAGCTCACTCCATCATTCTCATCGGATGGACCGACCGTGTGTACGCGGCCTCACACATCACTAATTTACTAACAGACATATCAGTCTGGATGTCTCACCACTTCCTCAAAATCAGTCTAACCAAAATCGAGCTCTTATTTCCTCCCCTATGTGCCCCTTCCCTTGACCTCTTTATCAAGATCGATGGCACAGCCATCAATCCATCTATTCATGTCAGGGTTCTAGGTGTAATCCAGGATTCTGAACTGTTCCTTTTAGCCCCATATCCATTTAGGGTCCAAAGCTTGCTACGTGTAAAGTGCTGAGCAAACTGTTGACACGCTATTAATCCTGAATAATATCATTATGCAGCAATTCACTCTTCCCCTGGTTTATGATTTCCGAGAAAAACTGTGGTCCTACACTGGAAGAACAATGAACTTTTGGAATAAAATATCGCCGCCACTGAATAGGTTAACTTGTGAGGCCAGGGGCTCTTCTACCAAGTTTGAAAAAACAGGGGTGGGCTTGATTGGACAAGGCCAAGATTTGTAGACATTCCCGTATCTACCTCCTAATCATAATTATCTATACATTTTCACTTTACTTGACCACAAATAAATAGAAGGCAAAAGATTTTGGATGGCATACCCATAAGTTCTTCATTGATGCATGGGTTGTAGTTCTCTTTCCCTTACTGCAAATCCTAAAGCCCAATTCTGGGCAAAACAAGGACCCTCTTCCACCTTCTAAAAAAATTCCCTTTTTGCTTACCTAAAACCATTTGTCATGTTTGGGTGCCAGGCTTCTTCACCTCTTCTCTTTACACCCAGCGGGTCTTTCTTTGGGGGTCCACATCATACCATGCATGATGTGGACATGTTCTGTCGGTGACGGCGACACTTCCATCCAGCAGGGTCTTCTCACAAGCAATTGAACTACGAGGGGGGGGGGGTTGTGTAGTGAAGTGATCATTCCACGGTAATATAAGGAGCAGGGGAAAAGTGTCAGACACACAGGGTAGGAAATTTGTTTGCTGTTAGAGAAAGGTATAGGAGAGTTTGAGAGGATAGACCAAAGAATAGGGTATGAAGATGTTTTTGCCAACATTGTAGGTGATAAAGGTACTCCATGCACAATGCACAGTTAAATTCAGATTTTTGCCCGGAGTTGGCCTCTGAATCCAAAATTTTGCTTGGTGAATCTGTACCTCATGTTTACCATGAATGCTTTATTCTATCGTACCGACTGTGTAACCTTTTCCTTGCTGTATATGCAAATATTAAATCCTGTATAATAATAATGTATATACTTTATTTAGTATTGCAATAAAAAAAAGCTACCTGCTAGTGCTGTAGTGGTCGAAGGTGGTGCATTTAATTTGGTTCTCTTACTATTTACTTAATAGATATTTAAGCTACTTGAGACAGAGGGGGTCCGTCTGCCCAGGAGAATAGACATTCGATAGAATAGATAACATACGCCAAAGTTCTCCCCAGTTGAACAGTTTTCAGAGATCATAATAAACGTTTGTTTCCCGTTCTTATGTTTAAAATTAACCTGTCATAAAAAAGTTGGAATAACCAGTTAATTTGTAAGTGTACGATATTCACAAGGGAGCCCCTGTACAGTGATAGAGACTGATACAATATGACGACAGGCATGATGAAAGGTGATCCTCTATTCCCTTGGAAACTACCAATTCCTTCGCTAACCCATGGATGGAGGAATACTTGGATGTATCGGAAAATGCCATATAAAGATGTCCTTGCCTTACAGCACTAGATCTCCCTAGTGACTTGTATCATTGTCTTGTGCAACTCTGATGTTATTTAGTTGCAGATAAGTAGAATCCTGCACAACCCAAAAGATGGCTGTGTTGGGTTTTAGAGAAGTTCACCTGAAAATGGTGCTTTAAGAAAGTTTCTTAAATTTCTATTATAGCCTGTACTTTCTCAGCTAGGGTTCTGTGGAACCCTAGGGTGCCTCCAGAGATTAGTGGATGTTTCTTGAGAGTGAGCAATGTCACATTGATCTCCTGACTACAATGACAACCAATGTAAGGGCAATTTCCTAATGGCGTTTAATATAAGGCACCACTTCTACATTGAGAACCAGTGCAAGGGGGCTTTCCCACAATGATCACCAATGTAAAGGGGCATTTCTCCACTGATCACCAATATAAGGAGGCATTTCTCCACTGAGCACCAATGTAAGGAGGCATTTCTCCACTGGCCACCAGTATATGGAGGCATCTCTCCACTGACCTCCAATATATGAAGGCATCTCTCCACTGACCACCAAAATAAGGAGGCCTTTCTCCACTGACCTCCAATATATGAAGGCCTTTCTCGACTGACCTCCAATATATGGAGGCATTTCTCCACTGATCACCAATATATGGAGGCATTTCTCCACTGATCACCAATGTATGAAGGCATTTCTCCACTGATCACCAATATATGAAGGCATTTCTCCACTGATCACCAATATATGAAGGCATTTCTCCACTGATCACCAATATATGAAGGCATTTTTTCCACTGATCACCAATATATGAAGACATTTCTCCATGATCACCAATATATGGAGGCATTTCTCCACTGATCACCAATATATGAAGGCATTTCTCCACTGATCACCAATATATGGAGGCATTTCTCCACTGACCACAGGTATAAGAAGGTCTTTCTCCACTGACAACCAGTATTTGGAGGCATCTCTCCACTGACTTCAAACATATGAAGACATTTCTCCACTGACCACCAATATATGGTGCATATCCCATTACAGACCATGGGCTGCAGGAATAGTCTTCAGGAGACAGAGAATTGCACCCACCATCCACCGATCATGATTGCATGGCTTTGCAGCATCCTATGCAAAAAAATTAAACCATTATTTATGTGTTTTTTTATTGCAAAACGTTGACTTGGCCTTTAACTGTAGCAGAGAAAAATAAGGCTTCCTGCTGTGTGAGACTGCGTGGCAGGGTGGTTTCTATCTCGGGACTAGATGGACAAAAACACAAATTATTTTATAAGATAAAATGGCTCTGATATGTATAATTATTAGACATTTGCCTGAAGTTCAGCTGAAAACCTACAGATAATAATTGCAATAGGGAAAATTATATTACCAATACCTTATAGAGTATCTAGTTACTGTTTAGAAGTTTATCTAAATAACTTGGTCTAAAGGAAAGGGCACACTCTTGCCATCCTTCCCGTGTTTTTCACATCCTGTGTAAATGAATTGCTCCTCTAGGTAAGAATAGAGCTTTTTTGCCAAGACTTCGTACAAATACAAAAAAAATTAGTTATTAAAGTGCAAACAGGAAGGGTCTTTTTTTCCAAAATGTGCACGTAGGATATTCAAAACAGGAATTGCCATGGAAACGCCACAATATTTGTTTAAATGACACGCAGCCTCTTGGTAGCTGCGTTGACACATTTGGCCCCCATGTTTGGCCGCGTCCCTATCCGAAAGGGATCTAAACAGTTACTCTTTGTTTTTTAACAATTGGCTGCTTTTCCTCCACTCTTCTGTTGGGTCCCTACATTCACAAGCCTAGAACAGGTTCAGGATATGTTAATATAGAACGGCCGCGATTAGTCGCCGCTTTCCTTCTTTGTCATGGAGAAAATAGGACAGCTACGAGGAACATGTCCTATCTGTTCTGCTGGAGGACAACTTACACATTTCTTTCTGAAATTTCCCGAGGTTGAGGTTGATTAGTAAATGTTGTTGTGGACTTTGGCTGGTGTCAAGGTATAAAGCTGGGAAATATGATTATCCTCTGCATAAAATGACACATCATAATCTTCTTGTAATGAGCTGATAATGGAATAAGTACAAATTAACCAAAGACGTGCACTAAGCAGCTATTTTTTGGAAAATGTATGGCAGTATTCATTTCCTGTTTTCTTTTTTTTTCGTATAAGATTTATTTGAATTAAAAATGCATGTAAGTGAAAGAAGTGGAGATAATGGTGTTCATTTACTAAAGGCAAATAGGCTGTTTGTTTTGCAAGTTGGGGTGAGCTGGGTTCGGTCCGAACCTAGTTCAGCAGAACCCATGGGAAGCTATTGCATGATGGCATCCTTGCAGGCCCAATCGACTGCAGCTGGGGCAATGACCATGACATCATTGACCTAACACGGCTACATTTAGTCAATGTTGGTTACAGCTCTGTGCAGACATGCTCAGGCATTCTTCATTTCCAGCCTCCTTCTAGGTCTCCTTACCCTGTTACAACCCAGGATTTCCTTGTGACTCTACTTACACTTCAGCCTTGGTTTTCCAACCTGCGCAGCACACGTTATGATGCTGGGGGTGGCCTGGAAAGGTATTTAATCATCAGCCTTTGATTAGGTTGGTGCTGTGTCTTTAAACCAGCTACTTGAGACCAGAAGATATAAAACTTGTTGGGTAGGTGTGGCGGCAGTAGACACACAGAGGCCCGAAGTGCAATAACTGATGGATTGGAGACCTTGCAAACAGATCATCAGCCCGGCTGGGTATCTCACCCAACTGGGAACTGAGTCAGTGTAGCGGAGGGTCAACGGTAGTAGGCCTAAGCTGAAGCTAGCGCCTGCCAAGGGAGACGGAATGCAGCCGGGCTGGTCCAACCCAAGAGGCAGCTTGGGAAAGTGCAGATGTAGGCCCTAAGCTTTCCCTACTCCTCCGCAACCTATACCATACTTGGGACCACGAAAAGTATCTTGGCAGGAAGGAAGCAGAGTATTTAAATTCAGGCAGGGGTTTTGGCAGGCGGCAAGCAAAGAGTCGCCAGGTATCTGGGTCAGCAAAAAAAAAAAAAAACAGGAGAAGAAAGAAGAGTCAGGTTGTTTGGGTCAGCAACAATGGGACAATTTTATAGCTCTTGGTCTCAAGAAGCTTGTTTATAGACATTGCATCTGTCTGTTCAAATGTGGAAGCGTAAAGCCAAATTCCAAGTAAAAAAAAAAAAGTTTTCCCATGCAGTTGGACTTTGCCCGTATTGCACGGATTAACTGCTCGTTTATCCAGGGAGAGGGGAAGATGAAGGACAAACAAGGATGTTGGGCAGGTGCCCGAAGTCCTCCTCATCAATCGATGATGTCATTGCTTGTTAGGATGCTGGTGGCTAGAAGGTTGTATTGGTGCACAATGAAATCCTGTAGCTTTATGTAACTAATAGGCAGGCTTGATCCACCTGCTGGCTTGTATACACTTTTTGGGCAATTTCTACGCATTGTGGCAAGGCATCCCTGAAAACAAACTGAAGGCACCCTGGTTGAAAAAGGCTGCACTAGAGTGCAAAGTATTTAACACATAGTCAGCTTTATCGCATATCCATACATGAAGCTAAGGGAAGAGCAATCTGCGTTCAACTCATTTTTCAGAGAGCATTTGATAGGCGACGAGGAGGTGCTTTTCCTCCGGGGTGGTTGCAGAGCATCCCCATTCACTTAAATAGGTTGCGTTTCACCCACCGAAAGCGTCCTGGCCGCGATACATGTACAGCCTCGGCTGCTGACTCTGCAGCTATATGAGGAGCCATTGGGGTGAAAAAAACGTGACTCAACTGCAAGGTTTTACTGGCCCCCAACTGAAACGAAGGCCTGAAAGTATATGTTAAGTTGGATACTCAAACCCAAAACACAGCATTGTCTTCATGTATGTGTAATTTGACAGCAGTTTTCAGCACTTGTACTTGGGTACATCAAGTCCTTTGTTCAAATATCTAAATCGTTCTGTGTTTAAGGAACTCCTGCCATGTTTTCTATTCAGTTTTTAGGTGATATAAAATTTGAGCAAATCAAATGTGATATGTATGTAATTTCTGTCTTTTTCTTGTAGCGATTCATTGAAGGCATATCGATCGTACATAGAGCGAAGCCGGTGCTGAGGTGTAACGGGTTGGAATGGACATCTCTTCTGCTGGATGTTATCTACAAGGTACGTCAAATATATAAATTTTATAAGTTATTAAAACATTCGACTTGCCTAAAAAAAAATATATATATATATATATATATATATATATATATATATATATATATATATATATATATATATATATATTATAAAAAAACTCAATGTATTTATTTATATATATTGGAGATTGGGTGGTCTTCTTGTTTACTTTACACCTGAAGGATTGAGATGTATGCTGGGCTTGCGTTGTCCTGACCAGTTTATATATATATATATATATATATATATATATATATATATATATATATACTGTATATACAGTGTACATATATCTCATTGTATTATTATTTTTTTTCATATGTCAATTTTCTCATATAACTTATGAAGCATATAATTGGTTTTGCGTTGTATGCCTACAGATGTAAAGTGCCCTGGTCATTAGGGGCAATCATTTTATCCTCTAAACCTGCCTTACAGTATAATGTGGCAGTATATTGTCAGAACAATATAATGTATAACGTCAGATCACCTAGGCCAAGGGTCTCCAAACTTTCTAAACAAAGGGCCAGTTTAATGTCCAGCAGACTTTAGGGGGGCCGGACTGTGGCCATTGAGAGTACAAAATGTCCCAGCATCAGTGGGAAGAAACAATCCCCCATCATTGGTGTAATTGGGAGGAATGGTGCTCCATCATTGGCATCGTTGGGGCCCCATTGTTGGTGCCATTGGAAGGAACTGTGCCACATCGTTAGTGCCAGTGAATAAAATAGTGCCCCAAGGGCTGGAAAAAAACAAGCTAAGGGCCACATCGGCCCCCAGGCCGCAGTTTGGAGACCACTAATCTAGGTCACTCAATTGATGAAAATGTTGACTTACAAGCCTAAATAGCAAATCATTACAGAACTGAATGTATCATAATACAAACTATTTTCATGCACACGTTATCATGACTTTCCATACCCACAATTACCCCACCATTGCTCATTTATAGTAGCCAAGGGCCCTAGTGTCCATGTTCTGGTAACCAGGAATGAGCTGGGTTTGGATCCAAACCCAGTCAGTTTACCCAAACCTGCGGGAAGCTGTCACATGATCACACTACCTCCATCCCAAATGAGCTATGAGTAGGAGAATCCCCACCCTGCAGGAGATCCCTATGACATCATTGACCTAAAAAGATCATCTACCCCAGGGGTCCTCAAACTACGGCCCTCCAGTTGTTCAGGAACTACAATTCCCATCATGCCTAGTCATGTCAGTGAATGTCAGAGTCTTGAAATGCCTCATGGGATATGTAGTCCTGCAACAGCTGGAGGGCCGTAGTTTGAAGATCCCTGATCTAGCCTATTGGGTCCATGACATTGTCCTAATAGGGCCGTATGACAACTGTATAGATGCAGCTGCAGGGCAGGCAATCTCCCACCCACAACTCATTGGCCCAGCATGATGACTACATTTTGGGTTTAGGCTGAACCCAACTGGGCCACACCCAAGCGCATCCCTGCTGGTGACTATTGTCGCCAGGACTGAAAATGAGGGAAAATCCAAACATTTTGGTTGTCACTATATAAAAAGGGGAGATCTTCCAATAGAAATACTTTTTTCAATCACAGCGGTCTAATAGGGGTTAACCTCACTTTGGAGAGATTTCTCCTCGTTTCCTGATGTGTCTGTACAACAGGAAGTAAAGGGATTTTTTTTTCAAATGCGACCCAGATAAAAATAAACAAAAAACACCTTACAAGTGTTTAAATAAATAAAAATAAGATTTGGTTTTGGATATGCTTTATTAACAATATGTCTCACTGCAACAACGTACCCAGGGGCCAATGTTGGCCAATGTCATTGTATTATCGTATCGGTAGGAATGACTTTCCATGCTTGTACCCCAATAGGCCAGATTATACAATGTACATATTAAAGTGCATTCTTTATATGTGATCTGCAAGGTGTTTGTTACAAAAATCTGATTTATCTTTTGTATAGCGCTAGTGTGTCCACAAGGCCTAGTCCACACAGGCAGTAGAAATGGGCATCTGTATCACTCACCGGAAGCCTAACTTGACAGCCAATGGGGATTGTGCACGTGTCACACCTGTAATGCTTTGCGCCACAACCGTGGCAAAACTTAGCTTGTTGAATTAGACAGGGGTCACTGCTTGTCAGACTTGACCATTGAAGTCAATGGGAACTGGTTGCAACTGTGAGCCAAATGCTTGGCTCTTGGCTTGTAGTTGCGCCATGGCAGTCCAATGCAAATACCCAGTTCAGCAAAATAAAATAAAAAAATCAACAGAAAAAAAACAAGGCATTTAGAAGGCATAGCTATGGTCTCCTGAAAGCTGATGCTCTACTGTCCTCTGAAAAGCAATTAATTATCACTTTTTAAAGGGGCAGTGAAGAAGTGTTGTCAACGTGAACCTAGCTTAAAGGTGTTTAGAAAGAGCAGCTGGAAAAGTGGGTAGTTAGTGGTCGATAGTCCAAATAAGAATACGGCACCTCATCCCTTAATTGAGTAAAAAGAGGGAATGGAGGAGTGTGGGATTATTGCGGTGCCAAAATAGAAACCAAACAAAGCGGATATATTAAAATTAAAAAAGTTTTATTGGTTACACAAAGATAAAAAAGTTTAGTTCAGACATAAGGGCAATATACAGATATTGTGGGAGCGATACATTAGGATACAAGCCAGTGGTCAGGTCTTCCCAACGAGTTTCGCCAATCCTTTGGCTTCATCAGGGGATTTATGACGTGACCATCACAATGAATTGCTCTAAAGAGATAAGACAGAAATTATTTATCAATTCATTCATTAAATACATCAATGTAACACTATTCATGATTCTTAATATGAATGTAGTTTGGCTAGGAAATGTGGCGGAGCAAAGGAAAGCCCAGGTGCCAATATGCAGACCCCAATAGATCCCATGCCCCCGCACTGAACCCCATATAGTGAAAGCAAGCACTAAAGAGCAGCTGGAGATTTGAGGATCAAGTCACCACATCCCAAAGTTTAAAAGCTAATGCTGGGAATGTATAGAAGGGATTTTTAAGGTGCCAAAAAAAAAGGTGTATCAAAATACAAAGATTCTAAAATCGCATACATTTTATTCTGTATGACCCAAGATTAAAATCCAGCATTTTGTTTAAAACCAACAACAACAATTTTATGCGGTCGTGATGCATGTAAAATTGTTTTCTGCTCAACATATTTCACCATGAAATGGCGTCTTCAGGAGACTCATGAAGCCCTGTACAGGAGACATGAGTCTCCTGAAGAAGCCATTTCATGGTGAAACATGTTGAGCAGAAACCACTGTACATGCATCACGACCGCATGAAATTGTTGTTGTTGGTTGCATGATTTTAATCTTGGTTCATATAGAATAAAATGTATGTGATTTTGGAATCTTTGGCCCGGATTCAGAAAGGAGATACGACGGCGTATCTCCGGATACGCCGTCGTATATCTGAGTGCGTCGGTCGTAACTATGCGACTGATTCAGAGAATCAGTTACGCATAGATTCCCCTAAGATCCGTAAGTGTCTTACACCATCGTATCTTAGGCTGCATATTTACGCTGGCCGCTAGGTGGCGCTTCCGTATAGTTACGCAATGAATATGCTAATTAGGTAGATACGCCGATTCAGAAACGTACGTCCGGCCAGCGCATTTTTTTACGTCGTTTACGTTAGGCTTTTTCCGGCGTAAAAGTTACCCCTGCTATATGAGGCGTAGCTAATGTTAAGTATGGACGTCGTTCCCGCGTCGAGTTTTGAAAATTTTACATCGTTTGCGTAAGTCGTTCGCGAATAGGGCTGTACGTAAGTTACGCTCACGTCTAAAGCAATGACGACTTGCGGCATAATTTCGAGCATGCGCACTGGGATTTTTTCACGAACGGCACATGCGCCGTTCGTAAAATACATCAAATACGTGGGGTCACAGTGAATTTACATAAAACACGCCCACATCATCCCCATTTGAATTAGGCGGGCTTACACCGCCACACATACGTTACGCCGCCGTAACTAAGGGCGCAAGTTCTTTCTGCATACGGAACTTGCGCCCTACGCCGCGCCGACAGATACTGCAATGTATCTGAATCTGGCCCTTTTGTATTTTAAAACCCCTTTTTTTGGCACCTTAAAAATCCCTTCCATACATTCCCAACATGAACTACGATAGCTTAAAGGTGGTATCCTTCATTCACGAACATATCTGCTTCCATCTGACCAGTGTCTACACCAAATAATTGTATTTGTTGTCTTTTTATGAGCTGTATCTCTTTAGATCAGGCATGTACAAATGTTTCACTATGAGGATAAAATTTAAAAAAATATATATTTTTTAAAAATGTAAAAAAAAAAAAAATATTTAAAAAATATTTGCCTAAAAAAAAAGTTTTAGAAATAAATGAATTCTCCTTTTACATCATGGTCCTCCTCAGAGTCCCCCCTTACATTAGGGTCCCCATCGGAGTTCCCCTCTACATCAGGATCCCCATTAGAGCCCCCCACCTTATATCGGGGTCCTTAAAGCGGAGTTCCACCTAAAAATGGAACTTCAGCTTAACCCACTCCTCGCCCCCTTACATGCCACATTTGGCATGTAATTTTTTTTGGGGGGGGGAGTGGGGGCTTCAGGAGAAGGGGACTTCCTGTCCCACTTCCTCCTTCTGCCGAGGGGCTGGTAAGGCGATTAGCTTAATCGCCTTATTGCAGCCCCTCCCTGTAGGCGAGCGCCTGTCCAATCGGATGGCACTGCGCCGCTCGCGCATGCGCAGTGCTGCTCGTGCATGCGCAGTGGGTGCCCGGCCGTGAAGCCGAAAGCTGTCACTGCCGGGTGCCCACACTAGGAATGAAGACGCCTGCCGTCGAGGGGGGGGCGAGGAGCGGAGCCCCGGCCGGTGCGTCGATGGAGCCGTGGAGCAGGTAAGTGTCTGTTTATTAAAAGCCAGCAGCTACACTTTTTGTAGCTGCTGACTTCTAATAAACTTAAAAAAAGGCTGGAACACCCCTTTAATGCCGCGTACACACCATCACTTTATGTGATGAAAAAAAATGACGTTTTTAAAAACGTCACTTTAATTGACTGTGTGTGGGGGAAAACGTTGTTTTATGTCTTGTAAAAAACGACCAAAAAAAATTGAAGCATGCTTCAATTTTTTTTGGTCGTTTTTCAAAAGTGCACTTTTTACTTCACAGAAATTGACCGTGTGTAGCAAAAAAACGTCGTTTTCTAAGACGTTTTTTCATCCACGCATGCCCAGAAGCTACTTATGAAGCAAGCTTCAATGGTAAAACGTGGTGGAACGTAACCTCACTTTGCAAGATCATTGTGAGAAAACGATGGTGTGTAGGCAACTTCGTCTTTGAAAATTGAAGTTTCAAAAACGTCATTTTTTACTTCACAGAAAGTGTCGTTTTTTTTCATCACATAAAGTGATGGTGTGTACGCGGCATAAGAGTCCCCCATACATCAGGTCGAAGCAGAGACCCTCTGATAATCTGAATCCTCATTCTGTCCATATTGAGGATATACCCCTAACCCTATCCACAGGTCAGATTAAATTTTGTAAAGGGCCGGATCTGGCCCAGGGGCCATAGTTTGGAGAACCCTGCTTTAGATTACAAATATGGACCTACAAGTCTGATTTTTTTTTTCATTTAGATCTGAAAACAAAAAGCCGGATTGTCAGCCCTTTTTAATCGCCTTTAAAAAAAAAAAAAAAAAGCGAAACTCCCCTTGTTTTATGTCTGGGGGGCATCAGCGCTTTTAAAATGTGAAGCCTCTTGAATCTCCTGTAGTTAGGCTGATGTCGGCTGTCTACTAAATCACGCTGATAGGCGATCAGTATAACATTAGCTCTCCGCCACAGTCACATCTGATAATCTATCCATTTGTACGTATTAAATCTAATATTACTTCCTTTACAGTTCATTGTGGCCGCCACACCCCCTCTGTGTCTGCTACAAGACCACAAATCCTAATTTCAGAGCGATCCAACCACTGCAATATGACATTAGATGGCATATAATTAGAATTTAAAGTTTGTCTGCTGATGTACTTCAGTTACATTTTGTCCATGTTTAACAAGCATTATAATAACATGTTTCCTAACATAAATCGTAGCAGTATTACAAGGAGTAGAACAAAGGTTTTCTGGTTATATTGGGGCGGAAGGCATGGTATTCTCTACAAAGCGCAGAGATTATTTTATTTTTTTAAAGCTGAACTCCTGTCAGATATCAAAGTAACATTTAATCTATTTATGTGTTCATTTAAAATGGCCTTTAAATACATACAGGGCTTTTTAATTCAGAGAATAGATGCAAGTACTCAGGAGAGTATTTCTCATAGGGTGCAGGGCTCAGGAGTGTGCATCACACAGGGTGCAGGGTTCAGGAGTGTGTACCATACAGGATGCAGGGCTCAGGAGTGTGTATCACACAGGGCTCATGGATCAGGACTGTGTATCACACAGGGTGCAGGGCTCAGGAGTGTGTATCACACAGGGTTCAGGGCTCAGGAGTATGTATCACACAGGGTTCAGGGCTCAGGAGTGTATTACACAAGGGGTAGAGCTCAGGAGTGTGTATCACACCGGGTGCTGGGCTCAGGAGTGTGTATTGCACAAGGAGTAGAGCTCAGGAGTGCTAATTACACAGGGTGCAGGGCTCAGGAATGCATAACACACAAGGGTGCAGGGCAGCTCAGGAGTGTGTATTACACAGGGTGCAGGGCCCAGGAGTGTGTATTACACAGGGTGCAGGGCCCAGGAGTGTGTATTACACAGGGTGCAGAGCCCAGGAGTGTGTATTACACAGAGTGCAGGGTTAAGGAATGTGTGTGTTACACAGAGTGCAGAGCTCAGGAGTGTATGTGTTACACAGAGTGCAGGGCTCCAGAGTATGTATCACACAGGAGTGCAAATAAGACAGGGTGAAGGCTCATGAGTGTGTATTACACATGGTGCAGGGCTTAGGAGTGTGTATTACAGAGGATGCAGGGCTCAGGAGTGTGTATCACACAGTGTGCAGGGCTCAGGAGTGTGTATCACACAGTGTGCAGGGCTCAGGAGTGTGTGTGTTACACAGCGTGCAGGGCTCCAGAGTATGTATCACACAGGAGTGCAAATAAGACAGGGTGAAGGCTTGTGCGTGTGTTTTACACATGGTGCAGTGCTCAGAAGTGTGTATTACAGAGGATGCAGGGCTCCATAGAATGTATCACACAGGGTGCAGGGCTCAGGAGTGTGTACTGCACAGTGTGCAGGGCTCAGGAGTGTGTATTACACAGAGTGCAGGGCACCAGAGTATGTATCACACAGGAGTGCAAATACGATAGGGCGAAGGCTCATGAGTGTGTATTACACAGAGTGCAGGGCTCAGAAGTGAAGGGCTCACACATGTCACCATTTTTAGACCATCCGCACTTCACCTCAAGGATCCTGTTGATCACTGAGGAGGCCACTGTATATTAAAATGAGCCTTTATAAATCAATTTAGACAAAATGTTATTCGCCCTAACACTTTACACACTGAGCTGAATTGACACCCTGCAAATAACTGGCCTTAGGATTATCTTGTAAAGAACCAGTGCTAGGTCATGGCAAGACCCCCCCCCCCCCCAGCTGCCTTCATGTCGGTCCAACTTTCCCATGTTGTATGTACATTTTATACAAATTATGTAGGGTAAGAGCCCCGCTCCCACCTGCACCTCGCTGGTGACCACTCATTACAGTGACGGGTGAATGGGAGGGATAGGTGATAGAAGGTGTGTGGGGCCAGCTATCGCCTATAGGAACAAACCAAAATATGCGTAGCAGGGGGGTTCCCCGGGTTTTGGGGCTCATGGTGTTCTCAGTAATATAACTGCTGTGATGTGTAGGCCTTGGGTGGTGCCTACTTGGCATTTCCTGGTCATGACTGCAACGTTTAGGAAATAAACAGGTATGGCTATTATCCCATATGATATACACATCAAAATACATTGATGTATGAAAGAGCTTTAAGTAATGCTCAGAGATAAATATGTAAAGATTTTAGGAGATTATCAGAAAGGAATATATTAGAGATAATAGAGCTAGGGTGAGGTCTTTTCTCACACATAGCTGACTTCCTGTCCCATAAAAGATTACAGCCATTTCAATAGTTTTGTTTTCTAATGCAGTAATGTTGCTATGTATAAAATGTTGAAGTTTAAATAAAGTTTTTTTTTTAAACAAATTTGAGTCCAGCAACTGACTGAATAGTTAGGATAGAAATATACTGTTAGGCCTCGTACACACGATGGGTTAACCAGAGGCATCCCGGATTCTGCGGGAACTTCACGCACAGACTGCATCCTGCCGCAGTCCCGCAAAGTGGTTAACTTTCCCGCACAGGAAGGAGAAGAAAACGTTCTGAGGGCAAACATACGAGGAGAACTGACAGGCTGTGCAGTGGTGAGTGGCAAGAACTTCACATCCATCCACGGCAACCCCCCCCCCGCTCACCCACAAATCGTCGGCCCCCCTCAACAACTTTGATCGGCTGCCCCCCAACCCCCCCGCTCAACAACTTTATTTGGCCGCCCCCCCACGCTCAACAAAAATGTCCCTCAGTGGATCTTTAAAATGTTGGGAGGTATGCCAGAGGACAACGGTCTGAAGGACCGTTTTCATCGGTCAAAACCGATTGTGTGTGGGCCCCATAGATTATTTAACCATCGGTTAAAAAAAAGCCAACTTGCTTTAACCACTTCCATACCGGGCACTTACGCACCTTCCTGCCCAAGCCAATTTTCAGCTTTCAGCACTGTCGCACTTTGAATGACAATTGCGCGGTCGTGCTACACTGTACCCAAACAATTTTTTTTATCATTTTGTTCCCACAAATAGAGCTTTCTTTTGGTGGTATTTGATCACCTCTGCGGTTTTTATTTTTTTGCGCTTTAAACAAAAGAAGAGTGACAATTTAAAAAAAAAAACACAATTTTTTTTTACTTTTTTATTTAATAAATATCACAATTTTTTTTAAAAAAACTTTTTTTTCCCTCAGTTTAGGCCGATACGTATTCTTCTACATATTTTTGGTAAAAAAAATCGCAATGATCATATATTGATTGGTTTGCGCAAAAGTTATAGCGTTTACAAAATAGGTGATAGATTTATGGCATTTTTATTTTATTAATTTTTTTACTAGTATTGGCGGCGATTTGCGATTTTTTTACGGTCACCGTGATATTGCGGCGAACACATCGGACACTTTTGACACGTTTTTGGCACCATTCACATTTATACAGCGATTAATGCGATAAATATGCACTAATTACTGTATAAATGTGACTGGCATTGAAGGGGTTAACACTAGGGGGTGAGGGAGGGGTTAATATGTGTACCTGTATTGTGTTCTAACTGTGGGGGAAGGGGGTGACTGGGGGAGGTGACCGATCTATGTCCCTATGTACAAGAGACACGGATCGGTCTCCTCTCTCCCCTGACAGGACGTGGAGCTCTGTGTTTACACACAGAGCTCCACGTCACTGCTCTGTCGTTACCGATCGCGGGTGTCTGGCGGACATCGCGACCGCCAGGCACGCGCATCGGCATCTCGGGGACGTGCCGGGCGCGCGCCCCCCAGTGGCCGGAGGAATACAGGACGTCAATAGACGTCCTGTTGAATATTCAGAGTCACCGTGAAGCCGTCATTTGACGATGGCCCGGTGCTCAAGTGGTTAAAATTAACCTATGGATTCCTAACCGACAGGTCAAAACCGATCGTTAGTAGGCACGACCATCGGTTAAAAATCCGCGCATGCTCAGAATCAAGTCGACGCATGCTTGGAAGCATTGAACTTCGTTTTTTTTCAGCACATCGTTGTGTTTTACGTCACCGCGTTCTGACACTATCGGTTATTTAACCTATGGTGTGTAGGCGTGACGGACCATCAGTCAGCTTCATCGGTTAACCCAGGGTTTCTCAACTCCAGTCCTCAAGGCGCCCCAACAGGTCATGTTTTCAGGTTTTCCCTCAGATGAAATGGCTGTGGTAATTACTAGGGCAGTGAAACTGATCAAATCACCTGTGAAAAATAATGGAAAGCCTGAAAACGTGACCTGTTGGGGCGCCTTGAGGACTGGAGTTGAGAAACACTGGGTTAACCTATGACAACGGTCCTTCAGACCATTGTCCTCTGGTTAACCTATCGTGTGTACGAGGCTTTAGAGTGACCATGGTGAAGTGCAGGATGGTGAAGATCTGGGGCTACCATTCATATCTTCCCTTCATTATCTGGTGAGTCTCTAGCCCACACGAGGAATGTACAAATCAGTTTTCCTGCTCTTTACTGGTTGCATGCTTGTCCTGGATCATTGGCTCACCCAGTAATGCAGTAAGGTTAAGTCTCTTCTTTTTTTTTAAGTGTAGTATCTGATCTTATTAGTGTCTTGGGCGGAAAACAAGCAATGTGTTCCTGCGCCCTCTCCCAGTTGTGAAATACCCAACTGAGTATAATGGGGCTCTTAGGGATTCTTCTCTGGAAAGAAAGAAACCATACCTGGTCTAGGACTCAAATTTTGGTAAGGGGACCAGGAAGGTTGGTTGTTGTCCAGTCAGGATTCCAAGGAGCTCAGGGCCTACACACACACACACACACACTATATATATATATATATATATATATATATATATATATATATATATATATATATATATATATACACACACACACACACTAATATATATATATGTGTGTGTATGTGTATACATATATATAGATATAATGCAGCATAACACATGAAAAAGCTTACAAATTTGCATGCAGAAACGCATCCAGACTGTGTTTCTATGATGTGAACTTGCCTTTAAAAAAGAAAAGTAATGCAGTCACCATGATAATAATGATAGATACAATGATGAATAATTATTATAAATTATAATAATAAAATAATACAAAACAATATGAATTATTATAAATAATCATGATAATGAATATTAAATTAAATAATAAAAAATAATAATATTATAATAAATTATAATAATAATGCATAAAAATTGTAATACATTATAATACTATAATTATAATAATATAAATGTTTGTTTTTGGGTTTATTGACACTTTCAGCTGGTATAGAAACTCAATACTGTTTCCTAAAAATCTGGGTAAATTGTATATTATCATTATTTTCATTTTAGATTTGTGTTTTTTTTATTTTGTATTTATTTTTAACTAGAAATGGTTAGCCTTTTATTGGACTATTATAAAAACAGCTTGCAAATGATCAGTTGGCGAGACGCAAACCGGTCATCTCGCGCTCTCGGGATCAGGGTTCTGGGATGAAACAGACTGACAAAAGAACAGGTCTGCAATCTGCTGAAATCTCATGTGAGAGCGCGCAGCGAGAGACGGCGAACTCCTTCAAGTCTCAATATGCTCGCCAGCCATTTCAATCATTAAAAATGGATTGATCCAATATGACCTTTGGGTTTGAAGTCTGGGATCTTGGGGGTCAGTTTAATGAGGCTCCTGCTGGGACGTCCTTTGCTTTTTTTTAAGGAAGGTTAAGCATGAGACAAGACGCTAACATGGCTGGGGGGGGGGGGATAATCTGCTAGATCTCAATCCTGCAGCTGTCAGCCACTAATCTGCTTTCGTTTTACACCTCATTTTTCAGAAATTATAGCAAGATTATGAATTATGAATGAAAGCCGCCGTGGCGTTCGCTAGTCTAAAAGAAACATGTGAAAATCAATAGCCATGAATTCTGGTGACGGCCCGTACGGCCGTTTTCCCGAGTAGAACGTTCAGCTGCCACTCCAACAAGTTTGACTGCGTTTATTTTAAGCAATCTGTCACACCTGACATGGAAGATCCGAGGAATTGTCTCATTTTGCCGCCTGATTTGTGCTGCTGACACGTATTCTGGATCTGGAGTAGGCTGAGGCACAAGCGGCAGCCTGCTGGGCGTTCTCTGAACATGCTGGGAGTTGTAGTGTGTTTAGAACGGATCATCATTCCTGCTGGGTAAAGGAATGTTCGGAATGTTCTAAACTCTGTAAAATAAGTCAGAATTCATTTTTATTTGATAAATATATATATTTTTTTATTATTATTATTTGTGATTTGCAATATTATTATTTTTTAATTTTTTTTATTATTTAAACATCAGAAATAAACTGAATAATTTATTTTGATGAAGTTAGAAATGAATGTCTGGTCTTTTACCTGGCTAGACAGTACAGTACTTGGCAGTACCAGCACTGGTTCATCCAGGGCCCAGGGCAAGCATACGGAATTGCGCCAACTTCTGTTACTCCTAATATATGCCATAGAATAGGTGTTTCACGCTGCGCCCATTCTCTGCCTGCTCGCGGTTGGCATGGCATGTTCACTGCCCATACATGGGACAATTTCTTGCAAGATGGTTACACATGCACAGTGTGTTTTTGTGTCAGATGACGTGGGGAAGCGGGCATATTACGTGACAGCAGTAGCTGTGCCCTACTGGTTGCAAGCCACTGATCTGAAGCTTTTGTGTAGTTAGGGGGGTGCTGCACCCCTTACCACTGCATCTTGGGCAGCTTCCCCTCCTGCCCAACCCTTGTCCCAGCCCTGGTACATGGTCATGGTTTAGCCTGATGTTTTTACATTTATAGGCTTGTGTAGGTTTTCTAATGTTTCCTGCCCCCTTCCCCTCTGATTTTATCTTTGGTTTTGGAATACACAATCTTTTCCTTTCAGGTTCACCCATCTAGCAGGCTGTGAGAGGAGAGAAGCACACAGAGCAGCTATGCCGGCCCCTTCTCTCTGTTACCCATTCACAGAAGCCTTGTTTGTATTTTGTGAATGAGTTCACATAGTGCAAAGGCTTCTGTGAATGGGCAGAAGGAAAGAAGGGACAGGCATAGCAGTTCTAGAAACTCTGCTCTTGAAGGAACTGAGACCACAATAAGCAGTGTCCAAGCTTGAGGAGTTATCTTCCTAGAGCACAATAAACCCATCAGATGTGAATAAATTAATGGAATTTAGCTTTAAAGGTTTAACTTCAAAGTGTGGTAATTGAGCAGCGTAAACTAAACCTCTTGGGCTGCTGCCTCTCTGATGGTCTACAAAGAAGGCTTAGGCCCCGTGCACACGTCCGAGAAACTCGACGGGCAAAACACATCGTTTTGCTCGTCGAGTTCCTTGTGAAGCCGCCGAGGATCTCGGCGAGCCGAATTTTCCCATTGCCCAACCAGGAAATAGAGAACATGCTCTCTATTTGGCTCGACGTGTTTTTCCTTGCGAAAAGTGTACACACGACCGGTTTTCTCGGCAGAATACGTCTCCCATCGAGTTTCTTGCTGAATTCTGACGAGAAAACCGGTCGTGTGTACGCGGCCTCACAGTAGATGTCCAGTTTTGGGGCAAGTGTTGAGGAGCATCCTGTACAAGAGTTCATGACACTTAAGAAGTTTAAGTCCAAATCTTTATTGATCAAGAGAAACCAATGTGTTTTAAGGGAAATGTGCATTAGCCCTAAGGAAGGGAGAGACATTTCTCCCAAAATTTGTTGGCTTCTCCTGATGAATTAAGATTTGGACCAAACTTTTTAGGTATCGTGAACTTTTGAACTGGACGTTCCTCAGCATTCACCCCAAACCCAGAATGAGTAGTTTCTATACTGTTGCACCAGAGAGCGTGCCAAACTATCCACAAATTCAACAATGTTTTTTTGCTTCATTGAAAGGACAAACTTCCAACGTGTTTTCTGGGGGGCCTATAGATCTCCCTTTTCCTCAGGGCTTGGGCACAAGGAAGTGGGGACTAAGAAGTAGTATAGTCACCAGAGAAAGGGATATCACCGCTCCAGGCAGCCCAAATGAAGGTAAAAGCCTCTCCTCCAGATTAGAAGCCCCAGGTGCTGACTAAGCACTGTTTGTTAGTGTGAAACGCGTCAGCTCTTCTGTCCGTTCTGATCTGATCTGCTGTGGCAGGTATTTTTTAATCCATTTTTAGAATAAAGGCATAAACTTTTTTTGGAGTGCGGCTGTTTAGAATTTCTTCCCATTTACAGAGTTTCATTAATTACTGTTCCAAAAATCATATGACCTGGATCGGTGAATAGAATTTAATGTTGAAGTATTGTTTGAAACCTGGGTAAAAAAGGAAAAAAAAAGTCTGCTGACCCCTGGAACTGGGTTGACCTAGGCCTTTTCTCAGATCCAGATCTGAGGGCATCATAAGCCTCAGAGCAGAGGGCCGTTAGGATTGCTCTTCCTCCATAGGACAAGCAATGTTGGCAGCAGAGATTTATTTATCAGAAAATAGGTGCAGGAACTCAACATGAGATGACCCCCCAAAGCCACTCCCCCCCCCACACACACACCCTCCGAACCGCATTGAATAGTGGGTGTGGTCAAATTTCACTAACTGTGGAAGGGTCTTCTACCGGGAGTGCATTACATGCAGAGTTCAGAGGTGTGTTCCCTGAAGAGTTTGGGGGGTTGGGGGGTGTCCTATGTACATAGTGAATAATTCAGAGGTGTGCTGCATACAGAGTGCATTTTTCATAGGTGTGCTGCATACATAGTGCAGAGTTCAGGGGTGCGCTACACACAGAGTGCAGAGTTCAGCCTTCTTCCACAGCTGCTTACCTCTGCCTCCCCCATCCATATCTCACTTTCACCCCTCTTCATCTCTGACCTCTGCATGCAACTCCCCTTCCACTGCCCTCATCTTCTGCCTCCCTCCTTAAAGCAGAGTTCCGGCCACAATTTCACTTTCTAAATATAAATACCCCTGTAATACACAAGCTTAATGTATTCTAGTAAAGTTAGTCTGTAAACTAAGGTCCGTTTTGTTAGGTTGGTACAGAATTTAGACACTTTATAAAATAGAAATTGACTGGGGCCATCTTAAGTGTGGGCATCATGAAGCCAGACTGTATGACTTCCTGGATTTCAGCCTTGCAGATCTAGCACATGCTCAGTGCTGCACAAGCAGTGTAATAGATTTCAGATCAGGTTTCAGCACCTGTGCTGTCCAAGTCACATGATTCTTTGAGACTGGGGAGTGCACAGACTCCTGGAAAGTTACACCCACTACATTCCCAGGAGTCTGTGCGGTGTAGGTTAGGAAGCATTAAGCACCTAGGTGCAGAAAGTGGGAAGATTAACTATTCTGCCTAGCAACAATACTTTGAAGGCATCTAAAAAAAAAAAAAAAATTCGTAAAGGACTAATGACATTTTTTTAAAACTACTGATGTAATGTTATATTTATGGGTGGAACTCCACTTTAAAAGCTCCACATTTTCCACATGTCTTACTTGTGGTGCTGTATTACCATAGGTGTGCGCAGCCTATTGCATTAGGGTGTGCACCCCAAAGCTCCAGCACTAATCCCCGCTCTCCATCCTGAAACAGGAGAAGCCTACTTTCAGCTGCTGCAGAGGGAAAATACAAATCGGTCCCACTAAATTCCACCCCCGCGGCCTCTCCAATCCAGGTTCTGTGGACCGGCAAGGAAGGATTGCGGTTTACCTGTGACCTACCCACCGTTGACAGGTTGCCAACCCCAGTATTAGGGTGTGCCCAGGCACACCTGGCACCCCCCTTGCGCACGCCTATGTGTATTACGCTAAAAAGCACCTAGGCGACTCTAGTAACTCCCCACAAACTGTAGGTGGCTCTGCCTCCTCACTTGCAGGGAGATCATCCAGTAGGTGTGTCGGGATCTGCACTGCACCCCGGGCCCCCATCCTGCACTCAGTGTTAGCCACTCAGGAGATCCGATCTGTGGGAGCCGCTGGGAGACAAACTGTCACTTGTAAACACAGAAGCTGGATTTCTGTGTTTACAGGTGATAGTGGTGAGCAAGCGGCAGAGGGACTAAGCCAGAGGTGGGAGAACTGAGTTCCACCAAGTTCCAGCTGAATAAAAGCCCTGGTTAGCAGGTGCATTTACTGCTTTTTCTTATTGAACGTGCCAAAATGAAAGCGTGGCCGTGTCCTGCATACTCCACACGTTGATTTATTAAATGGGGGGCGTTTAATAGCAGGCAGCTGCAACTGTGTATTTGTCTCGTCAGCCAGACCCGCAGTCAGGGTTTCCGGTGCTGTCCTGGCTCGCGGCAGGAAGTTAGAGCTTGTCAGGGATAGGGGTTGAGATGTCACTTCCATCTGCTGTGGACCTGACTAACAGCCCATCCATATTGTTAGCATATTGGCTACCATATGGACTGGTTAACTCTCCAGGAACGCATGGGAGAGCAGACCTCCAAAAGTGGCAGCCGGGAGCGTGAAGGGCAGGTTGAGAAGAGCTCTGGGGCCTTAGAACGCGTAGGGCTGCGCTGGCTGCATTCGCTGTAGGCTCTTTATTCTGTACATCTCCCGTGTTCCTGGGCCTGCGCTGGATCATTGACCTTCATGTGTAAATGGACTGGACAGTTGTAAGTCCATCCTTCAGGGCTTCGCTGAAGCGTTGTCAGCTGTGCTTTCACAGGTTGCCAGCAGATGAAACAGACACAATAACGAAAGGCGGCGAGCGGCGTCTAATGGAGGCACACGGGCCTCCTAAAGGACTACAGGCCCCAGCATTGCTTTCTCTTCTCTCAATCTAGTTATATAAATGTCAGACGGTAAATCTAAAAGGAGGTTTTCACATTTAATGCCGTCCGCATATTCATTTCTGTGCGTGTCAGTCAGCGTGTATTATTAGAGCACAGCTGTTCTAATGGGGGGGAAAAGTGCATTTTTAAGAAGAAATAAAGGCATGTGTTTATTGTTACTATTTTACCCTTTTTTTTTTCTCCCAAAAAGGTTTTTTACTATAATAAGGTTATATAGTAAGTGACTGTATTTCATGCAGATTGTGCTCAGTCAAGGCAAAACTGATCTTTCATTTGCAGATGGAGCTGAATCACCTAGAGCATTTTATGTCTTATTGTGTGCTGTATATTGTAACATCTCTGTAGTCGTTTTTAATAATCATAATGATTATCGTTATTCAAATTAATACTAAACATAATACATAATAATATTAAGGCTCCGTGCACATTGGACTCTAAAAAAAGCTATAAAAACGGCAGTAGCTTTGCAGGGAGCCTTTCACCGGTTTTTAGCGTTTTTGCAATAGCGTTTTTCAGTGTTAGCGTTTTTTGCTTTACAATGTAGAGGCGGGACAGCACAATTACAGTACAGTTCAATACAGAAGGTACAGGAGGGACATATATATATGTGTGTATGTACTGTAGGTGACCGCGATATTGTGTCAATCTCGCTCCCTTTCTCTGCGAGATTGACCACCTACGAGCCCCGTCCCGGGAGCCAGCTCGCTGCGATGGGAACAAGCCGTCATAGAAGCGATGGGGATCTGACTTGGATTCCCGCCAATTCTAGCCGCAGCGTTTGGTATGAATTATGAGGGGGAACTCCACGCCAAATTTTAAATAAAAAAACGGCATGGGTACCCCCCCAGGGGCATACCAGGCCCTTAGGTCTGGTATGGATTGTAAGGAGAACCCCCTACGCCGAAAAAACGTTCCCCCTCATGATTCATACCAAACACTGCGGCTAAAATTGGCGGGAATACAAGTTGGATCCCCGACGCGCTAGCTGGAATGTGCTTTTTGTATTCCAGCGAGTGCGAGATGTCGGCACCATGTCGCCGAGAATCAGCATGATGCCGTCGTGCTGGAAACCTTATGTGCATGCCTCACTGTGCCCATGCCTCACTGTGCCCATGCCTCACTGTGCCCATGCCTCACTTTGCCCATGCCTCACTGTGCCCATGCCTCACTATGCTCATGCCTCACTGTGTCCATGACTAGACTGACGTTTAACATAGGAGTCTAAGGAAGGGGTGCCCGGATTTGAAAAATCGGTGCTCCCAGGCCGTAGGTCCCCCAGACAACAAACTTTGCACACTTGTAGAGGAGAAATGGGGCTACATGTGTTCCAAGTTCCGGGTTCAGAGGACCTACGACCGGCCAGTACCGGGTCCCCAAATCACTGGAGAAATGACCGTTTAACATGGGAGCCTATGGAAGGGGTGCCCGACTTTGAAAAATCGCTGCTCCCCGGCCGTAGGTCCCCTGGACAACAAATGTTGCACACTTGTAGAAGAAGAGTGGGGCTATATGTGTGCCAAGTTTGGGGTCCAAAGGACCTATGGCCGGCTGGTACCGGGTCCCCAAATCCTGCATATCAAATGCAAAAGTTGCAAGGTGACTCGAGTATAAGCCGAGGGGGGCATTTTTAGCACAAAAAAATGTGCTGAAAATCTCGGCCTATACTCGAGTATATACGGTATTCGGGCTTATGACAGCATTCACATAAATGACAACCCTAATTATATAAAGGAGATGCAGGGTGCCTGTTTTGTGTTTAATATTATGATATATACATATATTAAAGGTTTCAGTAAACTAATCATTGTATTATGTTCAATTAAAAAAAAGAAGAAGAAAAGAACAAGCTGAACTTGTTTTCCGGCACACCTGATAATTTCTCCAAATTTCCATTATATCACATTATGTAAATGTTCAGCTTATCCCATGCAAAGCAGCACCCAGCTCTCATTTTTATGATATATTTATGATTGTGTACTTTGATCAATTTAAATGTCGAAAAATCTACAGTTCAGGTTTGGTATTAACCGGCATTTATTGCCTGGGCTGGGCTCCATTCGTCTCTCCACAACTATTAATTACTTCTTTTTTTCCAACGTGAATAATGAATATTAAGTCACTCCTTCTCACCTGGCAGTGTGACGCCGAATCCCGAGAATCCATCACATGGACGCAGGCGGTAAATATTTGTAGGAATAATCAGAGGGAAGAAACGGCTGATTATTAATCAGATCCCCTCATCAGTTCGCAGTAATAAAGTGCTTTTAAAGAGAAACATTCAGCCTTTTTTTTTTTTTAAGTGCTATATTGCCGCGCGTTGTCCGTAAAAGAGGTCAAGAGGACGACTCTCCGAGGCCCAGACAAAGTATATGAAGCCAAAATAGAGGGCAGTTGTAAATCTTTCATGGCTAAGCCTGCAGAATTTCGATAATTGATGGCTGTCTTTTATTTTTCCCGCATAAGAGCATTCGTTACTGGTCCTCTTTAAATTGCCAGTCTATCTTGCTCTTCCACAATGATTGGAATATACACTATGGCCCAGATTCACAGAGAGCACGGCGCACATTACGCCGCCGTAGAGTACCCACTGTACGCTACGCCAACGCAGCACAGAGAGGCAAGGGTGGAATTCAGCAAGCCAGTGCTCCCAACGCTGCGCCAGCGTGGCATGGGTTTCTAAGGCGTAAGCCGGCGTAGGTGGAAGTGGGCGTGAACCCATGCAAATGATGGGCCGAGCACCAGACAGATACGTATCACGAACTGTGCATGCGCCGTGACGTGGACGCATCCCCCTGCGCCTGCTTACAACCACGTCGGAACAACTGCCTAAACTACGCCGGATCACTGCGTACGGCGTGAACGTAACCTACGCCCAGCCAGACACACGTCCAACGCAAAATACGTTGGCTTGTGTTCCCTGGTGCAGACCTTTGCATGTCTGCTGCTGGGTTGCGCCTCCTTTATGGGGAATAACTTTACGCCGGACATACAACTTACGCGCACCTCGCGTAGCCTGCGTCGGGCGCACGTACGTTCGTGAATCGCCGTATTTCCCTCATTTGCATATTTGAATGGCTAATCAATGGGAGCGCCACCATGCGTCCAGCCTAAATGTGCATCCACCCTACGCGGCATAGGCAAGTTACGTCGGCGTACGCCTTCGAAACCCAGCGCAGCTCACATTCAGCAGCTTGAGTACTGGCTTGGTGAATTCCATGCTTGCCTCTCTGCGCTGCTTTGGCGTAGCGTAAATTGTTTGCGCTACGGCGGCGTAATGTGCGCCCGCTCTCTGTGAATCTGGGCCATAGTGTATATTGCCATGGGTTGTCAGTAAGAGGTCAGTCGGATGACATGGCAGCAACTAGCAAACCTTAGGTCATCCCTCACCTCTGACTCTCCGAGGCTCAAAAGCCACATTAGAGGCCAGACACAAATCTTTCATGGGCAAGCCTGCAGAATTTTGATAATTGGAGGCTGCCTTTTATTTTCTCTCCCCCTTCTGCATAAGCACTATTGTTACTAGTTCTCTTTAAATTGCCTCTCTATAAATTGGTTCATTGCTCTTCTACAATGATTGGAATCTATTTAGAAGCTCTTGGGCTGGGTGTCAATGGTGACTGCAGGTGGGACCCCATGAGGACCTCAGGGATAAGGTGAAAGTCGGGACCCCATGAGGACCTCAGGGATAAGGTGAAAGTCGAGACCCCATGAGGACCTCAGGGATAAGGTGAAAGTCGGGACCCCATTAGGGCCTCAGGGATAAGGTGAAAGTCGGGACCCCATGAGGACCTCAGGGATAAGGTGAAAGTCGAGACCCCATGAGGACCTCAGGGATAAGGTGAAAGTCGAGACCCCATGAGGACCTCAGGGATAAGGTGAAAGTCGGGACCCCATGAGGACCTCAGGGATAAGGTGAAAGTCGGGACCCCATGAGGACCTCAGGGATAAGGTGAAAGTCGGGACCCCATGAGGACCTCAGGGATAAGGTGAAAGTCGGGACCCCATGAGGACCTCAGGGATAAGGTGAAGGTCGGGACCCCATGAGGACCTCAGGGATAAGGTGAAAGTCGAGACCCCATGAAGACCTCAGGGATAAGGTGAAAGTCGGGACCCCATGAGGACCTCAGGGATAAGGTGAAAGTCGGGACCCCATGAGGACCTCAGGGATAAGGTGAAAGTCGGGACCCCATGAGGACCTCAGGGATAAGGTGACACAATCACAGTATACTGTATTTGTAGGTGCTGATTCAATACTTCTCCGTTTTATTCTCCAATAAACTGCACTGTGCAGAAGGTATTCTTCGGGGAATGTTTATTTCATTTTATTTTTTATTGTGCAAGTGGTTCAGAAAAGCGAAAAGTCACTTAGATATTGATTTATTAAAGCAAATTCTTTACAAGAAAAGTTCCTCCTAGCTTAGTGAAAGCAGTGAAGACTCACATTGCAGGAAATATCCAATCGCATGCAAGGGAAATAAAAATAACAGCATTTTTGCTTGCACATGATTGGATGATGGAAGTCAACAAAGCTTCACTTTATTTGCCTTTAGTACATTTTATTTTTGCCTTTAGTAAATTTTCACTTTGCTCAGCGAATGAGATAAAGCTCTGCTTATTTCTTTTATCCTCTCACAAACAAAACAAAAAAAATTTTTTGGGGTGTTTTTTTTTTTTTTTGCTTGTGTTTAGGTATTCTTTACAAAGCAAACTTTAAAGTTATTTTAAAGCACGTTTTTTTTTTTATAATAATTATTATACATCTCAAAATACTGTATATACTGTATATATATATATATATATAGAGAGAGAGAGAGAGAGAGAGAGATGGGCCAGATTCACAAAAGAGATACGACAGCGTATCTCCTGATACGCCGTCGTATCTCTGTTTCTATCTATGCGACTGATTCATAGAATCAGTTACGCATAGATATCCCTAAGATCCGACAGGTGTAATTGTTTTACACTGTCGGATCTTAGGATGCAGTACCGCGGCCGCCGCTGGGGGGAGTTCGCGACGTAAACCAGCGTCGGGTATGCAAATTAGGAGTTACGGCAATCCACGATGGATTTTCGCATTTGCTACGTCGCCGCTAGTCTAGTTTCCCGTTGCAAAGTTAGTCGTCGTTTTTGGTGCCCTAACTTTAGTCAGCAAACGTATTGCTGTCTAAAGTATGGCCGTCGTTCCCGCGTCGAAATTTTAAAATGAACGTCGTTTGCGTAAGCCGTCCGGGAATACGGAATTACGCTACGCGCGTCGCCGTTCAGAAAAATGATGTCACTGCGCGCAAAGCACGACGGGAATTGCGAAACGGAGCATGCGCAGTAGGTCCTGACGCGGGAGCGCGCCTAATTTAAATGGCACATGCCTATTTGAATTGGCCCGCCTTGCGCCGGACGTCTTTACGATACACCGCCGCAAGTTTCCAGGTAAGTGCTTTGTGGATCGGGCACTAAAACTGGAAACTTGCGGCGGTGTATCGTAAACGGGTTACGTTACACAGGCGCTCTTGTACGTGAATCTGGCCATATATATATATATATATATATAGAGAGAGAGAGATCTATATATATATATATATAGAGAGAGAGAGAGAGAGAGAGAGAGAGAGAGAGAGATCTATATATATATATATATATATATATAGAGAGAGAGAGAGACAGAGTGTGTGTATATATATATATATATATATATATATATATATATCCAGATCAAGATTTATATATATATATATATATACCAACTCTGTCCAATGGTTTTTGCACAGAGCAGCCCAGATCCTCCTCTTCTTCGGTCCTCCGCTGGCTGAGGGCATTCATACGTGCTTGCTCCCAAGACGGTTCTGCTCCGCCCCACCCCCCCCAATGGCTCCTCCTGCTGTCTCTGAGCCTATGAGGAGGGAGAGAGCTGCTGCTCTTGAGCACATTTCTGGATCGAGATGGGGCTCATGTGAGTATAGGGGGGGAGGGAGCTGCTTGCAATTTTTTTTTTTTTTTTTTTTAACCTTAATGCATATGATGCATTAAAGTAAACAAAATTTACCTTAAGACCACTTTCACACTGATGCGCTTTTCAGGTGCTTTCATAGGATGCTTTAAGGTGAAAAAACACAAAGGTTTGCAACCCCTATAGGTAATCCCTGATGGACTTGGTAAATGTTGTTTTTATAGAGAAGTTTATAGGTGGATACATTTTGGAGAACACTGAACCCGGTAGAGGACAGATTGGCCCATGTAGCCCGCTATTTAAAGAAAGTGATTTGGGTGCCATACTCAGGACCGTCCAGCCTGGAAAGGGTTAAATCCGGTCCCGGACCATCTCCCCCCCCCCCTCCTTTTGTGTCCTGTTTCATCTGAAGTCAGACGGACCGCATGGTCTTCTCAGGCCGATCCGCTTTAGCTAATTAGTAATCTGACAAGAGCTGCCAGGGGATTAGCTGCTTATCCAAACTGTACCAAACTCTGGCAGGGGAACCCTGGGCCTTCCCGAGGGGACCGGACAGTGACTTTGGGGTGTGATAAAGGGGAATAATGCATCAGCGGGTTATAAATGAGGCTAATAAACCAATTTGGGGAGATGGGGGGGGGCAGGACAGATTAGTGCAGGTTATGGAGCATACAGACGAAGCACGGAAAGACCAACGCTCTAAGTCAGCTATTTTCAGCTACCGGCGATTTGCCTGTTTAGTGTAGTGCCGCAACCTGGAGATCCTGATATTCCTTCTCCACATCATCTACATTGCCAGTTAAATCCACAGGCGGTCAGATTCTTCTTTCTCTAGATGGAATAGTCCACCTTCCATGGTGAATCTCAGCTGTTTCTTTAAATCGGACTCCGTAGACGTGATTAGATAAACTTCAGACGAATGCCTCAGACCAAAGTTTAAACGAAAAGGCCCGGATTCAGAAAGGACTTACGCCGGCGTATCTTCCGCGTAAGTCCACAGGTGCACCGTCGTTTCTATGCGCCTTATTCAGGAAACAAGATACGCCTGAATTTTGGCTTGATACGACCGACGTAAGTCTCCTACGCCGTCGTATCTTGGGCGCATATTTCCACTGGCCGCAAGGGGCGCTTCCATTGATTTACGCGTCGAATATGCAAATGACTGAGATACGCCGATTCACGAACGTACTTGCGCCGTCGCTGTAGTAATCGTAATCTACGCCGTTTACGTAAGGCGTACGTCCGGCGTAAAGTTAAGCCTCATAAAGCAGGGGTAAGTCATGTTAGGCCTCGTCTGCCGGACCGTTTTCAGCGGACATGTCCCCTCGGAGATTTCTGTCTGATGGTTGTACACACCATCAGACAGAAACCCCCCGCGTACACGATACGCAGGGATGTGGCCGCGCCGATGACGCGGCGACGTGCGCGGCCCTGGAAGTTCAAAGCTTCCACGCATGCGTCGAATCGCTTCACGGCATGCGAGGGATGGCGGCCGATCTGACATGTACGGTGAGTCTGTACAGACGACCGAACATGTCCGACGGACAGGCTTTCAGCGGACATGTTTCTTAGCATGCTAAGAAACATTTGTCCGCTGCAAAACGGTCGGCTGGACAAATGTCCGCTGGAAACCTGTCCGGTCGGCCATACACACGACCGAACATGTCTGCTGAAACTGGTCCGCGGACCAGTTTCAGCAGACATGTTCGGTCGTGTGTACAAGGCCTTAGGGTATAGACCAGGGAACAGCCGTCAGATTTTACGTCGTTTGCGTAAGTCGTACGTGAATGGGGCTGGGCGTAGGTTACGTTCACGTCGAAGGCATTGAGCCATCGTATCTTAGAGCGTATATGCGACGTGATTCTGAGCATGCGCCGTTCGTTTGGCCCTTCATTTACATGGGGTCACGGTTAATTTAAATGTAACACGCCCACTACTTTGCTACTTTGAATTAGGCGGGCTTACGCCGGCCAATTTACGTTACGCCGGCGCAAGTTTGGGAGCGAGTGCTTTGTGAATACTGCACTTGCCTCTCACAGTTACGTCGGCGTAGCGCATATGAGATGCGCTACGCCGGCATGAAGATACGACGAGCTACGTGAATCTGGGCCAAAGTGTTATAGAATGACGACAAAGAGAAGATGATAACGAGAAGAGATGTTTCCTCCAATCATGTGCATGCAAAAAAAATAAAAAATGATTTCCATTTCCTTCATAGGAAGGTTAGGTTTTACCTAATTTACTAAGCCAAGTGAATGTTCATAATTATTTTAGTAAATTAACCCCCCATAAGTTTCCCATCCTGTCCTCAGTCCCCCCTTCCACATCGGAGTCCACCCCGTTTCACATCTCAGTGCACAGTCCCCCCCCCCTTTATATTTGAGTCCCCTTTTCACATCAGATTCCTTAGACTCCCCCTTTCACATCAGAGTCTCCAATGCCCCCTGTAGGCAGGTCGCCTAATGTGTATCAGTTTGGTAGTTGGCTTGCCCAGGAAGGAGTCAACTGTTGGCACCTCAGTTGGCTTTTTGGGTCCACCCTGTGATATAAATAGTGGGGGAAGGCCAGGTTCTGGAGTCCGCTTCCGGACATGCCATAACCAAAATGAATTGCTGCACATAGTAGCCCCATTGGAAGACACTGGAAGACCAGAGGAGATGGCAGTCATGGACTATCACCTTGTTAAGGTACTTCTGGGAAGCTCAGTTCAGTTAAATAGGGTTATGTTTCCCTAGAAGTGTACTTGTTGGACTTTGCCACAAATCTTTAGTAAAGTTACATCAACTGTTTCAAGCCTGGTCTGAAGTATTTTAAAGGGGTGCATGATGGTTTCTGGCATATGAAAGAACTGGGTCAGTAAAGCACTTGTGGCGAATAAAGCAAGGCCACTAGGAAAGGTCTAGTTGGCATAGACAAGTTGGAGGAGGAATGCAGTTGCTATGGGTAACCAGTAATTAGTGAGGGGTACATTGCAGCCAGTCATGAAGCGTGGTACCCGGTGTAGGCGATGGATCCTCCAGTAGGTAGCAAGGGGATTGTTGTTCTGGTACCCTACCCAGTGGTCGGTTCCCCAAAATTATCGGGAACCGAACCCATGGTATGGAGACCTCATGTACCTTGCCACGTAGTGAAGGAGAGTGCAAAGTTGCATGCATGAGGTCTGCACCAGATGCACCCCATTCTGTCACTGGAAGGTGACAGAGGTATCCCAGCAGTATCCCTCCCAAATACCACTTCACACAGTGACACGGCTCATCTCTAAGCCAGGAAACCTGGAAACCTCCATAATCTTTGATTCTCACATGAACGTGGTCCCCACCTGGTCCCGGGCATTGATGAGTGTGCTTATGCGTGAAAGATACCCCCACGTGCAGGGAAAATGGCCCTGCCCACACCCCCTTCATTATCGATGTCCTCGTTCCCACCCACTTCATATCAGTGTCCTCAGGTGCCCCCTCACCCCATATTAGAGTCTTCAGTTGGCCCCCCATTTCACATCACCTTCTTTAGTGCCACCCTTCCATATCAGATTCTTCAGTCCCCCCTTCACCCCCGCAGTGCACAGCCCCCCCCCCCCTTTTTGCTTTATATGCAAGTCCCTCTTTCACATCAGATTTCTTGGTCCCCCCTTTCCTCATCAGAGCCCTGAATACCACCCACCCTGGGGTAAGGTCATGACGTTCCTGCACTATGATGCTGTGCAAAAATTACGGGGGCACAGCACGCCACGCCTCATGGGTCCAGACAGCACCCTGGTTAAGAAACACAGCTGCTAGGGATCCCCTGGGTGTGACCCACCTACAATGGCTGCCAACACAAAGGGGGCAAATTCCTACTAACCTACAGTTTTAAGGGTCACGGCTACACAGATTATCTGTACAAGGGGGGTTTTCCCTACTGACTACCAGTGTAAAGAGGGAGATCTTCATTGACCACTAATGTAATGGCAGATGTATGAGGACGGACCCTACAGTGTTCACAGTCTGTGCTTCTTTTCTGCTCATTAGTCTTCATCTCCATGATGATGTATATTGACGTCTAGAGCAAGGTAGAGTTCTAAAATAATCCTCACACTGTCAAATATTAAACGTCTTTATTCTTTTGTTTAAAAATTTCAACAGCTCGATGATCATGCTTATTTACTGTGAAATGCACATATTTTTGGCAGAGGTTCCATGAGTTCTCCAGAATATTTTGAAGGTTCTTTCAGGTTAATAAAGGTTAAGAAAGGCCACCATAGTGTCGTATCTCTCATACTAATCCAAATCTCTGAATTCAGGTGGAAAAATGAGGTCTTTCCTTTGTTGGAGTTATTGGGGTGTTCCCTGGACTTTTTTCTCTCTAGAATTCATGTTTATTCTGGCAGGTGACACGACTTCTTACATTACCCCGGCCAAGAATTTCTCTTGCACGCCCAGTTTCAGAACTGTTTACCTGTTCTCCACGTTTTGTGTATTGAGCGGTTTACCGCTGATTCTTATCCCCTGTAACCATTTTGCAGTGTTTAGAATGAAAATAGTAATATAGGCACAGATGTTCAGGATGTGATTCTTGATGGGTTTTATTTGGGGTCCTGATTGTGGGGAAAATTTTTCATTGTCACTCAGTGTCCTACTCTGATTTATTTTGCTTTATTAAAAGGGGGTTACCTAGACAGGCATCTTTTATACCTCCCCTGTACCTACCATGTAGCATGGGCATCCACAGATCTTTTTTCAAGGGGGGGCATCATTTTAAGGTTACCCATGCTCTGCCCCCTTTTGACAATGTCATGAAGGGGAGGGGCTTAGCCGCAACTCGCAAGACATTATTCCAAGCATGTGCTATGTACAGGGTGCAGATTTCAGGCATGTGCTATGTACAGGGTGCAGATTTCAGGCATGTGCTATATACATGGTGCAGATTCCAGGCATCTGCTATGTACAGGGCGCAGATTCTAGGCATGTGCTATGTACAGGGTGCAGAATCCAGGCGTGTTCCATGTACAGGGTGCAGATTCCAGGCGTGTGCCTTGTACAGGGTGCAGATTCCAGGAATGTGCTATATACAGGGTGCAGATTCCAGGCGTGTGCCATGTACAGGGTGCAGATTCCAGGCGTGTGCCATGTACAGGGTGCATATTACAGGTGTGTGCTATGTACAGGGTACATCGGAATTTCCGCCAGTAAAAGATTGAGAGCTGGTTCTCAAAGTTTCTGATGGAAAAAATTATTGTCGGAAATTCTGATCGTCTATAGCAATTCCGACGCGCAAAATTCTGACGCATGCTCCGATACAATGCGACGCATGCTCGGAAGCATTGAACTTAATTTTCTCGGCTCGTCGTAGTGTTGTACGTCATCGCGTTCTTGACGGTCGAAAGTTCACAGAACTTTGGTGTGACCGTGTGTATGCAAGCCAAGCTTAAGGGGAATTCCGTCAGAAAAACCATCCAAGGTTTTTCTGACGGAAAATCCGATCGTGTGTATGTGGCATAAGGCAGGGATCTCCAAACTTTCTAAACACAGGGAAAATTTACGGTCCTTCAGACTTTAGAGGGGCCAGACTGTAGCCAGTGAGAGTAGAAGATGGTTGGGTGTCAGTGGGAGTAAAGAATGCCACCTTATGGGTATCAGTGGGAGCAATAGTAACCCATCATTGGTGCCATTGGGAGGAATAGTTCCCCATCGTTGATGTCAGTTGAAAGTGCCCCATTGATAGTGTCTTTGTAAGGAAGAGTGTCTCCCATTGTTGGTGTCATTGGGTGGAAGAGTATCCCATCATGGGAATCAATGGGAGGAATAGCGACCCATCAGTTGCGCCATTGAGAGGAATAGTGCGCCATTATCGATGCTGGTGCAAAGAACAGTGCCCCATTGGTAGTGTCTTTGTAAGGAAGAGTGTCCCATTGTTGGTGTCAGTGGGTGGAATACTGTCCAATCATTACTGTCAGTGGGAGGAATACTGTCCCATCATTGGTGTCAGTGGGAGGAATACTGTCCCATCATTGGTGTCAGTGGGAGGAATACTGTCCCATCATTGGTGTCAGTGGGAGGAATACTGTCCCATCATTGATATCAATGGGGAAAAATAGTGCCCTATCATTGGTGTCATTGGGAAGAATAGTGTCCCATTGTTGTCATTGGGAGGAATAATGTCACATTATTGGTTTCAGAAGGGGTTATTATTGATATTGATATCAATGGAAGTAATGGTACCCCATCATTGGTTCCATTGGGAGGAATAGTGTTGCATCATTTGTGTTAGTGGGAGTAATTGTTCCCTATCATTGTTGTCATTTGAAGGAATAGTGTCCCATCAATGGTGTCAGTGGGAGGAATAGTGTCCCATCAATGGTGTCAGTGGGAGGAATAGTGTCCCATCAATGGTGTCAGTGGGAGTAATTGTTCCCTATCATTGTTGTCATTTGAAGGAATAGTGTCCCATCAATGGTGTCAGTGGGAGGAATAGTGTCCCATCAATGGTGTCAGTGGTAGGAATAGTGTCCCATCAATGGTGTCAGTGGGAGGAATAGTGTCCCATCAATGGTGTCAGTGGGAGGAATAGTGTCCCATCAATGGTGTCAGTGGGAGGAATAGTGTGCCATCATTGGTGTCAGTGGGAGGAATAGTGTCCCATCAATGGTGTCAGTGGTAGGAATAGTGTCCCATCAATGGTGTCAGTGGGAGGAATACTGTCCCGTCAATGGTGTCAGTGGGAGGAATAGTGCTGCATTGTTGGTGTAACTTGCTGGAATTTTGTCCCATTGTTGGTATCAGTGGATGTAATGGTGCCCCATGGGCCAGATAAAGACAAACAAATGGCCACATCTTTCCCCCAGGCTGCAGTTAGGAAATCATTGGTCTATGGGCTCTTTCACACAGGCGGCCAGGGGGCAGAGCCACAATTACAGGCTGATCGGGCTGCACACATGCGGAAGCTGGGATGCCTTGCTTTGGGGCCGCAGCAATTTTAACTTTAATCAAACTCGCCCATTGAGACCAATGAGGCCGCACCACAACCAGATTGCGTTTCAGAGGGCGTTCAGCATTACCACGTATCTGAAAGAGACCTAATAGTTAATGGCCACAGAAACCGTTGGGCACGTCCCAGTCTGCTGCAAAGTTTGACTCGTGTCCTATAAAGCCGTCATCAAGATGCAGCGAGTGCGGCTTTCCTTCTCTTTGGCAACAAGCAGGTTAAGTTCCATAATGCTGATATTGGAGGTCAAGGCACCGCTTTTTAGTGGTCCATCGTTGTAGATCGCTGTGCCAGCACTTAATAGCTTTTGTTGGCACATGACTGAGTGGGAGAGGAGAACCCAGCTCGTGAATGAGATCATGCGTGCACCCCCCTATTCTCTCCCAGCTACCAGTTGCCCAGAGTGTCTCCTGGCCACATCATTAACTCCGGGCATTTAGATTTCATTAACGGCATCAGACCTAGATGGTATTAAAAGCACCACCAATTATGAAACGCTTATTAATCAACAGAGTAGACCTTCAGCACAAACACAAAGCTTTTAAGGACGTCTTCCTTGTAACAATCCTTGGTCCTGAAGTAATTATAGGACCCGGCGATTATGAGAAGTGGAACAATTAACTCCGCGCAGCCGGCAGGCTGGAAGCGGAAGGGGTTAAACAAGAGTTGTATTATAAAAGACACACGCAAAATCACGCTACTACAGAAATATGTTGATGGCGGTCGCTGAAGGCTCCCAAACCTATATTTAAAATCTGAGCCTAGGCCATATTTTTTGGGATAACTGATTTGTATGGTAATTAGACGTGTGAAAAGGTTCCTTCGTTACGTTTAAAACTCAACATAATTTAAGGTTCTCTCGGCGCGACGTTATTTCATATGGAGAATTAACAAACACTTACAAGAGGAAGGCAAAAATCTGGTGTTCTGCTAGACAAAGACGGAGATCTTTTGTCTTTTTTTTTTTTAGATGTTACCTTCGTAGGAGACGCAAATTTCCCGTGTTATGCGTCGCGTCTCGGCAGAGATAGAATAACTTATTGACTAGGCTGACCTGGATTGTCTGGCTCCTCTAATGAAAAATTACCCCGAAAAAAAGATATTGAATGAGGAATGAAAAGTTCTGTAGTCCATGGTGGCCAATCACATATCTTATTACAGTAAAACCTTGGGTTGCGAGCATAATTTGGTTCAGAAACATGCTTGTAATCCAAAGCACTTGTATATCAAAGCATTTTTTTTTACAAAGAAGAGAGGCATCTCTAAGGCCCTGTACACACGAGCAGACATGTCCGATGAAAACGGTCCGCGGAGGTTTTGTGTGTGTACACAACATCAGACCAAAATCCCAGCGGACAGAGAACGCGGTGACGTACAAGACATCGATGTTCTCTGACACGGAAGTTCAATGCTTCCACGAATGCGTCGAATCAATTCGACGCATGCGCGGGATTTCGGGCCGCTGGTTATACGTCATAACCAGCGGACATGTCCAATGAGTCGTACTAACCATCGGACATGTCCGACGGACAGCTTTCCAGCGGACAAGTTTCTGTCCACTAGGCCGGAAAACTGTCCGCTAGGCCCTACACACGGTCGGACATGTCCGCGGAAACTGGTCCGCGGACCAGTTTCAGCGGACATGTTCGGTCGTGTGTACAAGGCCTTAGTGTAGCAATAAGTTGCTAAATGTTGTACCTTCATTAAATATAACCCATATTGCTACACTTAGGCCGCGTACACACGATCAGTCCATCCGATGACAACGGTCCGAAGGACCGTTGTCATCAGTTAACCGATGAAGCTGACTACACACCATAGGTTAAAAACCGATCGTGTCAGAACGCGGTGACGTAAAACACAACGACGTTCTGAAAAAAACGAAGTTCAATGCTTCCAAGCATGCGTCGACTTGATTCTGAGCATACGTGGATTTTTAACCGATGCTTTCGCATACTAACTATCGGTTTTGACCTATCGGTTAGGCGTCCATCGGTTCAATTTTAAAGCAAGTTCTAAATTTTTTGGCCCGAAGGTTAACTGACCAATGGGGCCCACACACGATCGGTTTGGACCGATGAAAAGGTCCTTCAGTCCGTTTTCATCGGTTTTGACCGATCATGTGTACGCGGCCTTAGAGGCACCTCTCTCCTTTTTTTATACTCAGTTGTGACATAACGCTACTCTTGTATCAAGACATCGCTTGTATATCAAGGCAAAATGTATTAAAACATTTTTCTCATCTTAGAAAACGCTGTCAAACCAAGTTACCGTGTATACTCGAGTATAAGCCGAGTTTTTCAGCACATTTTTTTGTGTGCTGAAAATGCCCCCCTCGGCTTATACTCAAGTCACCTTTTTGCGCCTGATTTTCTGGACTTTGGGGACCTACGGCCGGGGTGACTTTTTCAAAGTCGGGCACCCCTTCCATAGACTCCCATGTTAAATGGTAATTTCTCCGGTATATTTGGGGACCCGGTACAAACTTGGCACACATGTAGCTCCAGTTCTCCTCTACAAGTCTGCAAAGCTTGCTGCCTGGGGGACTACGTGTCACTAAATGAAAAAGTGTACAAGTGTTTTGAACTTTGAATCGCCAATAAAGTCCTCCACCTTGTGACTACGCCACCACCAATCAATGGATGTCCTCTTACCAAAGAGCATTGACCACCTATTACGGGGGGTCAAAAGAGGCTTGTGTGTCTCAAATACTCCATCACCATTTGGTAACCAGCATATGGGCACTAGATTCGGGGGTATAGCTTCGTTCTCGCGTCGAAATTTGAAAAAGTTACGTAGTTTGCGAAAGTCGTCTGTGAATGGGGCTGGACGTCATTTACGTTCACGTCGAAACCAATGACGTCCTTGCGGCGTATTAGGAGCAATGCACAATTCCACGGACGGCGCATGCGCCGTTCGGGAAAAACGTCAATGCAGAGGATTAAGGTTTCATATTTATAAATAAAAAATAGAGAACCTGCTTTGAGAATATAGCACTTGCCCGTAAATCGGATACGTTACGCCGCCGCAAAGATATGCGGATCTACGTGAATCTACCCCCCTGACTTTTGCTGTCGGAAATTTCCGCCAACAAAAGATTGAGAGCAGGTTCTCTAAAAAGTCCCCAATACATTTCCTGATAATAGCCAGGAGGACAGACTGCACATGCTCAGTTTGGTGACTGAATTTATTTAATATTTAGTGATTTTACTCAAGCGAAACACAATGTTCTCTATATTTATGTTTTGTGATAATATCTCACGATGGTGGTGTAGCTGTTTATTGTTTAATTGAGATCACGAGCGTAGTTTAGGTTATTTGTTTTTCTAAAAAATAAAAAATAGTCGGCGTGTTGAATTTGGATATCCGGGGACATGAAATGGCTCCATGCTTTTAAAGTTGGTGTTTAGCATCTGTTTTCTCTCTCGGAGATTTCCCCGTCCTCGGAACTTCTTGTACCCCGGTTTGGCAGGCGGTGAACGTTTGCATTCCCGCGGCTGGCATGCTCCAACTTTTTCCTCTGTCAAGTTGTGTAAAATGTGTCCGCTGCCCCTGCTACTGGAAGCGTGAGAGAGGGCCAGATCTGCAGTCACCTTAGGGATTGATGACATCATAGAGACTTGTGAGGTCACAGGTCCTCCGTACACCGAGAGGCGACTTCCTCTGCAGGTTTTCCCCAGGACGCCTCTATTCCGGGATTCATGGATTGCTATTTATAGACTGAACTCCGGGATAAGTAAATATTATCTAAATCCATTCATCGTCTGTATTCTTCTTGGTGAATCTCGATGTGCTTTGTGTATTTCCTCCAGATCTGTGCAGTAATCCCGTGTGAGACTTCCTGTAATAAAGACCGCACACTGCTGATCTCCCTCCTTGTGCAGGGTGACCGGTCCTGTCTCCGCCCACTCCTATAGTTTTCTGCAGGCAGCCTGTAGTGGGTGGAACCTTTAGGCCCCTCCCACAGCTCTGCACTATGTACAGCACAGTGATGATGTTGCCGCTACTTTTACAAAGTAATATCCTTTGTGGCCATTGAGGGATGTTTTTTAAATGAAAGCTTTGAACTGTGTGATTGGATCCCTGTGAAGCTGCTAAAAGGCAAAGGGGTAGATTCACGTACCTTTTACGGCGGCGTATGTCCAGATACGCCGCCGTAATTTGAAATCCACGCCCGCGTATCGTTACGCCAATTCTCAAAGGCAGATACGCTAAAAAAATAGGCTTCCTCCGCCGACGTAACTTGAATGCGGCGGCGTAGAATTGTGTGCAATATTACGTTGGCCGCTAGGGGCGCCTCCGTTGTTTTCGGCGTAGAATATGCAAATTACCTAGATACATGATTTACAAACGTACGTGCGCCCGGCGGTAGTTTTTTACGTCGTTTGCGTAAAGGCTTTTTCTGCGTAAGGTTGCTCCTGCTATTAGGAGGCGCAGCCAATGTTAAGTATGGACGTCGTTCCCGCTTCGAAATTTTAATTTTTTTACGTCGTTTGCGTAAGTCGTTCGCAAATAGGGCTGGACGTTATTTACATTCACGTCGAAACCAATACGTCGTTGCGCCGTACTTGGAAGCAATGCACACTGGGATATGTACATGGATGGCGCATGCGCCGTCCGTACAAAACGTCAATCACGTCAGGTCATCATAAATTTACATAAAACACGCCCCCCTTCCACATTTGAATTACGCGTGCTTACGCCGGCCCCATTTACGCTACGCCGCCGCAACTTACGGAGCAAGTGCTTTGTGAATACTGCACTTGCTCCTGTAAGTTATGGCGGCGTAGCGTAAATACGATACGCTGCGCCGCCGTAAGAAGAAGCGCACGTACCTGAATCTACCCCAATGTTTATTGGACATGTGCAGAATGCAAAAAAAATGTTTCTTTTTGATTCATTATTTACATAAATTTGTTTAAGTCGGTTTACGAAATTAGTTTTGCTTATTTAAATTGATTTGAATCCTTTGAATTCGGTCAAATTGAACGTAGTTTGACCGAATTTAGAAAATTCTAATCGATTCAAATTCCATTAGAATTTCTTCTATTCAAAATTAGAATTTTGGAAGATGGTTATATTCTTTCAATTCCGTTCTATTCTATTCTATTGTTTTAGTTTCTATTCTTTTCTTTTCTATTATATTATATTATATTATTTTCTGTTCTATTCGAATTCTGAATTTATTCTATCCAAAATTCAAATTTCAGAAAACGGTTATATTCTTATAGTCTTTCTAGTCTATTCTATTCTATTATTTTCTATTGTTTCTTCTATTATATTATTTTCTATTCTTTTGTTTTCTATTGTTTCTTCTATTATATTCTTTTCTATTCTTTTGTTTTCTATTCTATTATTTTCTATTCTATTTCAATTCAAATGTATTCTATTTGAATTTCGGAAGATGGTTATATTATTTCTATTATATATTTTTTCTATTCTATTTTATTATTTTCTATACATCAATTCTAGTCTTTTATTTTCCATTCTTTTCTATTCTATTTCAATTTTGGAAAATGGTTATAGTCTTTCTCTTCTATTATTTTGTATTGGTTTTTTTTGTATTCTATTTTCTATTTTATTCTCTATTCTATTGTTTTCTAATCTATTCAAATTTGAATTTACTCTATTCAAAAGAAGGTTATATTATTACTATCTTATTCTATTCTTTTTCCTGTTCTATCCTTTTCAATTGTTTTCTGTTTTTGTTCTATTCTTTTCTATTCTGTTCTATTCTAGCCAATTCCATTCTTCTATTTTCTATTATATTCTATTCTTTTCTATTCAAATTTGAATTTGGAGAAATTTTTATATTCTTTCTATTCTATTGTTTTTTTTTTATTCTTTTGTATTCTTTTCTAGACTATTCTATTTGAATTTTAATTTATTCTAATCGAAAGAAGATTAATATCTTACTATTTTTCTTCTATTCTTTTTTCACATTCTATTCTTTTCAATCATGTGGTATTCTTTTTTTTCTATTCTATCCCTTTTTTCCTATTATTTAATTTTGTATTCTGTTCTGTTTTATGCTATTATATTCTTTTCTATTCTATTTTATTATTTTTCTATTCAATTCCTTTACTTTCTATTCTATGTTATTCTCTTTGTAAATTTGATTTAAAAACTTTGCGAATTTGAATTTCTTCCAGAATATTTTAGATTAGTTTAAAGTCTTTACTATTGCAATTTGGAACACCTCTAGCCCAACACCTGGTGCTCAGAAAGGAACATGAGCTACTTTTGGGGGGGGGGGGGGGGGGGGGTTGGCATTTTTGTCCTCAAAGGATTGGATAGAAATGCCTGAAATCGCACAAATCACGCATTCCTTTTAGTTCCACTCTCTGCACAGTGATGATGACACTACTACTTTTAAAGGTAATAACTGTGTTTGCAAAGGCAACGCTTGCAGATTAAAAAAACTAGCTTCAAATCGATGCAGAACCGCAAAGCCGGCGTCGCACCTATTTGACCAGTGCGATTGCCGGCAATAGGGTGCGACTTGTCATGCGATTCGACCAGTCAAATCGCATGACAAGTCGTTCCAATGTGAACATTAGCTAAATATTCAATTGACATTTTTTTCCCAAAGTGTGAAAGCATCTAAAAATTCTTGGAGGTGTGAGATGTGCAAATTTTTTCACAAGATTTAGCCCTGTTGATTTTTTAATAATAACAATTATTACTATTTATCATTATTATTATTATTATTATTATTATTATTATTAATAATACTTGTATTTTTTTTTTTCCAGTATGACCCTTGTAAAGTTTGTGCTCAGTATTCATGGATAAAGTGCTCGGTCGTTTTTAGTTGAGGACACTTTTTTTTATTATTATTATTATTATTATTATTATTATTTTTTTTTTTTTTTTAAGTATGAGGCATTGGAAGTAATGTACACACTATTATTGGATTAGGTTGCCCAGTCATTTTCAGTCTAGGCCACTTTTTTATTATTATCATTTATATTGTTATTATTATTATTATTTTTATTATTTATTTAGTATGACGTTCGGAATGTTTGTGCTCAGTATTCTTGGATTAAGATGCTCAGTCGTTTTTAGTTGAGGACACTTTTTTATTATTATTATTATTTTCTTTTTTTTTTTAAATATGAGGCATTGGAAGTAATGTACACACTATTCTTGGATTAGGTTGCCCAGTCATTTTCAATTTAGGCCACTTTTTTCTCCATATAATTTAAAATTGTTGTTATTGTTGTTATTATTATTATTATTATTATTATTATTATTATTATTATTATTTATTTAGTATGACGTTTGGAAAGTTTGTGCTCAGTATTCTTGGATTAAGGTGATCAAACACTTTTTTTTTTTTTTTTTTAGTTTTGTTTTTTATTATTTTTATTGATTTATTGATTTATTTTTAAGTATGAGGCATTGAAAGTAATGTACTCATTATTCTTGGATTAAGGTGTTCAGTCGTTTTTAGTTAAGGCCACTTTTTTTATTATTATAATTTATATTATTTATTTAGTATGACGTTTGGAAAGTTTTTGCTCAGTATTCGGTGCTCAGTTGTTTTTAGTTGAGGACACTTTATTATTATTATTATTATTATTATTTTTATTTTTTTTAAATAGGAGGTATAGAAAGAAATAGAAATAGACTCACTATTCTTGGATTAGGGTGCTCAGTCGTTTTTAGTTGAGGTCAGTTTTGTTTTTTTATTTTTTATTATTAATTTATTGATATATTTTTAAGTATGAGGCATTAAAAGTACTACTACTTTTAAAGGTAATAACTGTGTTGTACTCACTATTCTTGGATTAAGGTGTCCAGTCGTTTTCAGTTTAGGCCACTTTTTTATTGTTATTATTATCATCATTATTATTATTATTATTATTTATTGAGTATGACGCTTGGAAAGTTTGTGCTCAGTATTCTTGGATTAAGGTGCCCAGTCGTTTTCAGTCTAGGCCAATTTTTTATTGTTGTTATTGTTATTATTATTATTTATTTTTTATTTTTTATTGAGTATGATGTTTGGAAAGTTTGTGCTCAGTATTCTTGGATTAAGGTGCTCAGTTTTTTTTAGTTGAGGCACATTTTCTTTTTTTTTTATTATTCCTATTATTATTATTCATATTATTTTTTTTATTATTATTTTTTTTTTTTTTAAGTATGAGGCATTGAAAGTGATGTACACACTATTCTTGGGTTAAGGTGCTCAGTCTTTTTCAGTCTAGGCCACTTTTCTTTTTTTTTTTTTTCTCATGTTACTTTGAGAAATTACATTTTCTCTCCATCACTATATTGGAGTTTGTGATAATAGGGCTTTTTTTGGACTTCTCCTAGGACAGAGGTCATGGTGCCCTTGGATAAAGACACTTTCCATCTGGCGTAGAGCCAGGTGCTTAAAGGGATCCTAGCGGGATGAAACGCTTCCTATCACCTTATTTGGTAAAGATGTTCCTGCCATTTATCCCAGTCTCTCCATACCAGCCAAAGTCATACATGCCGCTCTCCCTCCACATATCTATGGACACGGCACTCTTTCCTTTGTGGTTTTGGTGGCACCTGCTCTTTTCAGGATAATTATTTTCGGTCTGTTGGTTTGACAAGATGGCTTAAACCCCAAAACAAACATGTTTTTATGCTGTTTTCTTTTATTTTCACGTGGTGATCCGACCAGTAAGTCCGTTATTTTTCAACTTCCTTTAACAGACCAAGCTGTCCAAGAAAAATGGCAGTTGGCAGGTTGAGACAAATCATTTACCACTGACAGGAGTGGTAAGTTTTTGTGAGGTCAGGCACTAATGTTGGACGAGAAGGCCTGGCTCACAGTTTCTAATGTAATTCATCCCAAAGGTGTTCTATTGGGTTGAGGTCAGGACTCTGTGCAAGCCAGTCAAGTTTCTCCACCCCAAACTCACTCATTCATGTCTTTATGAACCTTGCTTTGTGCACTGGATTGCAGTCATGTTAGAACATGAAATTGTCCAAAACAACAGTGCCTGACCTCAAAAATGCCTTCCTGGAAGAATGGTCAAACATTCCCATAGACACACTCCTAAACCTTGTGGACGGCCTTCCCAGAAGAGGTGAAGCTGTTATAGCTGCAAAGGGCGGGGCCAACTCAATATTGAACCCTACGGACCAAGACTGGGCTGCCATTAAAGTTCATGTGTGTGTAAAGGCAGGCGTCCCAATACTTTTGGTAATATCGTTTATAAGCACAGTTGATCTCTTTTGCTTTGAGATCCTGGTAATCTGGTAAGGAGGTGGCACTTCTGGTTATTTGGTGACCTGGCATGCGGAGGTCATAGCGCACTACATTCATATTTGAAGTGGGTTGTCCTTTTTGGACCGTCATTTTTTTAATTTACTGTATATACTCGAGTATAAGCCGACCCGAATATAAGCCGAGTCACCTAATTTTACCACAAAAACACTGGGGAAACGTATTAACTCGAGTATAAGCCTAGGGTAGGAAATGCAGCAGCTACTGAAAGTGGAAAAGAGGGTCATCGATGCCCATTTGCAGCATCACTGTGCCCATTTGCAGCCTCACTGTGGCCATTGCGTGTCTCACTGTGCCTATTTGCAGCCTCACTGTGGCCATTGTGTGTCTCACTGTGCCTATTTGCAGCCTCACTGTGCCCATTGTGTGTCTCACTGTGCCCATTGTGTGTCTCACTGTGCCCATTGTGTGTCTCACTGTGCCCATTGTGTGTCTCACTGTGCCCATTGTGTGTCTCACTGTGCCCATTGTGTGTCTCACTGTGCCCATTGTGTGTCTCACTGTGCCCATTGCGTGTCTCACTGTGCCCATTGCGTGTCTCACTGTGCCCATTGCGTGTCTCACTGTGCCCATTGCGTGTCTCATTGTAAAAATGTGCTGAAAGACTTGGCTTATACTTAAGTATATATGGTGAATTTCAGTTAAAATTTTTATGTAAAATTGTTTATGAATTTTTGGTCATAAGGTGTCTATTAATTATTTTTAGAATATGGAATTTCAATTTTTTTTTTGCCAAATCATGTTTTCACTCACCGTATATATACGAGAGTATAAGCCGACCCGAATATAAGCCGAGGCACCTAATTTTACCACAAAAAAACTGGGAAAATGTATTGACTCGAGTATAAGCCTAGGGTGTCCATCTGCATGCCTCACTGTGCCTCACTTTGCCTCACTGTGTCCATGTTCGTGCCTCACTGTGCCCATGCCTCACTGTGTCCATGTAAATGCCTCACTGTGCCCATGCCTCACTGTGCCCATGCCTCACTGTGTCCATGTGAATGCCTCACTGTGCCCATGCCTCACTGTGCCTCACTGTGTCCAAGTGAATGCCTCACTGTGCCCATGCCTCACTGTGCCCATGCCTCACTGTGCCCATGCCTCACTGTGCCCATGCCTCACTGTGCCCATGCCTCACTGTGCCCATGCCTCACCGTGTCCATGACTAGACTGCCGTTTAACATGGGAGTCTATGGAAGGGGTGCCCGGGTTTGAAAAATCGGTGCCCCCCTAGCCGTAGGATCCCCAGACAACAAACTTTGCACACTTGTAGAGGAGGAATGGGGCTACATGTGTGCCAAGTTTGGGGTCCAGCCGGTTGGTACCGGGTCCCCAAAGTCCGGGAGGTCAGGTGCAAAAAGGTGACTCGAGTATAAGCCGAGGGGGGCATTTTCAGCACAAAAAATGTGCTGAAAAACTCGGCTTATACTCGAGTATATACGGTATATAAATAGGTGATAAGATGTGGTGGGAGAGCCCTTATAGTGTTCTAGATTAAATTTGAAAAAAGGATGAAATGCTTCCACAATAAAAGGGGAAAAAAGGTCACAATGGACCTACATTTGCTGAGGTTGTGGTCACCCAGCACGGGGCGGGGGGGGTCATGCAGCCTTCCTAGTGCGCTGGTGGAGAAAACCTTCCTCCACGTAGGGTCAGTGTGGTCACTCTATGCCTCGGGCATTGCCATCCTGGGTGCTTTGTGGGGTTCTCAGGTCTCTGACTCCTAAAGCGTAGAAATGCCCTTCATGTCCGTATTTCGATTCTTCGTCTACTTCTGGTGAATTCATACTCCATTCCATAAGGAGCGGCCTTCACGCATTAAATGCATTTAACTCCACCGATAAGCAGAGCGTATTTTCACTTTAATTAGAGTGTTATTGTTTTGCTTTCCATTTGTTCATTAAAAATTAATGACAGTAAAATGTCACTCATTGGATTTCTCCGGGAACATACAATGTACATCTAAATGGTTTCAGAGCTGCTCCTCTGTCTCGGATCCTCGTGGTGATGAGTGTCCTTGTATGGGGGGGGGGGGGGATTACCATGGGACGGCACTGTGGTTTAGTGGTTAGGGTTGGGGTTGGGGTTGGGTTTTCATTTCCCACCGGAGTTGTTGTATCTTCATGGTTTTCGGTTATTCCCCCTGTGGGCCCTCTGCGTGCTTCACATCCCCATCACATTCCAATGCCGGTAGGTTACTTTGTTTATGTCCTAGTTGGCCGTACTATGGGCCAGATTCACGTATTTCCGCGTAACTTAGCGGCGGCGTAACGTATCACATTTACGTTACACCGCCGCAAGTTTTACGGGCAAGTGCTTGATTCACAAAGCACTTGCCTGTAAAGTTGCGGCGGCGTAGCGTAAATCCGCCTGGCGCAAGCCCGCCTAATTCAAATGGGGCGGGGACCATTTAAATTGGGCGCGTTCCCGCGCCGAACGTACTGCGCATGCTCCGTCCCTAAAATTTCCCGACGTGCATTGCGCTAAATTAAGTCGCAAGGACGTCATTGATTTCAACGTTGACGTAAATGGCGTCCAGCGCCATTCACGGACGACTTACGCAAACAACGTTAAATTTCAAATTTCGACGCGGGAACGACGGCCATACTTGACATTGGCTAGACCACCTAGAGGGCAGCTTTATCTTTACGCCGCGTATCTCTACGGAAACGGCGTACATTTACTGCGACGGGCAAAGTGTACGTTCGTGAATCGGCGTAACTAGTCATTTGCATATTCTACGCTGACCGCAATGGAATCGCCACCTAGCGGCCGGCCTAGAATTGCAGCCTAAGATCCGACGGTGTAAGTCACTTACACTTGTCGGATCTTAGGGAGATCTATGCGTAACCTGATTCTATGAATCAGGCGCATAGATCCGACCTTCGTATCTCAGAGATACGACGGCGTATCAGGAGATACGCCGTCGTATCTCTTTTATGAATCTGGCCCTATGTGCCTATGATGGCGGTGCAGATATTGGAGTGTATGCTCCTCTGGTTTTCATTTCATCTTAATTTCACTGCAGAATATGTTGGCATATCAGTGAATGGATTTATTGGGGAAAACACATTTTGTAAGTGCTATAACTTTAAACAAATAATCACTTTGTTTAATAGGAAACTTTTCTAATCCTGTTGCAACATATGTACAATGGCGGCAGCCATGTTCTAACCTTCGGCTGCTATTTCTGTGGCTTGTCCTTTCACTTTAAGCATAACTCCAGGCATTGGACAACATCTACCCTTACAGTGCAACCCTGACAGAAAGGGTTAAATGCTTGTCATGTTTAGGAACAGGCAGTATTACTTACCGGACTCTCTGCTTCGGACAGCTTCTGCACCCTACTTAGAGAGGAAGCAGGAGTATGGCAATGGTCCAGGAGCACTTTAGAGAGGAGGAAGGAGTGCAATCCCAGCCACAAGTGCCATAGAAAAGAGGGAAGAATGTAACCACAGCCAGGAGCACCTTAGAGAGGAGACAAGACTTCAATTATGGCCAAGAGCACCTTAGAGAGGAGGCAGGATTGTAACCATTGCCAAGAGCACTTTAGAGAGGAGGCAGGGGGGCAACCATGGCTAGAAGCACCGTAGAGAGAAGCCAGGACTGCAACCATCGCCAAGAGCACCTTAACGAGATAGGAGTGTAACCACGGTCAAGAGCACCTTAGAAAGGAGGCAAGACTGCAGTCATGGCCAAGAGCACCTTAGAGAGGAGGCAGGACTGCAACCATGGCCAAGGGCACCTTAGAGAGGAGGCAGGAGGGTAACCACAGCTAAAAGCATCTTGGAGAGGAAGCAGGAGTGTGACCATGGCCAAGAGCACTTTAGAGAGAAGGCAGGAGTGCGACTGCAGCCAGGAGCACCTTAGAGAGGAGGTAGGAGTGGGACTGCAGCCAGGAGCACCTTAGAGAGGAGGCAGGAGTGCGACTGAAGCCAAGAGCACCTTAGAGAGAAGGCAGGAGTGTGACCGCAGCCAAGAGCACCTTGGGGAGAAGGCAGGAGTGCGACCGCAGACAAGAGTACTTTAGAGAATAGCTAGGACTGGAACCGTGGCCAAGAGCACCTTAGAGAGGAAGCAGGAGTGTGACCATGGCCAAGAGCACCTTACAGAGTAGGCAGGACTGTAACCATGGCCAAGAGCACCTTCGAGAGAAAGCAGGAGTGACACCACGGCCAAGAGCACCTTAGAGAGGAATCAGGAGTGTGACCACGGCCAAGAGCACCTTGGAGAGGAAGCAGGAGTGTGACCACGGCCAAGAGCACCTTGGAGAGGAAGCAGGAGTGTGACCACGGCCAAGAGCACCTTGGAGAGGAAGCAGGAGTGACACCACGGCCAAGAGCACCTTAGAGAGGAATCAGGAGTGACACCACGGCCAAGAGCACCTTAGAGAGGAATCAGGAGTGTGACCACGGCCAAGAGCACCTTAGAGAGGAAGCAGGAGTGTGACCACGGCCAAGAGCACCTTGGAGAGGAAGCAGGAGTGTGACCACAGCCAAGAGCACCTTGGAGAGGAATCAGGAGTGTGACCACGGCCAAGAGCACCTTGGAGAGGAAGCAGGAGTGACACCACGGCCAAGAGCACCTTAGAGAGGAATCAGGAGTGACACCACGGCCAAGAGCACCTTAGAGAGGAATCAGGAGTGTGACCACGGCCAAGAGCACCTTAGAGAGGAATCAGGAGTGACACCACGGCCAAGAGCACCTTAGAGAGGAATCAGGAGTGTGACCACGGCCAAGAGCACCTTAGAGAGGAATCAGGAGTGTGACCACAGCCAAGAGCACCTTAGAGAGAAGGCAGGCATGCAACTCCAGCCCAGAGCATTCTAGAAAGGAGGTTTTGTGGGACCTGTCACAGCACTGGAGGGACCATGCTGTAGCGAAGAACAAGGTAAGTATTACAACCTATCCCTGAATGCCTAGATCAGCATTTAACCCTTGCAGTGTGGGTGGGGCGAGGGATACCACAGGGGTATTTTTTTTTCTTTTGGTGCCCGGAGTTGAGCTTTTAAACCAAAAACCTTACTAAGGTACTTGCTGCATTCCTGAGCTGTTGTCTGCAATGACAGTCACATTTTTCCTCCTATAGCTTTAAAAGAAAGCATTTTGGTTCAGAGTGGTGAAATATTGGAGTTTTGCCATCAGTGAAATAGGCGTTTTCAGCTTTTTGTGGATTATAACACTCCCTGTATTATGATTCCACACACTATGTCAACCCAATAAAATGTGACTAAGTTACAAGGTTCAAGATAATTCAGTGCCTTTTATTTCAGATTTAGCGGAGGACATTTATCAAGCTCGGCCAATAAGTAATTCTGGGGAAAAAAAGACACTAATGGCACTATCTGCCGGTCTGGTCACCCCAGTTTTTTTTATTAATAAAAGCTGAACTCTGGGATAAGCAATTGTTGTCTAAATCCATTCAGCAAGTGTATTCTTGAATCTTGGTGAGCTTTGTGTATTTATTTGTGTGAGACTTCCTGTAATAAAGACCGCTCACTGCTGATCTCTCTACTTGTGCAGGATGACTGGTCTTGTCTCCGCCCCTTCCTGTAGTTTTTTACAGGGAGTCTGTAGTGGGTGGAGCCTGCAGGGTCCCTCCCACAGCTCTGCTCTCTGCACAGGCTATGTACAGCACGGTGATGATGTCACTGCAGCACAGTGATGATGTCACTGCAGCACAGTGATGAGCCTAAATCTCTTTTCCTCCAGAAGTGCCCCCTTGTCCATGACCTGAAAATTAATAACTCAACACCAATGTCCCTAAGGCCCTTTTCACACTTGTGTGACTTGTCCTGCGACTTGGTAGCGCAAAGTCGCATGACAAGTCGTACCCCATGATAACCATTCATATCTGTGCAACTTCAAGTCACACCGACTTCAAAGTAGTCCCTGCACTACTTCGGTCCGACTTTGATGCGAGTTGAGGTCCGAAGACCTCAAGCTTACACAGGCATTCCCTGACATCGCAGCAAAATCGAGTCAAAATCGCACAACTTTCAAGTGAAAGGGGCCTAAATGTACCACCTATGTATTTATTGTAAGTGATCATCTCCTTCCTTATGCACCTCTTCTAAAAAAAAAAAATGCATTCTCCCAATAACATACAAGTGTATAAATGCAAGCGCTGGCGAATACATGCGTATAGCTTCATGCAGTTTTTTTTTGTTCTGTCGTTTTTATTGATAAAATATTAATACAGTACAAGATATCAGTTTATTTTTTAATGCATGTCTAGGGGCAGAATTACCGTACCCAGCAGCTGGGGCCCCTGGTCATTGTGAATATGCCATATGCCCTTATATACGCCTTAAATTTCCCTTATATACGCCTTATATGTGCACTATATATGCCCTATGTACACCCTATTTACGCCTTTTATATGCCCTATATACGTCTTTTATATTTCCCTTATATATGCCCTATATACATATTTTATATTTCCCTTATATATGCCCTATATACGCCTTATATATACCCTTAATATCACCTATATACACCCTATTCACACCTTATATATGCCCTATATACACTTTATATACGCCTTATATATGCCCTATATACACCTTATATATGCCCTATATATGCCCTATATACACCCTATTTACGCCTTATATACGCCCTATATATGCCTTATATTTCCCTTATATACGCCCTATATACACCTTATATGTGCCCTGTATATGCCCTATGTACACCCTATTTACGCCTTATATATGCCCTATATATGCCTTATATACGCCGTATATTTGCCCTTTATATGCCCTATATACACTCGATTTACGCCTTATATATGCCCCATATACGCCTTATATATGCCCTATATACACCTCATATATGCCCTATATACACCCTATTTACGCCTTATATATGCCCTATATACACCTTATATATGCCTTGTATACGCCTTATATTTCCTTGTATACGCCCTATATACACCTTGTATATGCCCTATATACACACCTTATATTTCCCCTTTATACGCCTTATATATGCCTTATATTTCCCCTATATACGCCTTATATACACCTTATATTTCCCTTTATATACGCCCTATATACGCCTGTGTGCAAAAGCACCGATCCCGTATAGATTCTAATACTAGTACTCTGCTGTGTGAATGAACCCCTCTACCAACGGCCGCCCTATTCTCGCAGTCCCTGACGCTCCCCCTTTTCCTGGTCGCCTGTCCTAACCACTGTCGGCGCGTCCGGTCCTTGTTTTCCGCCTAGCGGCTCGTGTATGGGCCCCCTAAAAGCCAGCAGCTGACTGATGTCCTCTCAGACCCCGGCCGGTGGGTTTAAGTAATGTCGTTTAAGACAGAAATATTGCTTCTAAAGCCACCCAGCAATGGAGCAGCTGTCCTTTTCAATAAACAGTGTCCCTGTCGTGAGCGCACCATCCCCCGCATCACAAATGGAGTCTATTAACCCCCCTATCTCGGACACACATGTACGTACACAACGCTCCACATGCTTGTAATATCACGCGCAATAACTGTATTATTCTGGGTTTCCAACGAGGGGAAGAACAGCTGTGTATAGTGGGGAGGAATAGGCAAAGTTCTCGATGTGCCGAGCAGAGCCGGGTGATGTGTGGGATCGTACGGCAGGCAGAGGCGAGCTGTCCAACGGCTGATCACATGGCATGCCAAGTGTATTAAATTTTGCAGACATTTTAACAGCAATATGCTAGATAGTTGGGTGTCCCCTGAGGCCGCCGGATTTTTTTATCTCCTTCATAGAAGGTCAAAGCCCTTGCCTGGCTCCTCGTCCTTCTGTTCCTCCTCTTTGCTCTGGTTTTCAAATGCACTTCCAACATATATACTGTATATATTTATATATCGCTCCTTCTTCCTCAGGCTCCTCTAGGCTTTTTCATGTTTAACCTTTCCACCTAGACAATCATTGCTGACATATTACAAACCCCCTGAGTCCATTTCTCTATCTAGAACACCTTTTCTGTCCCTTGTGTCGGAGGTTAGTGGATGAGCTGCTTCCTGGAAAACCCGACCAGTGGGGTGTATAGATGGGCGCTCTTCAGGGTGGCTGGTGCATAGCGTGTTGGCATACAATAGCATGTTTGTAAAAGGTGCCATACACCTTTTACAATCTGACTTGCCCTAAACTACATATACTGTACACATCCTGATCTCCTTTTACACTGCATTATAGAATTTATATCTACACCAGTGGTCTCCAAACACCAGCCCAAGGGAGTTTATCTGACCCTAGGTGCACTTTCCGGACAAAAATGATGGGACACTATTCCTCCCACTAGTATGAATGACGGGACACTATTCCTCCCACTAGCATCAATGATGGGACACTATTCCTCCCACTAGTATCAATGATGGGACACTATTCCTCCCACTAGCATCAATGATGGGACACTATTCCTCCCACTAGTATCAATGATGGGACACTATTTTTCCTACTAGTATCAATGATGGGACACTATTCCTCCCACTAGTATCAATGATGGGACACTATTCCTCCCACTAGTATCAATGATGGGACACTATTCCTCCCACTAGTATCAATGATGGGACACTATTCCTCCCACTACTATCAATGATGGGACACTATTCCTCCCACTACTATCAATGATGGGACACTATTCCTCCCACTACTATCAATGATGGGACACTATTCCTCCCACTACTATCAATGATGGGACACTATTCCTCCCACTAGTATCAATGATGGGACACTATTTTTCCTACTAGTATCAATAATGGGACACTATTCCTCCCACTACTATCAATGATGGGACACTATTCCTCCCACTACTATCAATGATGGGACACTATTCCTCCCACTACTATCAATGATGGGACACTATTCCTCCCACTAGTATCAATGATGGGACACTATTTTTCCTACTAGTATCAATGATGGGACACTATTCCTCGCACTAGTATCAATGATGTTACACTATTCCTCCCACTAGTATCAATGATTGGACACTATTCCTCCCACTAGTATCAATGATGGGACACTATTTTTCCTACTAGTATCAATGATGGGACACTATTCCTCCCACTAGTATCAATGATGGGACACTATTCCTCCCACTAGTATCAATGATGGGACACTATTCCTCCCACTAGTATCAATGATGGGACACTATTCCTCCCACTAGTATCAATGATGGGACACTATTCCTCCCACTACTATCAATGATGGGACACTATTTTTCCTACTAGTATCAATGATGGGACACTATTCCTCCCACTACTATCAATGATGGGACACTATTCCTCCCACTACTATCAATGATGGGACACTATTCCTCCCACTACTATCAATGATGGGACACTATTCCTCCCACTACTATCAATGATGGGACACTATTCCTCCCACTAGTATCAATGATGGGACACTATTTTTCCTACTAGTATCAATGATGGGACACTATTCCTCGCACTAGTATCAATGATGTTACACTATTCCTCCCACTAGTATCAATGATTGGACACTATTCCTCCCACTAGTATGAATGACGGGACACTATTCCTCCCACTAGTATCAATGATGGGACACTATTCCTCCCACTAGTATCAATGATGGGACACTATTCCTCCCATTAATATCAATGATGGGACACTATTCCTCCCACTAGTATCAATGATGGGACACTATTCCTCCCACTACTATCAATGATGGGACACTATTCCTCCCACTACTATCAATGATGGGACACTATTCCTCCCACTAGTATCAATGATGGGACACTATTCCTCCCACTAGTATCAATGATGGGACACTATTCCTCCCACTAGTATCAATGATGGGACACTATTCCTCCCACTAGTATCAATGATGGGACACTATTCCTCCCACTAGTATCAATGATGGGACACTATTCCTCCCACTAGTATCAATGATGGGATACTATTCCTCCCACTAGTATTAATGATGGGACACTATTCCTTCCACTAGTATCAATGATGGGTCACCATTCCTCCCACTGATCCCAACAATGGGGCACCATTCCTCCAACTGATCCCAACAATGGGGCACCATTCCTCCAACTGATCCCAACAATGGGGCACCATTCCTCCCACTGATCCCAACAATGGGGCACCATTTATTCCACTGATACTAATGATGGGGCACTATTCCTCTCACTAATACCAGTGATTGGGCACTACTCCTTTTCCTTTGACCACCAACCCCAAGGCCATGTTTAATGATTGGACACTATTTCTCCTACTAGTATCAATGATGGGACACTATTTCCCCCAGTAGTATGAATGATGGGACACTATTCCTCCCACTAGTATCAATTATGGGACACTATTCCTCCCACTATCAATGATGGGACACTATTCCTCCTACTAGTTTTAATGATGGGACACCATTCCTCCCACTAGTATCAATGATGGGACACTATTGCTCCTACTAGTATCAATGATGGGACACTATTCCTCCCAGTAGTATCAATGATTGGACACAATTTCTCCTACTAGTATCAATGATAAGCAGTAATGATATGCTGTAACCTCTGGCAACCAATCACAATCACTGCCTGATCTGATTACTGTACAGTATTACTGTATAGTAATCTCGAGCAACCAATTAACAAGAAGAAAACGTGCTGTAACCTCTAGCAACTAATCAGAGAGCCATAATGTATGCTATAACCTCTAGCAACCAGTCAGTGAACCATAATATGTGCTATAACCTCTAGTAACTAATCGGTGAACCATATTGTGTGCTATAACCTCTAGCAACCAGTCAGTGAGCCATTATGCGTGTTATAGCCTCTAGCAACTAATCAGTGAGCCATAATGTGTGCTATAACCTTTAGCAACCAGTCAGTGTGCCATAATGTGTGCTATAACCTTTAGCAACCAGTCAGTGAGCCATAATGTGTGCTATAACCTTTAGCAACCAGTCAGTGTGCCATAATGTGTGCTATAACCTCTAGCAACCAGTCAGTGAGCCATAAAGTGTGCTATAACCTCTAGCAACTAATATGTGAGCCATAATGTGTGCTATAACCTCTAGCAACCAGTCAGTAAGCAGTAATGATATGCTGTAACCTCTGGCAACCAATCGCAATCCCTGCCTGATCTGATACAGGAAACTGGTTTTAAGTCTAGCTGATATTTATTGTATGTCTCGGAGCAGGTGGAGAGCGAAATTGCATGGAAGAGGGGGCCCAAGAAAAGATTTGCCCAATCAACATTAAAGACGGCCCTGGACTTGTCCATGAGCTCCGGATTGGTAAAGGCGCAGGGACCCCATAAAATCATATCCACAAACTCCTTCTTCTAGGGTTGTTGTTTATATGGGAATGTCATTGAGAAGCTGGGGACAGAATGTGTGCCTTGGAGTAGAAGGTCCTTGACATGAGTGGTCCCTCTTACCAGGTGATTTACTACCTGCCGGGGGGGGGGGGCTGATATCTTTGTGTCTCCTCGGCGCGGTGATGCTGTGTGGCTGCGAGTGTTGCATTTTTTCCTTTCACTCCCCGCGTCCCTCTCTATCCGCCTCCCGCTTCCCTTCCTTTTTTCTTTTCTCCAGTAGAAGACGGCAGGAAGAGATTCCATCTGGCACATGAATAATTGAAATGGCTCAACTTGGTTCCTGTTGCTGTTGTTTGCTCTGAGTTCTTCCTTATCCCCCCCCCCCCCCTTTGTATGACACCTCCCCGCAGGGCACAGTGGTGCTGGCGATGGGTGGAGGAGAGGCATGGTGACTGATGGCTGCTGCTGTTGGGAAAGTTTATACAAATGTTTCTTTCTTGTCATTGCAGATGGGAAAGCAGAAGCTGGTATAGAGGCGGAGAAGGTGTGACAGCCGCGCTACCTCACCGCCACTTACTAAGCGCGTCAGTCACTGTGCGTTTTATCTCTCCGGGGTCTGGCTCCGCTCATTACCGTCACTGTTCTCATCTGGAAACGCAGATAATACCTGGACACCTTTTGGTCAGTACAAAGTGCTGTGCAGGTTGTTCTTTCGCTGCGCTGTCATTGGCAGCAGGGCCGATCCTAGGCAGGGTGCTTTGCACCCAGGCGCCTGCAGAGGTGGGGGCGCCGAAGTGGCAGAGTTCTCCCCTCCCTCCTTCTCTCCTTGTTTGTGTCCGTCCAGAACTAGTGTTCTGAGCATAGGTGTGTGTCCGACCAGAACTGATTTGTCTCTGACCATCTCCTGTACTGTGTCTGCAGTCTCTGACCATCTCCTGTATCATGTCTGCAGTCTGACTGTCTCCTGTATCATGTCTGCAGTCTCTGACCGTCTCCTGTATCATGTCTGCAGTCTCTGACCGTCTCCTGTATCATGTCTGCAGTCTCTGACCATCTCCTGTATCATGTCTGCAGTCTCTGACCGTCTCTTCTACTATGTCTGCAGTCTCTGACCGTCTCCTGTATCATGTCTGCAGTCTCTGACCATCTCCTGTATCATGTCTGCAGTCTCTGACCGTCTCTTGTACTATGTCTGCAGTCTCTGACCGTCTCCTGAATCATGTCTGCAGTCTCTGACCGTCTCCTGTATCGTGTCTGCAGTCTCTGACCATATCCTGTATCATGTCTGCAGTCACTGACCATATCCTGTATCATGTCTGCAGTCACTGACCATATCCTGTATTATGTCTGCAGTCTCTGACCGTCTCTTGTATCATGTCTATAGTATGTCTGGGGCTCTTTCCAACAGACTCTCTAACAGAAGCCCTCTCTGTGTCCATCAGAGAGCCCCCCCTCCAGGTCCCAATAAAGTACTCTGCTTCTCTTCCTGTATTTTGTTTATTGTTAAGAGATCATGTAAGGATCCCAGGGTAATGAAGACTTTGTGGGGGAGCATCTCTGTGGTTGAGTCATTGCCATAGAAACATTTGTAAAGGGGGGGGGTTAGTAAAATGACCACGTCCATATGGGGGCGCCAGAAATATTTCTGCACCCAGGCGCCTGTGACCATAGGATCGGCCCTGATGGGCAGTACACTCGTCAATGTGATTGGCCAGTGCAAAGCACCAATTAGTATGTACAGCCAGTGGCCGGTGCTCTTCATTGCATTATTAGCTTGGTAATGCACAGCGCCTATTAGTATAAACAAAGGGTGAGTGTATAGTGCTCTTCCTTACTGTGAGTCAGTGCGCAGATCTCCTCCATGTGCTTGGCTAGTGCACAGCACCTATTGGTATAAATGGTAAGTGACCGGTGCTCTTCATTGCATTTGGTTATTGCACAGCTTTCTTACATGTGCTTAGTAAGGCACAGCACCTATTAGTATAAATGGTCAGTGTACAGTGCTCTTTGTTACACTAAGTCAGCTCACAGCTCTCTTCCATGTCAGTGTTGCCAACCTACCAGATTGAAATTTACTGGCACGACACCCGAAATTTACTGGCGCAGCCACGTTTTTACTGGCATTTCACAAAAGTTACTAAATTACATTTTTAGGTGCAAATTTCAGTATTTAGGCTACAAACAAGTACGCTAGGCAAATAGCAATGTAAATTAAGGTAGATGTTATGGTAAAAAAACATGTTTTTGTTATTTTCGATATAATAAGGGCAAAATATTTAGTCACATCACCCCCTGCCTCCATCCCCCTTTGCCACCAACTCCCCCTTCCTTCACCCCCCTCTGCGGTGCCACAATCTCCCCCTGCCTCCAATCTCCCCCTGCCTCCAATCTCCCCCAGGCCCCCTGCCTCCAATCACCCCCTGCCTCCATCCCCCTCTGCGGTGCCTCCAAACTCCCCCTGCCTCCAATCACCCCCTGCCTCCATCCCCCTCTGCGGTGCCTCCAATCACCCCCTGCCTCCAAACTCCCCCTGCCTCCAATCACCCCCTGTCTCCATTGCCCCCTGCCTCCATCCCCCTCTGCAGTGCCACCGCAGCCACTATCACCCCCTGCCTCCAATCTCCCTGCGCAGTCCCAAGCTGAACCAATCTCCGCTATTTTTACTGGCACATTTCCGCAACCACGGACATTTACGAATGGGGGAAAAAGGTGCCCGTTTTTACGAACTGTCCGTAAAAATACGGACGGTTGGCAACACTGTTCCATGTGCTTGGTCATTGGACAGCGCTTAATAGTATATATGGTCAGTGGCAAGTGCTCTTCATTGCATTATTAGCTTGGTAATGCACAGCACCTATTAGTATAAATGGTCAGTCATTGCACAGATCTCATCCATATGCTTGGTCAGTGCACAGCACTTATTAGTATATGAACAGTGACCGGTGCTCTTCATTGCATTAAATTACTACACAGCTTTCTTCCATGTGCTTTCTAATGCACATCACCTATTAGTATAAATGGTACATGTATGCTGCACTAAGTGCACAGCTCTCTTCTATGTGCTTGGTCAGTGCACAGCACCTATTAGTATATATGGTCAGTGGCCGGTGCTCTTCCTTTCTCTAAGTAATTGCACAGCTCTCTTCCATGTGCTTGGTCTTCCAATGCTTGTGCACTGTTTTGCCAGAAATATGGCAGACATGCGTTTTCACGTGTTGCGGTGCATTGACAGCCCCTTCAGAATGGTGCACCACAGTGGTGTGATGAAATGGGACAGAGAACCAGTGCCCATGAGGGAAGAACCCAAGCAGGGGTTACAACACCACGTGGAATTTCAGTGCAGCAGTTTGGAGACCCCTGTGCTACATGATGGTGTACAGATCAGTGAAGGGGGCAGACAGGTCCCCTTCAATAAATAAAATGGTCATCTGCATCCTACACATACTTCCCACCTTGAGCGTATTTCTGTTAATCAAGGTGGCTGATTCTTCCTGAAAAACGCCTTGACAGGCGCATATAAACGAGAGACCTCCGTTCGCGGGGTATACGATAATATATTAACAGCTGATTCCTGTACGCCGTTCCCGGCTGATTTTCTTGAGAACTGTCACCGTCTCATTTTGTTGCCGGAGCCTGCCTTGCATATGCATATGGAGGGTTTCGGAAAAAAAAAAGTGGTATTTTAATGCTTTCTATTAAATTGGGACTAAAAGTAGTGTCTTAATTTGCATGCATTAGCATATTTGCATATAGATCACTGGGATGGTGGAAGATATAAGAACGTTTAAATGAAGATTCCGTTAAAGAGACAGACATCATTTTCATTTTCTTCGCCGCCGCTAAAAGAAAGTTATTATTTTAAAAAGAAATGAAGAAAGCGAGGTTTGAAATTTTACTACTAGAACGTGAAATTGTGCAGATGGGGAAATCTGTCCCCTGCCGGTGATTCGCCCTTTAAATGGACACGCCCCTCCGTGTTTGCCTATGTGTCCAGGCACACATAAACTTTCAGAGGCGTTTGGAGGCATAAGCACTTAAGGGCAGTAAAAAAAAACAGCCTGTGCATCCAGGAGCAGAGGCTGTTGAGCTGTAAAAACGTTAAACGCTGCTAAACGCGCTAAACGCGGCTAAACGCTGTAACAAGCTTTCAGATGTTTTTAGCCACTTTTTTCATTCTAGGGAGTGTTATTTCCCGTAAAAATGTCCAAAAACGTGCAAAAATACCCCTTAGCCCTGGTTCACACTGGGCTGCAGGAGTGAAGCCGTGCGAGTTCAGCTGAACTCGCACGGCTTCACTCCCGCTGGCAGTCCCGATTTCGGCCGCGATTTAAGAGACATCTGTGCAGGTTTCTGCACATATGTCTATGTAAATCGCGGCCCGAAATCGCAAAAAGTAGTACAGGAACTACTTTTTGAAATAGGTGCAGCGCCGCAGATGCGGCGTCGCACCGATGGAGACGGTGTCATTGCCGACAATTGCCGGCAAATGCCGCCGATTTGAGATGCGATTTCACATGTGAAATCGCATCTCAAATCGAACCCAGTGTGAACCTGGGCTTAACGATATTCAGAAAAGCGGGCAAAAGCGCGTTTATTACAGCTGCTTTTTTTCTGGCAGCCGCTCTGGCGTTTTTAAATGTCCTGTGTGTATAAGCCCTAATAGGAAGACAGATCACAGCAAGAATAAAAAAAAAAAAGAGTTTGGAGATTTTGGAAAAGGCTGAGAGCAATAGAAGGGACTATTTAAGTTAAGAAAATTCTTGTACAGATTATTTTTTCTTTTTTGTGTCACTTTTAGCTCCTCTACAATCATCTGTTGTTACAATGACATTTAAGTTGCAGGTCACAGCTTCTGATTAATAGTCCGTTTTGCCCCGGGGGCTCAGAGCGTTGCCCAATCAGCTATCATCGTTCCAAAGATGCAGCGAGCCCTGGCACACACTTTCTCCAGGTTTCAGAAACAAGTCCTGGTGTTAAAGGGGCTGTAAAGGTTGTTTTTTGTTTGTTTTTTTCACCTTAATGCATACTATGTACTAAGGTGAAAAAACACCTTGCAATCTCGGGCCCCCCAGCCCCCCCCGTTTTACTTACCTAAGCCACGAAACTCCATGGGCTCGTTCCCGTAATGGTTTCCCCCAGCTTGAGGCGGCTTGTCATTTGGAGATTGATAGCAGCGCAGCCATTGGCTCGCCATTGGCTCCCGCTGCTGTCAATCAAATCAATGATGTGGTGCGCCGGGGGGCGGAGCCGAGTGATACAGTCGGCGGCTATAGCGGGAGCGCGCCCGCAAGCTAACCCCTTTGAGAGAGCGCTTCCCAAGAGGGGGGTTAGCTCTTGCGCGTAGGAGCCGAGACAGCCGCCGAAGGACCCCAGAAGTCCAGGTTCGGGGCCACTCGGTGCAAAATGAACTGCACAGTGGAGGTAAGTATGACATGTTTGTTATTTAAAAAAATATATATACACCTTTATAACCCCTTTAAGGTGTTGTATCTGTAATTTTTCTACGAAATAGGATTTACCAAAATAGTTTGCATGGATAAGGCTTGCTATATATATATATATATATATATATATATATATATATATATATCTAATTCAGAAGTTTTGGCCAAAATGTATTCTGCTTCATGTCTTTGGTAAAAAAAATATATTATAGTGTCTCCAAACTATGAGATATATACTGGAATTTTTTTTTATTTTTATTTTTTTATATATACTACTTATTAATTTTCGTGCAAAAAATGTTTGAAAATCCACTAGTGTATGTAAGGCCGGCTTTTATTTTGAGCTTTTAGCTGAGTGTCTTCTACTGGATTCCAGATGGTTGTGCTTCAGTCGGTGTTCTCCATTCCACACGCACACAGGCCTCAGCCCCCCCCCCCGGGGAATATATCACCCTTTATCTAAATGAGACAGTTCTCTGGGTGCCTGGGATTCATCTGGAAACTCACAAGCTTGCGAGCAAAGTGTAATTTGCAGACACTTCTTGTGTCCCAAATAGGAATTTTTCCAGTACACCAAATCGTGGCGGTTTAAGTGCCATCCCATCAGGAGGAGTGAGGCTGCAGGACTCGTAGCTCACCACAGCTGGTAACCTGTAACCCTAGTATAGGGTGACCAGACGTCCCCGGATTGAGGGGACAGTCCCCTGATTGAGGACACTGTCCCCGGATTGAGGACTCTGTCCCCGGTTATGTCCCCAGATTGGATTTAAACAGGGGCTGGGGCAATTTCAAAGACAGTCAGTGCAGAATAATAAAAAAATCAGAATTACACACCCGCTCCGCCACTCCTACTAACTAGGGGGGGGTGTACTTTTTCCATTACCTGTGCCCCTTTCTGATGATCATGTGCTGGTCGGAGCGGAGGGAATATTTCTTCAGTTTCGGGTGCATGCCCATTCAGCTCCGCTCGCATTTTCTTCTGCCTTGGCTCAAGTCCCGGCCAGCCGCCTACCTTTTTAACTCCTTACCTTCCCTGGTGGAGTGATCTTCCTCCACTACCCACCCAGTAGTGGCCGGGGTCCGGAGAGTAAGACTTGACATGCTGTGAGGTGGGCGGCGCCAGTGATAGGCAGGGAGTCGCTGATTGGCGCCATTACTAGTAAAAAAAAAAAAAAAATGTCCCCAGATTTAATTTAAAAAATCTGGTCACCTTACCCTAGTACAGCTATCAATGCTCAGTAATAGGCCCTATATACACTTGAGCGGGGTGTTTTTGGTCCTTTTTCAGCCTTTATTTGTTTGTTGGGTTGGTTTTGTGCATGTTTTAGCCAAAAGAAAACTAGTCACTAGTCAAGCAAACATAAAATATTCACATATTTCTGAACACTTGCCTGACTGATGATTCTGTCTGCTGCCTCTGACTACGCTGATCTCTGGCTTCCCGATTTACTGGCTTATTCTGAATACCTGCTTTGGCTACCATACCCTGGCTATGTTTTGACTATGTTTACCATTTGTACAATTTTATTACCATTATATTAAAAGGTGTGATTTTTTACTGCAACAAAAAAATATATATATTCACATATTTCAACCAAATGTCAGGTTCTCCCATTGAAATCTGCTAGGCCCAAAACACGAAAATGCCCCGAAAGAAGCTCCTGAGGTAGGTATTGATGAGCGCCTACTACAGGGATCCTCAAACTACGGCCCTCCAGCTGTTGTAGAACTACACATCCCATGAGGCATTGTAACACACTGACATTCACAGACATGACTAGGCATGATGGGAATTGTAGTTCCTGAACAACTGGAGGGTCGTAGTTTGAAGACCCATGGCCTACTACAAAAGTTTATATCACTCAGAGATATATTTGAAAAGTCTTCCACTGACACCAACAATGGGACATAATTCTTCCACTGACACCAACAATTGGGTACAATTCCTTCCACTGACATCAATGATGGAGCATGATTCCTGCCACTGACACCAACAATGGGACATAATTCCCCCCACTGACACCAACAATGGGACATAATTCCCCCCACTGACACCAACAATGGGACATAATTCCCCCCACTGACACCAACAATGGGACATAATTCCTCCCACTGACACCAACAATGGGACATAATTCCCCCCACTGACACCAACAATGGGACATAATTCCCCCCACTGACATCAACAATGGGACATAATTCCCCCTACTGACACCAACAAATTCCTCCCACTGACACCAACCCTTTGTTAGTGTAATTGGGAGAAATTGGGTCCCATCATTGGGAGAAACTGTACCCCATCATTGGTGTCATTGGGAGAAATTGTGCCAAATCATTGGTGTCATTGGGTGGAATTGTGTCCCATTGCTGGTGTCATTGAGAGGAATTGTGCACGTTCATTGTTGTGAGTGGGGGGAACTATGCCCCATTATTGGTATCGATGGATGAAATAGTTCCTCAGCGGCCGGATTAAAGCGAACAAAGGGCCGTAGTTTGGAGACCACTACTACAGGTCAAAGTAGTGACACAGGGGCTGTGGGGACCCAACCATGGAGAAGAGTTAGGCCCCAGGAAATGCTCCATCTTTGTTGGTGTTAGTGGGAGGAATTGCACACCTTCGTTGGTGTAATTGGGAGAAATTGGTCCCTTTCATTGGGGAAAACTGTGCCCCGTCATTGATGTCATTGGAAGGAATTGTGTCCCATCATTGGTGTCATTGGGAGAAATTGTCCCCTATCATTCTGAGAAACTGTGCCCAATCATTGATGTCATTGGGTGGAATTGTGTCCCATTGCTAGAGTCATTGGGAGAAATTGTACCCCATCGTTGGTGTCATTCAGAGGAATTGTGCACATTCACTGTTGTCAGTATCGATGGATGAAATAGTGTCTCAATGGCCGGATAAAAGCAAACAAAGGGCGTAGTTTGGAGACCACCACTACGGGTCAAAGTAGTGACATAAGGGCTGTGGGGACCCAACCATGGAGAAGAGTTGGGCCCCAGGAAATAATCTCAGGAGTATTTTATTTGGCAGTAGACAAGATGAGTATTGAAGTGTTCTTTGTAGGGAACCATTTATCGTATAGATACATTTTAGTAACAAAGTGGCTTTATAGTCATTATCATTTTAAACGCGACCAATGCCGCTCAGGGTCACTGATGCATATTAAACCTCCTATTCATTGTGCATTTGTGAGTTTAAAGAGCTAAAAATAACAGTGGTTCCTATTTCTGGTCATGATACTGTATTCTACGCGTTTGACGGAAACTTGGTAAAAAAAAAGGAATAAAAGAAGTTTAGGCGCGAAGGCCATTTATAGCCTTGACGGACAGAAATGTCAGACTCCAATCTTAGAAATGGTTTTCCTGGCCTCACACAAGGGAACAGAACGACGGAATAACTTTATTTTCCACTAGTTAATAAAAGTGTCTTTGCTGTTTATACATTGTACAGTAATAGGACGGGAGGATTCCTCAGCTCCAAGCTGTTAGGATGGAATTTAAGCTGTTAGCGCTGTGTGTTTTATTAGGCTTCTGTTTGGGTCTGGATGGAGGAGGGAGAGTTGTATATGGCCGCTTTGGCTGTGCGCTCTTCTACATGGGAACATAGAAGGGTGAAAAAAGACCAAGTGGTCCATCAAGTCTGCCCCGTTTTTTTGATTTTTTAATTGTTTTTCTATAAAGATCTCTTGCAACTCTTTAAATCTCCTAAATAGATTGTCTTATCTATAGATCTCGTCAGGGCTTTTTTCCAGCAGGAACGTGGGGGAACGCAGTTCCGGCACCTCCAAAACTGAATATATGGTGCTGGAGGATCTATTGATGCTGGTCCTGGGGAATCCGTTGTTGCTGGAGGGAATCTATTTGCTGAGGATGGGGGATTTATTGTTGCTGGGAAGGATTTACTGTTGAAGAAGGTGTCTTTGTTGCTGGCTGCTGGAGGGTCTATTAATGCTGGTGTAGCGCTACCCCCGAAAGAGCCGCTGGTTGATTTGGGGATCGGCCTACTAAGTTACCCTGGCAGTGTCTAGGGGTGTAACAGTGAGAATAGCAACAGTGAGTGGAGGTCCAGACATTCAATAAAGAGTTTTCAATGCTTTATTGCCCAGGCCAAACACGGCCAACATCAACACAATTTGGGGAGATCAAAGTTGATGAAGGAAGAAAAGAGAACCATGCGGTATCAGGCCTGGATATAGAACCGAACAGTACACTGCTCTGCATTGAACCAACTTGGTTACACGTCGCCACTCTACTCGGAGTGGGTGAAGTGCCCCCGGACAGACCCCTATGATAGGCCTGGCAGCCGGAGCGTCACTTAGGATAATACTGGGAGGAACAGGTCTCTCACACAGACCTGTCTCTAGGGCCCCTGCCACGGGCCAAATTCAATAGAGGACTTGAATGAATAAGTATAGAGAATCCTCCCAGTAGACTTTTCTATAAATGGTCCCCGGATGACAGCAAGCATACCTGTCAGTGGTCCGGGCACCCGATCCCAGGCTGGGATTCTGTCAATAGGCCTTGGAACCCAGTGGAACGCTGAGGTCCCTTCTCTCATCAGGATGAGCTTCGCTGCTGAGTTGGGGTCCATGGATGCGCGTACCCTGAAGGTGGGTACCGCACCTGGAACGGGGACCCCGCGAAAATGATCCTAACACATGACCTCTGTCCCAGATATACCCTCCCCCAGCATGCCATGCGAGTGAAAACATCCTCTAATTGGCTGTTAAGAGAAGACCTGCTCTGCTAGAACCCCTCTGGCGCCAGCTGCCGGCCAGGGGTGGCATTGCACTCCCTGACCGCAGACTGACCCAGTGGACATTTCCAGAATGACAGAGGTCCCAAATTTAAACAAACACTGGAAGGGAGCAAAGTAACTCTCCGTTCCCACTAAATTTAGACGTAGTGCCCATGCTGAAAGCTGGAGGGGATTTATTCTTGCGGGGGGGGGGGGTTATTGTTGCTGTGGAGGTCTGTTGTTGCCAGTGGGGGTTGTATTGTTGCTGGGGTGGGTCTTATGTTGCAGGGGGTCAATCATTGCTGGAGGGAGGGGTCTAGTATTGCTGTCTGCTGGAGGGAGGGGTCTAGTATCGCTGGCTGCTGGAGGGAGGGGTCTAGTATCGCTGGCTGCTGGAGGGAGGGGTCTAGTATTGCTGTCTGCTGGAGGGAGGGGTCTAGTATCGCTGGCTGCTGGAGGGAGGGGTCTAGTATCGCTGGCTGCTGGAGGGAGGGGTCTAGTATTGCTGGCTGCTGGAGGATCTATTAATGCCAGAGGTGGCTCTCTAATCTCTTGCACTCACAGGGACCTTGCGGCCGCCTAATTTGCCTGTGCTCGATCACTACTGCGGACTGACCAACTGGCTCCAGGGGCCATCTGTAAAAGGCACACCGGGCAGGCCGCAAATCCATGCGGGCTCCTTCAGCCCGCGCCGCTCACCTGGCCTCTCTGCGTCTGGCCGGCTGCCTATTCGGGTCAGGAGTCCGGCCAGGTGGCTCCTGCTGCAGCCTGGCCAACCGCCCAGAGAGAAAGTGAGTACCCGGCTGTGCAGCCATCCTGTGTGCCTGTATAGAGTGAGTGGGGCCTTGTGTCTAAATTTTGCTTAAGGCCTCACAAAGCCTAGAGCTGCCTCTGATTGATGCTGGCTGTTGAGAGTGTATTGTCACCGGGGGGTGTCCATTTTTGCTAAATCCATTTTACTGCTTTTTTTGTTATTAACAAATTCCATACAAAATACTTAGCACTATAAAATGATACTTGCTTCTGTATTCTCTAAAAGGGGCGGTACTGGGAGATGGGTAGGAGGTGGAACCAAGGAACAGTGCTTGGAGGTGGGTAGGGGGCGGAGTCAAGGGGTGACTCAGAAAGGAGGAGTTCCTGCACTTATTCTATGAGAAAAAAAGCCCTGGATCTCGTGCAATTCTATAAAGATCTCGTGCAACTCTTACACTATTGGAGGACATATCGCCCCCAAAAGGGGAAGTTGTTCACCTCTGAGGCTGGGGTCACACCGGTGATTCGGTCTCTTTACTATTGGGAGTAGTCAGGTGGAATCATATTGATCTCATGCGATGCAAATGAGATGACGGAAAATGGGAAGTTGAATCTCCTACTAACATTGCCAGTATAGCCCTAGGCTGACACCCACACCCTTCTTTCTGTAGCAGCTGTCCTACATTGAAGTCCCCTTTCTCTACTGCAGTGTGCTCTTCCTTTAAGTGAGACATGATGGAGCTCCGCTCACATCCCTCCTCTCCTGGCAGGGTCTTATCTGCTTAGTGCTTTGCACAGTGGCTCAGTGGTTAGCACATCTGTCTTGTAGCACTGGGATCCTTGGTTTGAGTCTGGGTCAGGACACTATCTGCATGGGGTTTGCATGTTCTCCTTGTGCTTGTTTGAGTTTCCTCCAGGTGCTCCTGTTTTCTCTCACACTCCAAAGACATTCTGGTAGGATAATTGCTTTTTGTCTAAGACCTTGTTTGGCCAGGGATGGTTGAGACAGTTGAGTGGTTGTTTTACCAACTGCCAAGCCATAAGTTATCATGGCCAGCAGCCATGTTATTACACGCTGCAATGGTTGCGATGGGGCACGGCAAAAGTTTTACTACAAGTCACGTTTGGCACGCAGATCTCCATCCAAACATGATCCATCAAAGTGAATGGGAACGCACCACCGCGTGTAATTTCAATAGAAAACCCTCCCTCAGCACTAAAAAACGTTGATTCCTGGCAGCTCTCTGAAAAGCAGTACACCAAGCCCTAAAATTGCTTTGGTATGATATTCTACTGAGTACATCCAAGATGGCTGCATCACCTTCCACCCAGGAGCGGCCGGTCCATTGGTGGCGCAGGGGCGTCGCCCCTCTGTAGGGTGCTGGACTTTTTTTTCCAAGCACATGATTAGAGAATGAGGCTCTAATTGGCTTGAAAAAGGTTGGGTTTGGGTTGCAGTGCTCTGCGTCGCAAACCCGCCTACTTGGGACACTAGCAAATTCGTATTTGTTCTTGTCTTCCGGGACAGGAGGTGTACCGGGTTGGCTGAGAGGAGAAGCCAGGGAAGCCGTGAGTGCGGGGAGCGTCGCGTCACCATGGTTGGCTGAGTGCGGGGGGGACCATTACCATGGAGGGCTGAGTGCAGGGAGGACCGTTACCGTGGACGGGTGAGTGCGGGGAGCGTCGCGTCACCATGGAGGGCTGAGTGCGGGGGGGACCAGTACCATGGAGGGGTGAGTGCGGGGGGGCGTTACCATGGAGAGGTGAGTGCGTGGGGATTGTTACCGTGGAGGGATGAGTGTGGGGAGCGTCACCATAGAGGGGTGAGTGCGGGGAAACCATTACCAAAGAGGGGTGAGTGCGGGGGGACAGTCACTACAGAGGGGCTGAGTGCGGGGGGACCATCACTGTAGAGCAGGGGTGCCCAACATTTTGAAGAGCGAGGGCCACTTAAGCAACTTGGTAACCAGTCGCGGGCCACAATGAGTGGAGCGGGTGGATCACAGACCACTTGGCTCTACAGAGCCACTCTACTCTCAGCACACCAAACTCGCAGGTGATAGAAGTCTATGGCTCAGTGCAGGTAACCCACAGGTGCACTTCTCTGTACCTGTGTACCTGTGGTTTGAAAGCAGCCCAGTAACCACTGTAGGACAGATATTCCTATATATACACACACTTTAGTAATAAAAAAAAATGTATTCTATCCCAGAGCGGGAGGTCGTGGGCCACATCAGAGGGCTACGTGGGCCACATGTGGCGCCCGGGCCACTGGTTGGGCACACCTGCTGTAGAGGTTTTGAGTGCGGGGGGGGCATCACCATGGAAGGGTGAGTGTGGGGGGACAATCACAGAGGAGGGGCTGAGTGCAGGGGGGGGGGCAGTCACCATGGAGGGGTGAGTGCAGGGGACCGTCACCGTTGGAGGGGCTGAGTGTGGGGGGAGGAGCATCATCATGGAGGAGTAAGTGCAGGGGACCATCACCGTGGAGGGGTGAGTGCAGGGGACCATCACCGTGGAGGTGTCAGTGCAGGGGACCATCACCATAGAGGGGTGAGTGCAGGGGACCATCACTGTGGAGGGGTGAGTGCAGGGGACCATCACTGTGGAGGCGTGAGTGCCGGGGACCATCACTGTGGAGGGATGAGTGCGGGAGGCCGTCACCGTGGAGGAACTGACTGCAGGTGCACCTGGGGGGATTTGTTTGCCGCCTCCCCAAAAAATTTAGCACCAGCTGCCACTGCTTCCGCCCCCTACAAAGATGGTAAATTGTGCCCCCCTCACTTTCATTATGTGCACGCTTATAAGGAGAACGGGAGAGAGAGCACAGCCTGCTCCTCCTCCTGGCTCTCCTGCTCTCCTTGCTGCTTCCAGCTTTGGGCTGACAGAAGTAGTGATGCCGCTGTCATTACTCCTGTCAGCCTTATAGTAGAAGGAACTTGCAGCGCCCCTAATCCTAAAATACACGCTGCGCCCAGGGCAGCCTCCCCTTCTGCCCACCCCTCATCCTGTCCCTGCTGAGCAGATTGACACCTTCATTATGGCCCTGAGGAAGGGAGTGGTGAGGAGGCATGGTGGGTAGGTGTACCTTGCTGGAGGTGTGGGGCAAGCAGATTGACACCTTCTTTATGGGCGTGATGAAGGGAGTGGTGAGGGGACATGGTGGGTAGGTGTACCTTGCTGGAGGTGTGGGGCAAGCAGATTGACACCTTCTTTATGGGCGTGATGAAGGGAGTGGTGAGGGGACATGGTGGGTAGGTGTACCTTGCTGGAGGTGTGGGGCAAGCAGATTGACACCTTCTTTATGGGCGTGATGAAGGGAGTGGTGAGGGGGCAGGGTGGGGGTGGTACTTCCTGCAGATTATCATTGCTCTTCGCTCTTTTCAGAGGATCCCACATGATAACATAAAAACTGACTTTAATTCATGTTGTCCATTCATTTTCACTTATTAGTTGAACAATTTACCAGTAAAACCTCGGAGATGAGGCCGCTTGGTGCATGCAGTGCGTGTTATCACAGTGTTTAATTGAGGCCGTGCCGCTATCATGGTGTGGTGATAGAGATATCCCTTCCATTAAGCTTGGGACAATCCGCTGCAGTCTTTGCAATGTATAGCTGAGCGCGCTTTTCACGGGTCTGTAAGGAGAAATGAAAGACTTCTTTTCACTTACAGTAAAGTTTTGCAACTAAACTAGTAATTCTAGGGAGCTGCTGCAGCGGGAGCGTCCACTAGGAGGCGCAGCAGTCATAATTCAGTAGGGGAATTAAAGTGGCTTTGTGGATCCACACGACCTTGGGCAAGTCTCCCCCTAACCTCATGCATCAAACTTCAATCATAATATCTGGGTGACACCTATTAACTTATAAAAGAGAGAATGTTCCATCTGTCCATCTGCCGCTAAACGGTCATTTATATGCGGAGCGAAAGAAATGCAAACTACTGCCGGTCTCCTGGCGTTTGTTCTGCTTTTGTTTTAATGAGATTGCGTGTTGCTTTTATGCCTTTTAGAGTCATAAATAAACACAATAAGTTCTGGGCGGGAGAGGCGATGAACTTCAGGGCGTGCGAAGGGTTAACCCGCTATCAATAATAAGTCCCCGGCCGCTCGTCTCCAGGTACCCCCCATCCCAACGTGAAGATTCGCACATACACGCCATTTATTTTCTCCCTTGTGAAGGAGAAGTTCACCCTGTCATGAGAAATGTCTCACCGCCGGGCGGCCTGAAATGTGGCGAGATTTTGTGAAAAACTTTGCAGGCGCTTATTACCAGCACTGATAAGCCCTTGTCCAGCTTCTACCGGGGCCTACCTGTTCTCATTTGATTTCTGATTCAGGGTTAAATTAGAATACAATAACTGTAAGGCTAAAGGCTCATACACACGGTAGGACATCCAACAAAATTTCCCTTGGATTTTTGTCTTAATTGATTTGTCCGATCACACCCATAGCATACACACGCTCGGACTTTTCTGCAAACTTTTCTAACACTTTCCCAACATCACGTGGTTTTACTTGCTCTTTACCGCCACCCTTTGGTTAACTTCTGCTATTGTTGGTTGATTTTGACATTGGTTCTGAGCATGCGCATTTGTACTTTGTCCAAAAGTCCGATGGTTTGCTGTACACACGGTCGCACTTTGCACAATCGGACTTTTCGGAACAGAAAGTTGGTCCGTTCACAGACCCAACTTTTTGTCCGATTGAAGCCAAAAAAGTTGGTCCGATGGAACGTACACACGGTCGGACAAATACGAAAAGTGCCGGATTTTGAAGTTGGTTGGGCAAAAGTCCGACCGTGTGTACGGGGCTTTAGATACCTAAAACTTTTACTTTTACCTTCGTTATTATTTTTATTTATTTTTTACCTTTTATTATTTCGTTTTAACAATTTTTTTTATTTATTCTTACTTGTTTTACCTACTTTTACCTTTATTATTATTTTTTTTATTATTTTTGTCACTACAATTCCCCCCCCCCCCCTTTTTTTTTTTTTAATTTATACATTTTTTATTATTTGTTTTCACCTTTTTTATAATTTTCTTTTTACCTTGTTTTTATTATTTGTTTTTACTTTTTTTTATAATTTTTTTTTACCTTTTTTTTAATCTATTTTTACCTTCTTTTTTTTATTATTTATGTTTACATTTATAATTTCTCTATTATTCATTTTTACCCTTTTATTATTTTTACCTTTATGATTTAATATTATTTTTATCTTTATTTTTTTTTGCCATTTTATGTTTTAATTTTTTTTTTATTCATATTTCAAAAAAACTTAACAAATACAATACATGTGCAAAAGCAGAATTCTAAAAACTCAGAATGAAGAGTCCTCAATAGTCCTGCAGCAGCGCTGCGATCAAACTGACGTATATAAATGACAGTAATGCTGCGTACACACGATCGGTTTGTCTGATGAAAACGGTCTGATTCACCGTTTTCATCGGACGAACCGATCTTGTGTGGGCCCCATCGTTTTTTTTCCCGTCAGTGAAAAAACGTAGAACCTGTTTTAAAATTATCTGATGGTTAAAAAACCGATAGAAAAAAACGTTTGTCTGTGGGCACGTCCATCGGTTAAAAATCAACGCATTCTCAGAATCAAGTCGACGCATGCTTGGAAGCATCGAACTTCATTTTTCTCAGCACATCGTTGTGTTTTACGTCACAGCGTTCTGACACGATCGTTTTTTTTTTAACTGATGGTGTGTAGGCACGACTGATGAAAGTCAGCTTTATCGGATATCTGATGAAAAAATCCATCAGACCGTTTTCATCGGATGAACCGATCGTGTGTACAGGGCATTAGTGTGGCAGTCGGGAATGGCAGTGATTGGTCAATGGTTCTAGCATAAGTGCTCCTTTCACCTTTATCTTTATTATTTTTACACTTTTTCACTTTTATGATTAATATTATTTATTCTTTATTTTTATCTTTATTATTTTTTTTACCTCTGTCATTTTATGTTTTAATTCTTTTTTGTATTCATATTTAGAATTTTTTTTTTTATATATACAATAAAAACCACGACAACTTTCATAAATAACCTAACAAAGATAAAGTAAACCTTTAAATCACATACCATTAACACTACATACTTACTATTGCTAATATGTAAAAAAAATTATATCTAGAACCCTATTATATCGACAAAATACCTTTTACCTTTTGACCTTTTATTATTTATTTTAACATTTACAATTTTACTATTATTCATTTTTACCTTTTATTTTTTACCTTTACCTTTTATTATATGTATTATTATTTTTATCTTTATTATTTTCACCTTTTCGCTTTTATGATACATATTGGGCCAGATCCACAGCCAGCGGGCTTAACTTAAATCTTCCTATTTAAGTTACACCGCCGCAAAATTTCTACCTAAGTGCCCGATCCACAAAGCACTTACCTAGAAATTGTCGGCTGTGTAACTTAAATCTGTCCGGCGCAAGGCGGGCCCAATATAATGGGGCGAGTCCCATTTAAATTAGGCGCGCTCCCGCGCCGGACGTACTGCGCATGCTCCCGACACGATTTTCCCGACGTGCATTGCGCGAAATTACGTTGCGCCGAGTTTTGTGAATCGCGCCGGGTAAAAAAAGTTGCGTCGGGGAAAAAAAAAAAGATGCGGCGGGAAAAAAAAAATGTAAAGAAAAATTTGACATCGCCTCGGGAAAGAAGGGTCTACTTTTAAAAGGTGTACTAACTTTACACTTTGTAAAAGCAGCCCTATCTTTGCGTTTGCAAACTAACAACTTACGGAGACTTCACGAAGGGAAACCGCTTCGTGGATCTCCGTAAGTGCTAATTTGCATACCCGAAGCGGCATTTCGACGAGAAATGCCCCCAGCGGCGGCCGCGGTACTGCATCCTAAGATCCGACAGTGTAAAAGTATTACACCTGCCGGATCTTAGGAATATCTATGCGTAACTGATTCTGTGAATCGGTCGCATAGATAGAAACAGGGATACGCAGGCGTATCAGCAGATACGCCTGCGTATCCCTTTTGAGGATCTGGCCCATTATTCTTTATTTTTACCTTTTTATTATTTTTTGCCTTTTTATGTTTATTATTTTTTATTACTTCTTATTATTACTTTTGCTTTAACCTTTTTATTATTATTATTATTATTATTATTATTATTATTAATAATATTATTTATTCTTATCTTATCTTATTATTTTTTTAAATTTTACCTCTGTTATTTTTTACCATTACCGTTTTACCTTTGTTATTATCTATTATTATTTTTTACCTTTTTACTTTTTTTATATAATTTACTTTTATTTATTTTTGTGGCATAGGGGATGATTAGAACCCCTGTCAGTTTTTTTTATTATTATTATTTAAATGTTTTATTTTTCTCTGACCCATTAGGAAGACCTCCTTACACTTGTCTGTCCTGAGGATACAGTTGGGCCTCGTTTGTACCGGCGGTGGAGTTTACAGCGCAGTGATAAAAAAGGTAACAACTGTTGGTGGGCTGATGGAAAAAGAAAAAGTTGAGTTTTAGGTGGAGGCGGGGTGTTGGGTGTTGTGTAATTTCATCTTCAGTCTCTTGATTCCTATTCCTTATATTTAAAGAGATTGTAAAGATCATTTTTATTTTTATTTTTTTTAAATAACAAACCTCTCTATACTTACCTGTTCTATATAATAGAATAAAAATGCTTTACAACCATTTTCCATTTGTCTGTTTATATGATGACCGCACTGTCCAGTAAAAGTGACAGGACTGGGGTGGGATGTAGTAGAACACGAGAAGAGTCGCAGCAATTTTATGTTTTCATTAGATTTATGCCTGATGTCCAACCTTTTCTTTTTTTTTTATGTAATAAATTCACCAAAAATGTATTTATTATTTTTACACTTTTCACTTTTATGATTAATATTATTTATTCTTTATTTTTATTATTTTTTTTTACCTTTTTATACCTTTTACCTTTATTATATGTATTATTATTTTTGCCTTTATTATTTTTACTTTTACCTTTTCACTTTTATGATTAATATTTTTTATTTTTATCTTTATTATTTTTTTATATACCCCTGCCATGTTATGTTTAAAAAAATTTTTTTTTATTATTCATATTTAGAAAAAAATTGACAAATACAATACATCACAATAAAAACCACGACAACTTTCATAAATAACCTATCAAAGATAAAGTAAACCTTTAAATCGCATACCATTAACACGACATACTTACTATTGCAAACGTAAAAAAGGTGTATATACTAGAATCCTATTATATTGATCACGTACCTTAGCCTTTTGACCTTTATTATTGTGTTATTATTTATTTTTACATTTTATAATTGTTCTATTATTCCTTTTTACCTTTAGAATTTTTTACCTTTTCCTTTATTATTTGTATTATTATTTTTACACTTACCTTTTCACTTTTATGATATTATTTATTTTTATCTTTATTCTTTTTTTCACCTTTTATACCTTTACCTATATTATATATATTATTATTTTTACCTTTATTATTTTTACACTTACCTTTTCACTTTTATGATTAATATTATTTATTCTTTATTTTTATCTTTATTCTTTTTTTACCTTTTATACCTTTACCCTTAATATATGTATTATTATTTTTTATCTTTATTATTTTTACTTTTTCACTTTTATGATTAATATTATTTATTTTTATCTTTATTATTTATTTATTTTTTTACCTCTGCCATTTTATGTTTTATATTCTTTTTTTATTATTATTCATGTTTTAGAAAACACTTGACAAAAACAAATATCACAATGAAAACCATGACAACTTTCATAAATAACCTAACAAAGATAAAGTAAACCTTTAAATCGCATACCAATAACACTACACACTTACTATGGCAAACGTAAAAAAAGGTGTATATCCTAGAACCCTATTATATTGATCAAGTACCCTGGCCTTTTGACCTTTTATTATTGTGTTATTATTTATTTTTACATTTTATAATTGTTCTATTATTCCTTTTTACCTTTAGAATTTTTTACCTTTTTTTTTACCTTTTCCTTTATTATATGTATTTTTATTATTTTTACACTTACCTTTTCAATTTTATGATTAATATTATTTATTATTTTTATCTTTATTATTTTTTTACCTTTTATACCTTTACCTTTATTATATTTATTATATATATATTATTATTTTTACCTTTATTATTTTTACACTTACCTTTTCAATTTTATGATTAATATTATTTATTCTTTATTTTTATCTTTATTATTTTTTTACCTTTTATACCTTTACCTTTATTATATATATTATTATAGTACCTTAGTCTTTTGACATTTTATTATTGTGTTATTATTTATTTTTACATTTTATAATTTTTCTATTATTTTTTACCTTTATTATATGTAATATTATTTTTTTCTTTATTATTTTTTATTATTATTATTATTCAGGATTTATATTGTGCCAACAGTTTGCTCAGCACTTTACAGCATGAGGGTGGACAGTACAATTACAATACAATACAGGAGGAATCAGAGGGCTCCATAAAGCTTACAATCTATAAGAGACAATGAATTAATCAGCAAAAAAAAAAAATATTTATACATTTTTTTGCATTGATTTCTGCAGAGCATCACCAGTGCAGACCTTGTTTGCTTCCTTTTCATTTGTTAAAAAAAAAAAAAAACATTGAAGGCGTTTTATTATATCTCCTATAAGTGCAAAAAAAAAAATTAGACTCTGTGAAATCATTTTCAGGTCTCTTTGCTTCTCTATGAAATACAGGCAGATCGTGGCTGGTGGGAGGGGCCAGCAGGGTGATTTATATAGCGCCCCCTGAAAACATCACAGCACTCTGCCTCAGTAATCCTATCAAGAGTTCTGATTCAAGAAGTGGGAGGGGTTATGTAAATATGAAAACGCTTTGATTGGTGGATGTCAGTCTGGAGGAGTGGGCGGTCCTAGGAGCTCTGTGTTTGGATGCAGACTGCGCTGGGTAACGCCCACATGTGATGCGGAGCCTCCTGGAATCCAATGAATGAAAGGGGTGGGCCAGGGACAGTAAGGCTGGGTGGGAAAAGGCAAGATCCTTTATTGTTCAACCGGTGGCCCTCCAGCTGTTGTGGAACTACAAGTGCCATCATGCCTCTGCCTGTGGGAGTCATGCTTGTAACTGTCAGCCTTGCAATGCCTCATGGGACTTGTAGTGCCTCAACAGCTGGAGGGCCACAGGTTGAGCGCCCATGGATCTCCAAACTATGGCCCTCCAGCTGTTACAGGACTACATGTCCCATGAGACATTGTAAAACTGACATTCACAGACATGACTAGGCATGATGGGAAATGTAGTTCCTGAACAACTGGAGGGTCATAGTTTGAAGACCCCTGGGCTAGATGATACTGGATGTCCTCCAGCCAGGAAAAGGCTCTGTGTGACTTGTCTCGGCTTCTCATGCACATGGTGAGAAGCTCACAGTGTGCAGTGAAATCAGATCAAAGCATTTCAGGAGAGCAGCCGGTACAACCGTGCAAGACTGAAGGGAAGATTTAAAGCAGGGGTCTCAAACTGGCGACCCTCCGGCTGTTGCAAAACTACAAGTCCCATGAGGCATTGCAAGGCTGACAGTTATAAGCATGACTCCCACAGGCAGAGGCATGATGGGACTTGTAGTTCCACAACAGCAGGAGGGCCGCCAGTTGGAGACCCCTGATTTAAAGTGTATCTAAACCCTTGAAGAGATCCTGATAGCATTGCAGGGTGCCGCCCCCTGCATGTGGTGGCTGCATTTGTTTCCTTTTTTATTTTTATATGAACCTGGTGCCATTGCCTCCAATAGGTTGCGACTTGTCATGTGATTTGATCTCTCAAATCACATGACAAATCTGCTCCAATGTGAACCTAGGCTTGCAATCACTTTAAGATGGCCCTGCGGGAAACGGGTAGTGGGTGGAGCCTACTGGGTCACTCCCGCAGCTCTGCTCAGCAGGGTGGTGATGTCACAGTAATGACGTCACTACAGCACAGTGATGATGCCACGGTGACGACGTCGCTACAGCACAGTGATGATGTCACAATGACGACGTCGCTACAGCACAGTGATGATGTCGCTACAGCACAGTGATGATGTCGCTACAGCACAGTGATGATGTCGCTACAGCACAGTGATGATGTCACAGTGATGACGTCACTACAGCACAGATATGATGTCACAGTGACGACCTCGCTACAGCACAGTGATGATTTCACAGTGACTACGTCACTACAGCACAATGATGATGTCACTATAGCACAGTGATGTCACGGTGATGACGTCACTACAGCACAGTGATGATGTCACTACAGCACAGTGATGATTTCACAGTGACTACGTCACTACAGCACAATGATGATGTCACTATAGCACAGTGATGTCACGGTGATGACGTCACTACAGCACAGTGATGATGTCACTACAGCACAGTGATGTCACGGTGATGACGTCACTACAGCACAGTGATGATGTCACAGTGACGACGTCACTACAGCACAGTGATGATGTCACTACAGCACAGTGATGATGTCAAGGTGATGACGTCACTACAGCACAGTGATGTCACAGTCACGACGTCACTACAGCACAGTGATGATGTCACGGTGATGACGTCACTACAGCACAGTGATGATGTCACTACAGCACAGTGATGTCACGGTGATGACGTCACTACAGCACAGTGATGATGTCACAGTGACGACGTCACTACAGCACAGTGATGATGTCACTACAGCACAGTGATGATGTCAAGGTGATGACGTCACTACAGCACAGTGATGTCACAGTCACGACGTCACTACAGCACAGTGATGATGTCACGGTGATGACGTCACTACAGCACAGTGATGATGTCACAGTGACGACGTCACTACAGCACAGTGATGATGTCACAGTGACGACGTCACTACAGCACAGTGATGACGTCAGCACAGTGATGATGTCCCAGTCACAACGTCACTACAGCACAGTGACAATGTCACTACAGCACAGTAATGATGTCACTGCCACTTTTACAATGTAATATCTGGGTCTGTCAATGCGTTTGTTGCTCACAAAGTGGCTTTTAAGGAATTACTTTGAATGAAAGTTCAGCTCGGTTCATCGGCTGCTTCAGAAGAAGTGCGGATTGCGTCACGGCGCCCCATTCTGCCGTCTTCTTGTATAAAAGAGGAAAACACTTTTCATTTCAGTTGGTTCCACAGGAAAACGCATTTCGTCAGCGCTTTGCATCAGACGCATCCTTTTACTGTCTCGCTGTGCAGAGAGATATCTGGTGTGTTTGTGGTTGTGAAAGGCGGGATGAAGAAATGTCGCTGTGTTCTCCTCGGTGTTCTCAGGGTCCGGCCCGTCCGGTAGATCCTGTGATTGGCGGCGGTGGGGCCAGGGTAGCTCAGCATCCTGCGCACCATTTCCCAGCCTGTGCGGGTGGAGGAGGGGGGGGACAGCGGCGGGGGGGGGGATAGCGGCGGGGGGAATCAGTTTAGCTCGTCCTATTCTATTTGCCCAGAAATCAGCAAGACAAGGACATCGCTCATCACAGCCAATGTCACTGGATTTCAATGGATGCATCATGAATTTTTCAGCATCGCTTTATGGATTTCTACCGTGGGCTGAGCGCCGCGCACACATTTATTCTACGTTTCCGCACTTTTTTTTTTTGCAATGCCCACTTTTCTCTATGAAGGCCGCCCCCTTTTAGCTTTTAATAATTCAGCCAGTGATTAGTGAATACATGTCAGCAGAAGGCTGTCGGATGGGGAGATTTCTACCAAAGGACTAGTTAGTAGGGTGAAAGGCATAAAAAGCGATCATTTTTAAAAAGACACAAAGAATATAAATCTACTCTTTGTGCACCAAAAATGCCTTTGCAAAGTCAGATATTGCCCTGTGAAAGTAGCGGTGATGTCACCGCTGTGCTGTACAGAGTTGAGTTGTAGGAGGGGCACGGCAGGCTCCACCCACCCAAACTACAAGACGGGGGGGCGGAGACAAGACCAGTCACTCTGCACAAGGAGAGAGAGAGCAGCAATGAGCGGTCTTTATTACTGGAAGTCTCACACTGGGTTACTGCACAGATCTGGAATAATCCATCCATATGGGATATGTGATCGGAGGGGCGTGGCATGCCGGGCACTGTGTGTGGCTTTGGATGCATACAGCTCAGCAAAGGGCACAGATGGGTGTGCACATAGGCGGGCGTCTCCTTAACTCGACCAGTTAGAGGAGACACCTTGGGCCAGATTCACATACATTTGCGGCGGCGTAACGTATGTCATTTACGTTACACCGCCGCAAGTTTTACAGGCAAGTGCTTGATTCACAAAGCACTTGCCTGTAAACTTGCGGCGGCGTAGCGTGAATCCATCCGGCGCAAGCCCGCCTAATTCAAATGGGGCGTGTATCATTTAAATTAGGCGCGTTCCCGCGCCGAACGTACTGCGCATGCTGCATTTTGAAATTTCCCGCCGTGCTTTGCGCGAAATGACGTAGCACCGACGTCATTTTTTGAACGGCGACGTGCGTTGCGTCCTTTCGTATTCCAGGACGACTTACGCAAAAAAAAAAAAAATTGAAATTCGACGCGGGAACGACGGCCATACTTTAACATGGTCTAAATATAAGCCATGAAATAGCAGCCGTAACTTTACGACGGGAAAAGCCGACTAGCGACGACGTAAGAGAATGCGACGAATGCGCGTACCTTCGTGGATCGCCGTAAACAGCTAATTAGCATACCCGACGCAGAAAACAACGCAAACTCCACCCAGCGGGCGCCAAAGTATTGCACCTACACGAAGCCGTACGCCTGTCGGATCGATGTCAAAAGCCGTCATATCTTGGTTTGAGGATTCAAACTAAAGATACGATGCAGCAAATTTGAAAATACGCCGGCGTATCAGTAGATACGCCGGCGTATTTCTTCTGTGAATCTGGCCCCTTCATTCTAGATTTGGACTTCTGCCCAGTGAGCCATAATCCATCCATATGTGGTAGCAGGGGCGTGGCGTGCCAGGCACTGTGTGTGGCTTTGGATGCATACCGCTCAGCAAAGGGCTCAGATGGGTGCGCGCAGGTGCAGTGGCGGCCGGTGTTTTTTTTTGGGGGGGGGGGTTATGCAAACAACCACTCCCGGTTGGCTGACGGCAACCCCCCTCCGTGAGTCGGTTGGGTAGTCAGTCATCCAGCTCTGCACCCACCCCATATAGGTAGCGGACAGGCAGCGCTCCTACGGGGGATGGCTTCTTTCACGTCTCCTCCTCCTCTGCGTCGCGATGGCTTCTGCCATCCGTCTACTCCCTCCTCCTCCTCCTAGGCACGTCCAATAGGATCGCCTGTCCTTTCAGTCAATTGGGTGACGGGTCTTAGGATCTCCCGCTTCGTTAAAGGCCGGGAGGAGGATCAGTGTGACAATAGAGGATATTCATTCGCTATGGTCACACAACTGGGTGGGCTCAGGGATGGGTGCACGCAGGTGCAGTGGTGGGGCAGGCAACGCGCCTACGGGGTGACAGGCGGCGGCTTCTATCATATCTCCTCCTCCTCTGCATCCACTGTGCATCTCCTCCCTCCTCCTTCTCCTAGGCGTCCAATAGGATTGCCTGTCCTTTCAGCCAATTGGGTGACAGGTCTCAGGACCTGCTTCCTGTTTGGCCAGTAGGAGGATCGGTGTGACAATAGAGAATATTCATTCGCTATTCTGACACAACTGGGTGGGCTCTGCTCCCCGAGCCCACCCTTTTTTGAAGCCTAAAAGCCTAATCATGTGCTTCAAACCCCCCCCCCCCCCCCCCCCTTGGAATCCATGCAACTGGAAGCATGGACAGGAGGGGGGCGGAGCCCGCAGCCGCCTCTGCGCAGGTGTCTGCTTAGCTCGGCCAGTTAATAGAGACACAAGTGTTCTTGAGACCACTGCCCAAGGAGCCATAATCCATGGCAGGGGCGTGCCATGCCAGGCACTGTGTGTGTCTTTTAGATACATACAGCTCAGCAAAGGGTATGGATGGGCGCACGTATAAGCAGGCATCTCCTTGGCTCAGCCAGGTAAATGAGACACCAACGTTCTTGAGTGTGACCACTGCCAAAGAAGTCATAATCTATCCATATGTGATAGCAGGGGTGGGGCATGCCGGGCACTGTGTGTGTCTGTGGATGCATACAGCCCAGCACAGGGGCACGGATGGGCGTGGGTGTCTCCTTAGCTCGGCCAGTGATTTGGATCACTGCCCAAGGAGCCATAATCCATCCATATGTGATAGCGGGGGCGGGGCGTGCCAGGCACTGTGTGTGTCTTTGGATGCATACAGCTCAGCACAGGGGCACAGATGGGTGCGGATGTCTCCTTAGCTCGGCCAGTTAAAGGTGTCACCCACATTCTGGATTTGCATCACTGCCCAATGAGCCATAATCCATCCATTAGTGAAATCAGGGGCGTTGCGTGCCCGGCACTGTGTGTGTCTTTTGGATGCATACAGCTCAGCAAGGGGCACGGATGGATCGCGCATGCGCGGGTGTCTCTATAACCTGCATTCTGGATTGGGATCACTGCTCAATGAGACATTATCCATCCATATGTGATAAAAGGGGCGTTGCGTTCCCGGCACTGTGTGTGTCTTTGGATGCATACAGCTCAGCAAGGGGCACGGATGGGCACGGGTTTCTCCTTAGCATGACCAGTTAAAGGAGTCACCCACATCTGGATTTTGATCGCTGCCCAATGAGCCATAATCCACCCATTAGTGATAGAAGGGGCGTTGCGTGCCGGGCACTGTGTGTGTCTTTGGATGCATACAGCTCAGCAAGGGGCACGGATGGGTGCGGGTGTCTCCTTAGCTCGGCCAGTTAAAGGAGTCACCCACATCTGGATTTTGATCGCTGCCCAATGAGCCATAATCCATCCATTAGTGATAGAAGTGACGTGGCGTGCTGGGCACTGTGTGTGTCTTTGGATGCATACAGCTCAGCAAGGGGCACAGATGGGCGTGGGTGTCTCCTTAGGAAGGCCAGTTAAAGGAGTCACTCACATCTGGATTTTGATCGCTGCCCAATGAGCCATAATCCATCCATTAGTGATAGAAGTGACGTGGCGTGCTGGGCACTGTGTGTGTCTTTGGATACATACAGCTCAGCAAGGGGCACGGATGGATCGCGCATGCGCGGGTGTCTGGATTGGGATCACTGCTCAATGAGCCATTATCCATCCATATGTGATAGAAGAATAGTCACATTTCGGTTATCTATCTCTAATTGATTGGAGAGGAGGGTTTCATCTGCTCCCCTCTATCAGGATAAATAGAGATGACACGGAGCTCTTCATCAGGGATGGGAAGCAATCGCACGTGCTCAGTGTACACATTAGTAAATGCTTTCTTTTTTCATTGGTCTGATTGTTGGCTACCAAGGTGAACCTTTGCATGCGCTGTCAGCTTTATGGTTTGTTTTAGCTATCTTGAACATTCTTTATTTTCCCTTTTTCTTAAATAATTTACTGACGATAAGCGCTTTTTTTTTTTTTTTTTTAAAGCGGCTATTTATTTTGTCGGAGATGCAGGCTGGCGATCCTTCGTCCTAATTTAACTCCGGAGCTCTTTATTGCCTAATGAAGCAGCCCTCCTAGAGGTAGTGGCACTCGTTTTAAGTGTCCTTGTAATTTTTACTAGCTCTGGACAGTAATTACAGATTACAGTCATTCACTTCCATTCCCAATTGGCCTCCCAGTCACCTTCAAACACCAGGAGGAAAGAGCGGTGTGTGTGAAAGGAAACAACACGTTGGGAAGGAAGATAAGTGAAATAAAGTCATGATCTGCACGCCGTATAAGACTCGCTCTCAATGTCTTAAAGTGTACCTGTCACTCACAGAGGCACGGATCACTACAGCTAGGGGATACATTTGCACGCAAAATCGCAATCTTTCCCGCAACACGCAGAAACGCGCTGCCCTTTGGCAATTGTGATAATTGTTAATGGCACCCCCCATGCGTCTGGGAACGCCTGCGTTTTCACACACTCCAAATACATGGTGCCTTGGTGCGCAATTTCTCAAAAGGTTCGAAGACTGTCTTTTGAGCGTTTCTTGTGTGTAGGGCAGCTCATTGCAATTAATAGGATGTCCTATATACGACGTGGAACCGCACATGCGCTAGCAAGAACCTAGCCTAAGAAGCGATTGACATCCCATATACAAATGTGGGTGCCGCTCAGGCTCCAGAGGGTCCTAATCCATCGTGCTGGCCGGGAACAGAACTTGGGTCGGGGGTTGTGTGTAGGGTATCCAATTGAAATTAATAGGATGTCCTATATACGACGCATGGAAAGACGCGGAACCGCACATGCGCTCCGATAGCAAGAACCTAGCCTAAGAAGCGATTGACATCCCATATACAAATGTGGGTGCCGCTCAGGCTCCAGAGGGTCCTAATCCATCGTGCTGGCCGGGAACAGAGCTTGGGTCGGGGGTTGTGTGTAGGGTATCCCATTGCAATTAATAGGATGTCCTATATACGACGCATGGAAAGACGCGGAACTGCACATGCGCTCCGATAGCAAGAACCTAGCTATCCCATATACAAATGTGGGTGCCGCTCAGGCTCTAGAGGGTCCTAATCAATCATGCTGGCCGGGAACAGAGCTTGGGTCGGGGGTTGTGTGTAGGGTATTCCATTGCAATTAATAGGATGTCCTATATACGACGCATGGAAAGACCTGGAACCGCACATGCGCTCCGCTAGCAAGAACCTAGCCTAAAAAGCGATTGACATCCCATATACAAATGTGGGTGCCGCTCAGGCTCCAGAGGGTCCTAATCAATCATGCTGGCCTGGAACAGTGCTTGGGTCAGGGGTTGTGTGTAGGGTATCCCATTGCAATTAATAGGATGTCCTATATACGACGCATGGAAAGATGTGGAACCGCACATGCGCTCCGATGGCAAGAACCTAGCCTAAGAAGTGATTGACATCCCATATACAAATGTGGGTGCCGCTTAGGCTCCAGAGGATCCTTAATCCACCGTGCTGACCATAAACGGAGCTCGGCTCGGCTTCAAACATCAGCATGTAATGACGAAAAGAAGATAAAGTCGCACATCCCTGCAAATCCACTATAGAGGAGTATGTGGCAATCTCACCCCCCTGGAGCTTAATCATGAGGGTGGAGTAAAACAGGGAGGTATGGCATGACTGGAGTCCAGGCTGAGACTGCCACATCCCTGCAAATCAACTATAGAGGAGTAAGTGGCAGTCTCAGCCTCGCCCCCCCCCCAACGTGTTTCGCCCTGCTCCGAAGCTTAATCATGGGGGTAGAGCGAAACACATTGAGGACATGGCCTGACCAGAGTCCAGGCTGAGACTTCCACTCGTTCAAAAAACACTATAGAGAAGTATATGGCAGTCTCAGCCCCCCCTCAACATGTTTCGTTCCACCCTGGAGCTTAATCAAGGAGGTGAAGTGAAACACGTTGAGGACATGGCCTGACCAGAGCCCAGGCTGACACTTCCACTCACTGAAAAACACTATAGAGGAGTATGTGGCAGTCTCAAACCCCCCCTCAACGTGTTTCATTCCGCCCAGGAGCTTAATCATGGGGGTGGGGCAAAACACATTGGGGGTGTGGTCTGACCTAAGCCCAGGCTGAGACTGCCACGTCGCTGCAAATTTGCTATAAAAGAGTATATGACAGTGTCAGCCCAGGCTCCAACCAGGCCATTTCCCCAACGTGTTTCCTTCAGCCCCTGGAGCTTAATTATGGGTGGTGGAAAGAAACATATTGGGGGCGTGGCCTGGCCAGAGCCCAGGCTGAAACTGCCACATACTCCACTATAGTGGATTTGCAGCAATATGCGACGTGAGGGATTTTTTTGTTCATTAGAGAGCGACATTCCATGTTGCTGCTTGATTGGCTCCATTCTCTGATGGTTTTAGGGTTCATACTTATGGACATTGTAAATTTCCCAGTTCTTTTTCCGCATCCTGTGAGCCACACTTACCATGTACAGCCTGCTATCCAAGTGAATGACTGTATGTGGCTACGATGCGATGATCAGCGTTTCCCGTGGTGGGCACTGCAGAACGTTGGGGGTTCTGCAGTTGGCTGGAGGCCAGGGAGGTGGGTGACTACCACCGCCTGGTGGTTGAGAACCACTGGTCTGGGGAAATACAGTTTTACTTACCTGATCCTCCACTCCCGCAGGCTCTTCCATGCTGCTAGACTGGTCCCCTATTTTCCCCTATGCCCCCAACATTCATATAGCCCCAATGGCCCTGCCCATATCCCTGCATTTGATATGAGGAACAATCCACTGCTGGAGCACAGGGGAGCGCCATTGGGTAAGGAAAAAATGCTTCCTATAGCTTTCCTGTCCCCTAGACTGTAATGTGATTGTTACCCCTTGCAGTGTGTGGGCAAGCCCACTCCAAGGGAGTACCTTTCCCTTCCCTGGAGGTGGGCCCTAACCTACAATAGAGAAACCCAACTCCTAAACCTTTAACCCTGTGCTAGGAAAGGCAGTGGTCAACTCCAGTTTACAACTGATAATGAGATCTGCCAGCACTGTACAGAGAGGGTTAAATATGGCAAACACAGCTTCCCAGGCCTCCTAATAAAACAAAGAAAACTAATTTAGATTTGTTTCTGTGTCAAAGTCATCAGAAAAGAGCCTCTTTAATTGTAGGCAGCCATTTTGGATTTTTTTCTAACCCCTTAATGGCGGGTGGGCCCTAATGCCCAGTCATCAGATATATGCATTGCTGTCTTATTTGGGGCGAGCTCCATCGGTACCCCCGGAACCAAGCTGTTTAACTACCAGCGATCAGGAGACAGTGGGACAGGTTCCCAATGATGTCATCACCAGGTGCGTCTTGTGTGTTCTTCCAGGAATCTTGGTGTGCTTTGTGAATTTCTTCCAGATCTATGCAGTATTCCAGTGTGAGGCTTCCCCTCTGTGCAGGAGCTTCCTGTAATAAAGGCCGCTCACCTCTGTACAGGGTGACTGGTCTTGTCTCCGCCCCTTCCTGTAGTTTTCTGCAGGCAGCCTGCAGTGGGCGGAGCTTTATAGGCTCCTCCCACAGCTCTGCTGTCTCTCCTTGTGCAGGGTGACATATCTTGCCTCCGCCTCCTTCTGTGGTTTGCCTGTAGTAGGTGGAGCCTGCTTTTCCTCTCCTTCAGCTCTTCTCTCTTTCCTTGTGCTGGGTGGCTGGTCTTGTCTCCGCCCCTTCCTGTAGTTTTCTGCAGGCAGCCTGCGGTGGGTGGAGCTTGCTGTGCTCCTCCCACAGCTCTGCTGTCTCTCCTTGTGCAGGGTGACTAGTTTTGTCTCCACCCCCTTCTGTGGTTTTCTGAAGGAAGAATGTAGTAGGTGGAGCCTGCTTTGCCCCTCCCACAGCTCTGCTTTCTTTCCTTGTGCAGGGTAGCTGGTCTTATCTCCACCCCCTCCTGTGGTTTTCTGCAGGCAGCCTGTAATAGGTGGAGCTTGCTGGGCTCCTCCCACGTCTTTACTTGTGCAGGGTGACTAGTCTTGTCTCCGCCTCCTTCTGTAGTTTGCTGCAGGAAGCCTTTAGTAGGTGTAGCCTGCTCGCCCCTCCCGCAGCTCATCTCTCTTTCCTTGTACAGGGTGGCTGGTCTTGTCTCCGCCCCCCCCCTCCTGTAGTTTTCTGGAGGCAGCCTGCAGTGGGTAGAGCTTACTGGGCTCCTCCCACAGCTTTGCCGTCTCTCATTGTGCAGGGTGACTAGTCTTGTCTCCGTCCCCTTTTGTGGTTTTCTGCAGGAGTCTGCTTTGCCCCTCCCACAGCTCTGCTCTCTCTCATTGTGCAGGGTGGCTGGTCTTGTCTCCATCCCCCCCCCCTCCTGTAGTTTTCTGGAGGCAGCCTGCAGTGGGTAGAGCTTACTAGGCTCCTCCCACAGCTTTGCCGTCTCTCATTGTGCAGGGTGATTGGTCTTGTCTCTGTCCCCTTTTGTGGTTTTCTGCAGGAAGCCCGTAGTAGGTGGAGTCTGCTTTGCCCCTCCCACAGCTCTGCTCTCTCTCCTTGTGCAGGATGGCTGGTCTTGTCTCCGCCCCCCTCCTGCAGTTTCCTGCAGGCAGCCCGCAGTGGGTGGAACCTGCTGGGGCCCCTCCCACAGCTCTGCACAGGGTACGTACAGCATAGTGATGATGTCACTGCTACTTTTGCAAAGTATTATCTGGGTTTGGTGCACACAAAGTGGATTTTTATCCTTTGTGGCTATTAAAGAATGTATTTAAATAAACTTTTTTTTGTGGCCGGAGTTCAGCTTTAAGTTATGCTATGTAAATGAGAACATGCAACGGATATAAGGTGGGTGTCTACCCAATTTGCCAGTTTCCTTTAAGCAACAGGAAGGTGTTTTTGTTTTTTTTTACTTCTAGTTCAGATGAAGATATCAACCGGAAAGTACGGCTCAATCAGACAGCAAAGTTATTAAGATAATGATGTCAATATTTTAGTACGGATTTTTTTTTTTTTAAAGAAATAAAATCTCCGGACCTGGAAATGAAATGTGATCTGGCCCGGCGTTGGGCGGCCTCCCGATCCGACATTCTCCAGGCAGACAATAGCACAATGCCGCTCGGCCCTCCACATCCACACAGCAGGAACTGTGCTTGGTAACGCTGCACACGGTCCCCCAAGTACAATGGCAGCAGGTCAGCGGCCGGCGTGTGGCTGAGGGATGTCTTGTAACCGCAGACTTTGCGAGACGTCGCCAAGACTTTTTTTCTGATGTCACTCGGAAAAAAGAAAAAAAAACTCTGCTTAAAGTCTTCTTAAAAAAAAAAATGCTGGGCCCCTCCGCGGGCCAACCTTTCCCTCTCCCACAGCCCCGGTCTAATCAACCCCTATAATTTATGCAGAAAATATGATTTATATTTAATTTCACCACACTTGCTTTGTTAATTTGAGATGTAATTAACCCGTCGCCACGGCAACTAATTTTGTGATGCCGTAAATTACCGCTGCCTTTTCATCAAAATTCAGTTACTCCGGCTCCTGTGTGCAAGGCGCTGATGCAATTAGGTTGCTAGGGGCGACCGAAAAAAGTGCGTTCGTGTGTTTTTTTTTTTTTTTTTTTATGTGAGACCGCCAAGAGGAGAATTTACTTAAATAAAAAATAAAATAAAAAAAAGAGCTGCCAGCTTAGGTCTCTGCAGGTATGTGCCACCTCCTCTTGCCCCCCAGGGGACCCCGATGTCGTACATGTGCCATTTAAGTGCCTGCTGATCTCAGATGGGGGTATGCCGCCTTGAAATTTATTTTATTTTGTTATTTTTTTGACGTAGGCGCCTGCAGTTCTGGTGTTACAATGCTAACAAATTTTTGGACCCGAGAGGACGGTAATTTTATCAGAAACACTTGACTACCATATTGTGTGATTTAGCGGCAATCCAGCCTGGGGTATATGATGGGGAATGGCCATGGGATGCAGCATCTGTGCCATATATAGAACATGGGTGGAATTTTTTCTACCTACAAAAATTTATTTTTTTTCTTTTTTATATACACTAATAATTTAGATCCAAAAAAAAAAATATTGTGTTTTTCCATTGACCTTCAGAACTTGCAATCTTTTCTCCAGGGGGCAGCTACTTTTACCAATAATTTGAAGGGCAGTGATAAAAAATAAATAAATAAATCAGAATAATATTATTAAATCTCCCGTTAATTAGTTATATTGTCCTCCTCCGCATTGGATTACGGCGGGGCCGGTGCAGATTTTGGTGCTCACCTATACAGCTTTGGAACACCATGACATCGCTTTGCAATTCCGGCATTGGACGGCAATGACGGCGGAAGACGACAGTTTTCCACCGTCCTGCAGAAGAGTTTGCGTACATCAGATTTTTTTTTTTTTTTTTGCTTTTTTTTTTTTTTATTTAAAACAAAACCCCTCTGTGTTGCTTTTGTCACGTTAATTCCCATTTTGCCAACACCAGGGGCCCAGGCAGACGAGTTACCAAGGAACGCAAAATTTTAATTAGTGTATTTTAATCATTCAGGCTTTTCAAGCTAATCCACATACCCCAGAGAATTCCCAAGATGCTGCTCTATGCTGCGTTACCATTTATTGTTGAGTCTATTATAATTACTGTTAGCAGGTGGGGACTGCAAGATGTTTATTATGAGTTTTTCATCTTTAGTGTAATTACTGAGGAAAAAAACACAAAATAAAAAGAAGTGGTGACTCTTTGATTCCTAGACAACACTTTTCACATTTTTCTACAATTCCCCCCCCACCCCTCTTTTTTTTGGCAACTCCTGGCAGACAGGTGCGAGCTGCTGGAAGTTTGCTGATACTGTTGGTTCACTGTCAGAACGTGTGTGGTTGGGGGGGGGGGGGGGGTTGACCACGAGCTTACAGTATATTTACGACTGTTGGAGGCCACAAGTGATCTAAACTATGGCTAGCCATAATAATCAAGTGCCTGTTGGATGTGTGGGAACAATGAGGCTGCCCAGAAGATGAACATGCATACTTGGCACACCTGGCTAGGTATGTATAAGTCTATGGAGCACAGAGTTGGTTGACCATCACCACCAACCTATATCTCGGTTGATTCGTCCCTACTCCTAAGATCAGTTGGCCAGGAGGTGTTTGGCAAAGTTGCATACTGCTAATAGAGAGATAGTAATATTCTGATCTGACCACAACAATGGGTAATCATCATCTAATGCTGGGGGGCCAAGTACTGTGTTCAAGTAAGGCCCTGTACACACGACCGGTCCATCCGATGAGAATGGTCCGACGGACCGTTTTCATCGGTTCACCGATGAAGTGGCCTGATGGTCTGATGTGCGTACACACCATCGGTTCAAAATCCGATCAGGTCAGAACGCGGTGACGTAAAACACACGACGTGCTGAAGAAAACAAAGTTTGATGCTTCCAAGCATGCGTCGACTTGATTCTGAGCATGCACAGGTTTTGAACCGATGCTTTTGTGTACTAACCATCGGTTTTGACCGACGGTCAGGCGTCCATCAGTCAGATTTTTAAGCAAGTTCTAAAACTTTAGTCTGAAGGACAAAAGTCTGATGGGCCATACACACGGTCGGTTTGGACCGATGAAACTGAACTTTGGGCCGTTTTCATCGGTTTGGACCGATGGTGTGTACGCGACCTTAGGCAGCCAGTAAATGAGTAGAAGGTTTGTAAAGTACTCTGTGGAGCTCCATAGAAAATTTGGTTTTCAAGTCTATGGAGCACACAGTAGGTAGACCATCTCCACCAAATTTATATCTTGGTTGATTCGTCCTTACCCCTAAGATCAGTTGGCTGGGAAGTGTGTGGAAAGTTGCATACTATCAATAGAGATATTGTCGATTTCTGATCTGACCACATTAGGGTAACCATCATCTAATGCCAAGGGGTCAACTAGTATGTTCAGATAAGGTGGCTCAGTAAAAGATTAGAAAGATTATGGAGGAGTGTAAGTGAGCTTACAGCATTTTTACGATTTCTGAAGACCACAAGTGATCTAAACTAAAGCTAGCCATACAAATCAAATGGTCATTAGATATATGTGAACAATGAGATTGCCCAGATGATGAACATGCATAATCAGCATGCCTGGGTAGGTATGTTTATGTCAGTGGAGCAGAGAGTAGGTAGACCATCACAACCAATTTATATCTCAGTTGATTCATCCTTCCCCCTAAGGGCAGTTGGCCAGGAGTTGTTTGGAAAAGTTGCATACAGTCAATAGAGATATATAGGCCCAGATTCTGAAAGGACTTACGACGGCGTAGCGCCATGTACGCCATCATAAGTCCGAATCCGAGCCGTCGTATCTATGCGCCTGATTCTTAGAATCAGTTACGCATATATTTCTATTACATCCAACCAGCGTAAGTCTCTTAGGCTGTCGGATCGTAACTGCATTTTTACGCTGGCCGATAGGGGCGTGTAAGCTGATTTACGCGTTGAAAATACGTAAATCAGCTAGATACGCGAATTCACGAAAGTATACCCGGCCGACGCAGTACAGATACGCCGTTTACGTTAGGCTTTTCCCGGCGTAAAGTTGCCCCTGCTATATGAGGCGCAGCCAATGTCAAGTATGGCCATCGTTCCTGTGACGAAATTTGAAAAATTTACGTCGTTTGCGTAAGTCGTCCGTGAATGGGGCTGGACGTCATTTACATACACGTCGAAACCAATACGTCCTTGCGGCGTACTTTGACGCAATGCACACTGGGATATTCCACGGACGGCGCATGTGCCATAAGTGAAAAACGTCAATCACGTCGGGTCACAGAACATTAACATAAAACACACCCCCCTGTTCCATATTTGAATTAGGTGGGCTTATGCTGGCCGATTTACGCTAGGCCACCGCAACTTACGGAGCAAGTGCTTTGAGAATACAGCACTTGCCCGTCTAAGTTGCGGAGGCGTAACGTAAATCGGATACGTTACGTCGCCACAAAGATACGCTGATGTACGAGAATCTGGCCCATAGTTTCTATAGTGTATATATCGTTTTCTGATCTGACCACATCATCTAATGCCAAGGGTGGGGGGTCAACTGGTGTATTCAGGTAAGGCGGCTCAGTAAAACCGTAGAATCAAGTACCCATTGGATGTGTGGGAACAGTGTGGCTACCCGGAGAAAGTAACATGCACACTCAGCATGCCTGGGTAGATATGTTTACGTCTATGGAACACAGAGTAGTTAGACCAACGCCATCAACTTATACTTCCTTAATTCTTCCTTCCCCCCCCTAAGATCAGTTGGCCATTTGGAAAAATTGCATATTGCCAATGTAGATATAGTTGTTTTTCTGATCTGACCACATCTAGTGTGTAAAAGAGTAGGTGGTTTGTGGAGAACTCTATGGAGCTCCTTGGAGAATTTGTTTTCTATCAAATAAAAAAGGAAAACCTAATTGCTTGATCTTGTCAAAATATATTCTTTTGTACTCCTTTATTTCTCAAGCAAAAGTAAAAATAATCTACATGAGAGAAAAACAAGTTAGAAAAAAGGTCTTGAGGGTTACAGTTATTATTAAGCAGACCTTACTAAAACCTACTAGGTTAAGGAAACTACCATATTTACCACATTCGGTAATGCCTTGTAAAAATAGTGCTTGGGATCATCGTTGGTTTATGAAAGAATGGATTTCAATCTGTTTTTGTAAACTGGAGATATTTCCATGGATTTCCTCACCCATTTTGTCCGGGTCATATCTTGAATATAAGATGGAATGTATTTGCTCTCTGGAACGTGCCTAACACCAGAGACTGGTGCATTTCGAGATGTAATGTTTGGAAGTGCTAGTAGACAGAACAAACTGAAATGTGTGGTTTTCTTTGCCTATCTTACCATAGCATCAAATGTAATCCAGTAAGTGGGCATCCAGTAGCATTTGGGTCATTAATGTAGACTGTGCTGGTAGTGCATAGAAATTAAATAACCAATCCAAATCAATACGCTAAGCGGAAGCAGAGAGGTTGGTCATACGGCTTATCCACTCTCTCTAAAAACTATAAATGAAGTCGGAACATTAGTTGTGAGTGACTTAACATTACTGTAGGTTAGAGTTGACCAGAATTCCTAATACGGTCAAATTAAGAGCCCACCTTCTCCCAACACTTAGTGATGGAGATTGTGGTTTATCTTTTTATGGTATCCCTGCAATATGAGATAAAGTGGATGTTTGTTTTGTGTTCATTATGCTGCCTGAATAGTTTTTCTTCAAGTGGCTAGTTTAGCATTCAGGATGTGAAGGGTGATGGAATTGCCCTGAGCTGGATTATCTTACCACAACCCTACAAGTCTATAAACATAAAAACCTCTCTCTCTTTATTTTCTTGGGGCATGGATTTATGTTCCAAATGTACTAAAGCAGTAGTTACAACAGTGTCATTGAAAAAAGTGCCCCTTTGTAGGACTAAAAACCTTGCCCAAGTGCTGTAACTCCAGTCAACAGTCCACCTATGCCAATAATGTTCGGTATACCATGCCGGTATGCTAAAGTAGTGGTCTCCAAACTGCAACCTCTGGGCCAGATGCAGCCCATTGCCTACTTTTATATGGAGATTGAGGCACTATTTTATCCACTGATACCTTTGGGCCACATTTTCCTTTCACTGGCCCTTGGGGCACTATTTCTTCCGTCGATACCAACAATTGAGCATAATCCCCTACCTCCCTCAATTCCTCTCAATGACACCAATAATAGGGCACAATTTCTCCCACCCACTCCAAAGATGGGGCATTTTTTTTTTTCCCCACTGACATCAGGACATGTTCTACTCCCAATGGCCATAGTCCAGTCCCCCAAAAGGCTCAAGGACAGTAGATTGGCCCTATGTTTAGAAAATTTGGAGACCCATATACTAAAGTAATGTAGCCAGATTCAGTAAGACGGGGGCATCTTTAGTTTGGCGTAGCGCATCCCATTTGCACTACGCCGACGTAACATAGTGACGCAAGTACTGTATTCACAAAGCATTTGCCTCCTAAGTTACGTCGGCGTAGCGCAAATGGCCCAGCGTAACCCCGCCTAATTCAAATTAGGCAGGTAGGGGGCGTGATCCATGTAAATTACCTGTGACCCCATGTAAATGAGGGCCGTACGGCGCATGCGCGCTCATGCTCAGAATCACATCGCAAATACTCCTTGCTTTCGACGTGAGCGTAACCTACGCCCAGCCAGTAAAATACGACGGCTGTTCCGTTGTCTATACCTTGCATGGGCTGCGCCATCTTTTTGGTGGTTTATCTTTACGCCGGAAAAACGCCTTACGTAAACAGCGTATCGGGCGCAAGTACGTTCGTGAATAGGTGTATCTTGCTCATTTGCATATTCTAGGCGTAAATCCACGTACATGCCCCTAGCGGCCAGCGTAAATATGCAGCTAAGATACGACGGTGTAGGAGACTTAGGCCGGTCGTATCTTAGCAACATTTAATTGTATCTCCATTTGAGAATACGCTTAAAGATACGACAGTGCCAATTCGGACTTACGACGGCGTATCTACTGATACACCGTCGTAAGTCTTACTGAATCTGGCTAATGGAGTCCACTCAATAAGCTTTAACCTAAGTTTTGAATATTCCAGGACAGTCAGATTAAGTAAGCACTTTTGAGTGCAACACTCAACTTCAGTGCCAAGCTGTCCTCCGAAGTAATTTCTTACCGCCACCAGCTGTCTTCAGTTTTTGGGTTGAATGACAACCCAAGTTGTTGTAGACCGGCGTCATCACATGGTCTAAGCTTGCAGTATCGCAACACAGCTTGTTGCTCATAATCTCATTATGCCCACTGCCTCAAAGAAGGAAGGCTTGGGATGTTACTTGACCAGCATGAAGACCCTTGGTAAAAATGTATGTACCATCTTTTTATTTTAAATTTATTTGTATAATCTTTATTTATTAAAGACAAGGTATCACAACTCAATGAGCAGTGCTATTGGCATAAGGAGCATATGTTGCAAGAGTCATATATACCTAAGTATAAAATACAGATAACATCAGGTATTATATCAGGAAGTATAAAAGGAGCAACAATCATGTAGCAGGGTGAAAGCGGGGCACCCCACCTCACAGGGAGTAAGGGAAACCCCAACCATCTTGTCTTCTACATATAAATGCCATATGAGGAATAATTGCAATATGAAAGTGGAATGGCCAGCTTCCAAGACAAGTAATAACAGTGCTAAAGAAATTAAGGGCTGGGTCCTCCGGGCAGGGCACAAGGGGAGGGGGGCATAAAAAATGCCTCACACGAACCACCCCCTGCATGCCACCCATATCAGGGCCACCCTAGGGCCGAGCATTTGCGCCACTGGGACAAAACAATGCCAACCCTAGATAAGCTGGTCCGCCCCATAGCGACAAATGATCTTGTCTGCCTGTCCAGCTAGCACGTCATCTTATAACCTCCATCTTCTTTTTTTTTCTTCTTTTTTTTTTAAGAGATGATGGCTTTCAGAAGCTAGACTTCTACTTTAAAGATATAGGGCTAGATTCAGAGACAGTTACGCTGGCGTATCAGTAGATACGCCTGTCGTAACTCTGAATCTACGCCGTCGTAAATTTAAGCGTATTCTGGAAACCAGATACGCTTAAATTAGGCTAAGATACGAGCGGCGTAAGTCTCCTACGCCGTCGTATCTTAGGGTGCATATTTACGCTGGCCGTTAGGTGTCGCTTCCGTCGATTTCAGCGTAGAATATGCAAATGAGCTGGATACGCCGATTCAGAAACGTACGTGCGCCCGGCGGCTTTTTTTACGTCGTTTGCGTAAGGCTTTTTCCGGCGTAACGTTACTCCTGCTTCTATGAGGCGTAGCCAATGTTAAGTATGGACGTCGGGCCAGCGTCGGATTTTGCGTCGTTTGCGAATAGGGCTTTGCGTAAATTATGTCCACGTCGAAAGCATTGTCTATTTGCGATTGCGTGATTAGGAGCAAGTGCACTGGGATACGTTCACGGACGGCGCATGCGCCGTTCGTGAGAAACGTCATTTACGTGGGGTCATGTTTTATTTACATAAAACACGCCCACCTCTTGACAGTTTGAATTTGGCGCGCTTAGGCCGGCAGATTTACGCTACGCCACCGCAACTTACGGAGCAAGTGCTTTGTAAATTGCGGCGGCGTAGCGGAAATAACATACGCTATGCCCGCACAAATTTACGTCCCCCTACCTGAATCTAGCCCATACATTTTTAGTGATATGTTGGAAAATGATCAAGATATGGTTGCTATACTTATCGTATGCAATTATTTGTTCATTCAGTTTTTATGAATCTGTCCACTCTTTCTCCACACGTTTTAGAGAGCGATCTTCTCCACCGCTTCCGGGTTTGGGCTGCGGGAATGGGCGTTCCTATTTGATTGACAGTCTTCCAACAGGCTTCCGTTGGTCGCATCTATCGCGTCACGATTTTCCGAAAGTAGCCGAACGTCGGTGCGAAGGCGCTGTATAGAGCCACACCGACGTTCGGCTTCTTTCGGCTACTCGTGACGCAATAGATGCGACCGTCGGAAGCCTGTCAATCAAATAGGAACGCCCAGTCCCGAAGACCATACCTGGAAGCGGCGGAGAAGATCGCTCTCTAAAACGGTAAGTACTGCTTCGTTTTTAAAGAAACTACCCGATTCCCCTTGACAAAATGAGTCTCAATCTAATGTTAAAAAAAATTTTTTAGGGTGAACTCCTGCTTTAAGTCTTTAAGTGTTGGGTGACCAGGACATAACTTGCACACCCAGCCTTTTACCTCCGGGCTCACTTCAGAGAGTCCCATCCAACCCACTGTGTAACCCGTCAAGTACAACATAGTGATTGTAACACATTTTCGAGGAGCTTGATGAGTTCACCAAGAGCTAGTGACATAATTTGATGTATGACAACCAATGTTCACAGGGAGACGGGTCAATTACCTTTAAATCAATCAAAAGGCCAGAATTATCTAATGTCGGAAAAGTCTATCAGATAAAACCCATTTATCACCTACTATATTATCCTGTTAAGATAATTTATCAAACTATCTAAAAACAAGTAAAATCAAGAAGTAAATGAGATTTTTTTGTAAATGGGTATTCAAGGCTGATGTATGTGTTTGACCAGAAACGCTGTGTAATCTGCTTAAAAATGATACTGCCTTTGAGCAGACTCTGTAAGATTAATGGAATTTTCATGATAGTTTCAATGGATGTGTCTACTCAAGTGGATATTGTGAACAGAACTGGCCGTAAATGCACAAGTCAACATTTTCAAGTGATCTGCCTGCTAGCCACTAAAGGCCTAATTTAAACCTTTGTATGACAATCTTACAAAAACTATTTTTTTTTTTCATAATTACTATGTCCCAGTCTTGGTAGTTGCTTAGACAAGAGTAGGACAACACTTGACAGAGGCATCTCTGAATGGTACATCTCCTCTGTATATATATATATATATATATATATATATATATATATACAGACAGCAGCGGAACTTCCAGAGTCGCAAAGGTTGCATTCCATTTAGGGCATTGGTTCTTATAATTGCCCCCCGATGCGCCAATCCCTGCCCAGTCGCTTTGGCTCTGTGTCTGCTGCTTAAGGTTGTTGGAGTCTCTGCAAGGCTGCGTGTTTGCCAATCATTCGTCATGTTCTCCCGCATCGCCAGACCCAGAGCCTGCGGCCTCATTAGGGGGCTGTCCACCAGTGTTCCAGGGTGGAGAGTATACTGCCATTCAGAGGGCTCCCTGTATGCTGTAGCTGCATTCACATACTGTGGGCCGGATTCAGAAAAGAGATACGACGGCGTATCTCCTGATACGCCGTCGTATCTCTGAGTGTGGTCGGTCGTATCTATGCGCCTGATTCAGAGGGACCGGCCCCTTGCACGGATCTGTGATCCACCAAGTCTCAGTGACTCGGTGATCACAGCGCGCGCCGCGCGCAAAGGGGAGGATGTCTATTGACGTCCTCCCGGATTTTCAGGCCCGTGCTGTAGCCGTCATTTGACTATAGCGCGGGCCTCTAGTGGTTAACCACTTGGGATCCGCCTGCCGTCAATTGACAGCTACAGCGCGGATCCCAAAAGCCAACAGGACGTCAATTGACGTGCGCCCCTTTGGGCGGTCCCCGCGCGCGCTCCAGAGCACGCAGCGGGGAAAATCTGTGTTGGCCGTGTCCCTTGGACACAGCCAATTGCAGATCGCCGCGAACGGCCAATCAGAGTGGCCGTTTGCGATCTGTGCGGCCAATGAGAGATGATCTCATATGTAAACATATGAGATCATCTCTCATTGCCGTTTTACACAGAGACAGCAGTGCTGTCTCTGGAGAGGAGACTGATCTGTGTCTCTTGTACATAGAGACACAGATCGGTCACCTCCCCAGTCACCCCCCCTCCACCTACAGTTAGAACACTTCATAGGAAACATATTTAACCCCTTCCTCACCCCCTAGTGTTAACCCCTTCAATGCCAGTCACATTTATACTGTAATTAGTGCATATTTATAGCACTGATCGCAGTATAAATGTGAATGGCGCCAAAAATGTGTCCGATGTGTCCGCCATAACGTCGCAGTCCCAATAAAAATCGCAGATCGCCGCCATTTCTAGTAAAAAAAAAAATAATAATAAAAAATAATAATTCTGTCCCCTATTTTGTAAGTGCTATAACTTTTGCGCAAACCAGTCGCTTATTGCGATTTTTTTTTTTTTTTTACCAAAAATATGTAGAAGAATACGTATCGGCCTAAACTGAGAAAAAAAATGTGTTTTTTTTTTTTAAATTGGGATATTTATTATAGCAAGAAGTAAAAAATATTGTATTTTTTTCAAAATTGTCGCACTTTTTTGTTTATAGCGCAAAAAATAAAAACCGCACAGGCGATCAAATACCACCAAAATAAAGCTCTACTTGTGGGGAAAAAAGGACGTCAATTTTGTTTGGGAGCCACGTCGCACGACCGCGCAATTGTTAGTTAAAGCGACGCAGTGCCGAAAGCTGAAATTTCACCTGGGCAGGAGGGGGGTTTATGTGCCCAGTAAGCAAGTGGTTAAAGTCCACTCTCTGAGCTTGTAGTCTGTATACATCTATTATCGGGACGTTGGCACACTGCCATCTGTGTATCCACAGTATCACCCTGTGAGGATACACGTTAAACCCAAAACTTTTCTCAATTTATAGATGACTGGTCTTGGTGGAAGAACTATTACTGGCCCTCAAAGAAGGGGCTGGCAGTAGGGTTGTCTGCTCATCACATACACCCGTACACTCAACTGTAATGCGCATGCATGTTTATGCCACAGTTGATCATAAAAATGTTTATTGTTCTCCACTCGAATCTTCTGATGAAGTTTAGGGCTGAATGCACAACGTGGAAATGATCTTAACTGGCTTTGATTCTGACCTTCGGACAGCCCAGAAGCTCCCCAATACTTTGCTGTAACACATTAGCTGCAAGTGGAGGCCGTGTCAATCAAGCATTAAATGTATCGGTGAAGGAACAAAACTCTTAGAAGCTCATTTGTGGAGAGTGCTTGTCATTTTCTGGAACAACTATTCTTTGTATCCTGAAAGCATTAGAAGGACGTCCATTATAAACCCATTTTACTTTTGTGTGCCTGGGCCCCCCCAGCTGTCCCCAGCATGTGATCGACGCAGTTGTTAAACTAGAAGACAAAATAGTTGGCAACTTCCAGAGGTTGTTTTTCAAACTGGGGTTGCTATAGAAACGCATTGGGCCATCCAAGCCAGGGGGACAAAAATATCCCCTCATGCCCCCCTTGAAAACATAAGCAAACTGATATGATATCATGAACATAAGGGCAGCTGACAGAGGAGCGAGTGAAGGGCGTCCTCCCTTTTCAGGATCGTCTGGGCGTTTTAAAATTTGCATGTTGAGTGTTTTGCTTGAGGGCCTCTTCCCATTTAATCACCGTTTTTAATGCAAAAAAGCAATCATCATCTTTTTATGTAATGCTTAGCACCAGCACTGCTCCAGGACTTCTGCGTCACCGCGAAACGCGCACAACTTTCTTAGTGCACTTAGAAACTTACAGGAAGTCAGATGGGGTTGCGGTGAGTGCGGCGAGTGTATTCCACTAAACTGTGGGCACCGAGCGTGCAACGAGCGTGCTCTCTGCTGGACCATAAATGAGAAGATCCACGGCTGATCATTAGTATGTAGTCTATGGACACCAAGAAGTCCAAAATGCTATCTTTCCCATCTATACATAATGGCTATTAAAATATTTATTAAAGAAAGGTATAATATATACGTACATCATGCATATACACGTGTACAGAGTGCTGAACCTTGATATCTAGATGCACAATTATCGGCCATACAAAAGCCACAGAGGCTTGTGATTGCTACATTAGGAATAATTAGACTCCCAGGAGACCCCATACATCTGCAGCATGTGTTGGGTAAGCTGGCCATTAAGGCGAAGGCATTGTACCAGTTTATCTCTAACCACCTGCAGAGAACAAGTGTAGGTTTGCTGAAAATTTCCAGCCTGACCATTTTAAAGTTTTCGCAAATGTAAACAGTGGGACCTCTGAGTCGCAATACAGCATGGTAAAAAGTCCTGCGTGCGGCGGTTATGGTGTGTTATTCCGATGTGATTTTTGTTGTGTTTATACCGATTGAACTGTGTTATTCCTTTAAAGCAGCCTTTCTCAGCCAGGATCCACCTGAGGTTGCTTGGGTTTTTTAACCACTTAAGACCCGGACCTTTAGGCAGCTAAAGGACCCGGCCAGTTTTTGCGATTCGGCACTGCGTCGCTTTAACTGACAATTGCGCGGTCGTGCGACTTGGCTCCCAAACAAAATTGGCGTCCTTTTTTTTCCCACAAATAGAGCTTTCTTTTGGTGGTATTTGATCACCTCTGCGGTTTTTATTTGTTGCGCTATAAACAAAAATAGAGCGACAATTTTGAAAAAAATTCAATATTTTTTTCTATAATAAATATCCCCCAAAAATATATAAAACTTATTTTTTTTCCTCAGTTTAGGCCGAAACGTATTCTTCTACCTATTTTTGGTAAAAAAAAATCGCAATAAGCGTTTATCGATTGGTTTGCACACAATTTATAGCGTTTACAAAATAGGGGATAGTTTTATTGCATTTTTATAATTTTTTTTTTTTTTACTACTAATGGCGGCGATCAGCGATTTTTTTCGTGACTGCGACATTATGGCGGACACTTCGGACAATTTTGACACATTTTTGGGACCATTGTCATTTTCACAGCAAAAAATGCATTTAAAATGCATTGTTTACTGTGAAAATGACAGTTGCAGTTTCGGAGTTAACCACAAGGGGGCGCTGAAGGGGTTATGTGTGACTTCATGTGTGTTTACAACTGTAGGGGGGTGTGGCTGTAGGTGTGACATCATCGATTGTCATTCCCTATAAAAGGAAACACACGATCGATGACAGCGCCACAGTTTACACACAGCTCTCCCCGTTCTTCAGCTCCTGGGACCGATCGCGGGACTCCAGCGGCGATCGGGTCCGCGAGTCCCGCGGCCACGGAGCTTCGGACCGGGTCGCGTGCACGCGCTCGCGACCCCACGGCTGGGCTTAAAGAGCCACGTACATGTACGTGGATGTTCCCAGCCGTGCCATTCTGCCAACGTATATCATCGGTAGGGGGTCCTTAAGTGGCTTATTGGGCACATATACCCCCTTCCTGCCCAGGCGAAATGTTCAGCTTTCGGCACTGCGTCGCTTTAACAGACAATTGCGCGGTCGTGCGACGTGGCTCCCAAACAAAATTGGCGTCCTTTTTTTCCCACAAATAGAGCTTTCTTTGGTGGTATTTGATCACCTCTGCGTTTTTTATTTTTTGGGCTATAAACAAAAAAAGAGCGACAATTTTGAAAAAACACAATATTTTTTACTTTTTGCTTTAATAATATTGCGATTTATGCAAAAATATGTAGAAGAATACGTATCGGCCTAAACCGAGGGAAATTTTTATTTTTTTAAAAAAAAATTGGGATATTATTATAACAAAAAGTAAAAAATATTGTGTTTTTTTTCAAAATTTTCTGTATTTTTATGTTGATAGCGGAAAAAAATAAATCGCAGAGATGATCAAATACCACCAAAAGAAAGCTCTATTTGTGGGAAAAAATGATAAAAATATAATTTGGGTACAGTGTTGTATGACCGCGCAATTGTCATTCAAAATGCGTCAGCGCTGAAAGCTGAAAATTGGTCTGGGCACGAAGGGGGTTTAAGTGCCCAGTAATGAAGTGGTTAAATAAAGACAACCATCAAGGTTTTTTGGAGTGCGGCTGTCCATATTTTCTTTTTCCATTTGTTGCCTTGTGCATTGCCAGCACCCTTGATCTCCTGAGACCATACTGATCATCCTAACACAATCCACCCGGAGCGGTAACTTTCTTTCTTTCTTTCTTTCTTTCTTTCTTTCTTTCTTTCTTTCTTTCTTTCTTTCTTTCTTTCTTTCTTTCTTTCTTTCTTTCTTTCTTTCTTTCTTTCTTTCTTTCTTTCTTTCTTTCTTTCTTTCCCTGAAGGAAGGGAGACATTCTGGTTGACAAAGGTTGCTGTAAACCATCTTTTATTATAAAGATCGTGGAAGGGCTAACATCCCCTATCATGTTTTATATTGCTGTGTGTGGGTCACCGCTGGGGAGATTCTTTTTTTTGTCTTGGTGACCATTGTCTTCGGGACAGAAAGTAAATGAAAGTCTGAAATTATGAGCTGTCGTTGAATCAAAAGTATCGAGGAACTCTCCCAATGTGAATAGCTTCTGATGACATCACTTCCTGTTGTACCTCAAGACAGGAAGTGAAGGGAAATCTGCCTTGAGACAAAGGCAGAAAAAAAACCCTTGGCAATGGTGTTAAACCTTTCTTGCTCTTGCCGAAAACCCTCCAAAAATAATGCACCTTAAAATGTTACATTCAGCAGTTATGTGAGGAGTACGGCTGACACATGCAGTATATGAGCATTTAGCTGTAATACCAAATAGACACTTTTGATGGGTTTTGATGTCATCAGTCACTTAGTAGGCCTCATTGTATGTTCTCCAGACTGGAAGCAAACATTTTCTGATTACAAGTAACCCGTCTTTATCAGATTAGCAATTGCTGTGCCTTACCAATGCCAGTTCCCCCCCCCCCCCCCCTCCACCCTACAGCATGTTACATCTTCCTCGTGTTCTCCTCCTTGCGGCTATGAAAGCTTCCAGAGATGGCCCCCGATGCCAGGGGAACCACTTGGGCAGAGAAGAATTTCAGGAATGTGGAATACTTGTAGCAGGCTGGCAGTGCCCCAATCACACAATGACTGATGGCAGGAGAGCCTGTCGCTACATTGGTCCATTGTGAGCCCTGGGTGGGTGTCACTTATTATACCAACTGTAACAAAGTGTAAAGTCAGCTGGGTGGCATTTCAAAAAAATAACTGCTTATTGCTGGTAAAAATAATATATCTTATCTATAAATCCTTTCATCCATCCATTCTCCCACCCATCCATTTACTCATCATCTATCCCTCCATCCACCCACTGATCCATTTATCCATCCATCCACCCATTTATCCACTCACTCATCCACCCACCTGCCAATCCATCCATCCAGTCATCCATCTGTCCATCCATCCAGTCATCCATCAATTCGTCCATCTGTCCATCCATCCAGTCATCCATCAATTCGTCCATCTGTCCATCCATCCAGTCATCCATCAATTCGTCCATCTGTCCATCCATCCAGTCATTTATCAATTCGACCATCTGTCCATCCATCCAGTCATCCATCAATTCGTCCATCTGTCCATCCATCCAGTCATCCATCAATTCGTCCATCTGTCCATCCATCCAGTCATCCATCAATTCGTCCATCTGTCCATCCATCCAGTCATTTATCAATTCGACCATCTGTCCATCCATCCAGTCATCCATCAATTCGTCCATCTGTCCATCCATCCAGTCATCCATCAATTCGTCCATCTGTCCATCCATCCAGTCATTTATCAATTCGACCATCTGTCCATCCATCCAGTCATCCATCAATTCGTCCATCTGTCTATCCATCCAGTCATCCATCAATTCGTCCATCTGTCCATCCATCCAGTCATTTATCAATTCGACCATCTGTCCATCCATCCAGTCATTCATCAATTCGTCCATCTGTCCATCCATCCAGTCATCCATCAATTCGTCCATCTGTCCATCTATCCATCAGAGTCATCCATCAATTCATCCATCTATCCATCTGTCCATTCTTCCATCCATCTATCTTGTTCATTGTCCATCTATCCATTCACCCATCCACCCAACTTCCCACCTGCCTGTTCATACATCCAACCATCCATCCATTCATCCATCCTTCTATCCATCTGTCCACTTGTTCATCCATCCATCCATCCACCTACTTATCCATACATCCACCATATATGATTCTGTCTGTCTGTCTGTCTGTCCATCAATCCATTCATCCATCTAGCTGTCCATCCATCCCCCACCCATCCATCTACTCATCCATCCACCCGTACATTTATTTGTCCATCCACTTACCCATCTATCCACCTTTCTACCTGCCCGTCCATCCATCTATTCATCTGCCTGTCCATCCTTCCATCCATCCACCTGTTCATTCATCCATACGTCCACCATTCATGCTTCTGTCTGTCCGTCTGTCCATCCATCTATCTATCGTTCCATCCTTCTATCCATCTATGTTAATCCTTCAGTCTATCTGTCCTCCTGTCTGTCCATCCATTTGTCCATCTATCTGACCATCCATCCACTTATCCATACATCCACCATTCATGCATCTATCTATCTATCTATCTATCTATCTATCTATCTATCTATCTGTCCATTCATCCATCCATCCCTTAATTTATACATCTACCCATCCATGTGTCCATCTATCCATTCATATATCCAGTCAAGAGGCTTTTACCAAAATGACGAGGCACTTTTATTAACATTGCAGAACACAAAGTTCCTATGGTAATATAAACTTCAGGTTGGGCAATCCTGTGTACAAAAAATGAAGCTGCGTCTTCTGAATTGACAAATCCACTCCCATTTTCAATCAAACAGCTTAAGGGGAATGTGTCAGGCCCTTCAAAGAGGAGGTAGATGGTTATATTAGGAAATGCACTCAGTGGAGGCTGGAGCTGGCTTTCGGCATCTAGGCAGGGCTGGCACAAGGGGTGGGTAACAGGGACGGCTGCCCTGGGCGCAATGGTTTACTGTAGGGATGGGGGCGCCTTCCTTCTGTTACAAGTCTGACAGTAGTATTGACAGCAGCAGTAATTTTGACAAGCTGGTAACTGTTGAGCTTAGGATCCCCCAAGCTTCCACATCATGAATAGGGGAAGGGGGGGTTCATGATTTGGCATCTTTGCCCTGGGTTCTGGATGACCTTGTCCTGGCACTGCATCTAGGGGGGTTGCGGGTTGGCATCTTTGCCCTGGATGACCTTGTCCTGGCACTTCATCTAGGGGGGGTCACAGTTTGGTATCTTTGCCCTGGGCGCTGGATGATCTTGTCATGGCACTGCATCTAGGGGGGTCGCGGTTTGGCATCTTTGCCCTGGGCGCTGGATGATCTTGTCACGGCACTGCATCTAGGGGGGTCGCGGTTTGGCATCTTTGCCCTGGGCGCTGGATGATCTTGTCACGGCACTGCATCTAGGGGGGTCGCAGTTTGGCATCTTTGCCCTGGGCGCTGGATGATCTTGTCCTGGCACTGCATCTAGGGGGGTCGCAGTTTGGCATCTTTGCCCTGGGCGCTGGATGATCTTGTCCTGGCACTGCATCTAGGGGGGTTGCAGTTTGGCATCTTTGCCCTGGGTTCTGGATGATCTTGTCCTGGCACTGCATCTAGGGGGGTCGCAGTTTGTCATATTTGCCCTGGGTTCTGGATGACCTTGTCCTGGCACTGCATCTAGGGGGGTCGTGGTTTGGCATCTTTGCCCTGGGCGCTGGATGATCTTGTCCTGGCACTGCATCTAGGGGGGTCGCAGTTTGTCATATTTGCCCTGGGTTCTGGATGACCTTGTCCTGGCACTGCATCTAGGGGGGTCGTGGTTTGGCATCTTTGCCCTGGGCGCTGGATGATCTTGTCCTGGCACTACATCTAGGGGGTAACAGTCTGGCATCTTTGCCCTGGATGACCTTGTCCTGGCACTGCATCTAGGGGGGTCGTGGTTTGGCATCTTTGCCCTGGGCGCTGGATGATCTTGTCCTGGCACTACATCTAGGGGGTAACAGTCTGGCATCTTTGCCCTGGATGACCTTGTCCTGGGACTGCATCTAGGGGGGTCGCAGTTTGGCATCTTTGCCCTGGGCGCTGGATGACCATGTCCTGGCACTGCATCCAGGCAGCCACTTATTTAACTTTTTAACTCCCGTGTCTATAGAAAAAGTGTGCCCAGTGCCAGTTATTTCTTCTTTAAACTTGAGATCAGTAAAAAAAAATACTTCCTTGTTTTTTAAAATAGTAGCTCGACCAAGAGGGTTAACTGCATCAAACTGAACGTGCAGCATGGTCTGGGCAGAACTACAGAGAAGTGAGTGGCCGGACACATGTCCATGTCTAAGCACTCATTTATCCTGATCTCCTGTCTGTGCCGCACAACTCCTCGCAGCCGTATATATCACTCCAAAGCTTGTAACTTAGTAGCTGAATGAACTCTGTTTCAAAGGTTAATACCAAAATCTGGAGCGGATTAGGAAAAAATTACTTACAACACCATTAAAATTCTGAACTCTTTTTGTTGTGGCTGTAAATTAATTTAAAATGTCTTTTTATAAAAAAAAAGAAAAAATCCAACGAGAAATTGAGCCAACAGAGTAATCTGTAAAACGTCTGGCAGCAAGGAAAGTGTGGCTTCTATTGACAAGAAAAAATATGGAGCTTAACTAGAAGCATATGGCAGCCACTCTGGAGAGAAGGAGCTGCAGAAAGGGAGAGCGGACGGCGAGGAGGGCAGACAGGAGTAGATAGGGTGACCGTCTGTCTGCTGATTACCAGGGACAATGTTACCACCCCAGGGGAACCTCCGCCTGGAGCTGCTGCCATAGTGAAAGGCGCTGTCTTAAAAGGCCGTATTACTCGGGATATCAGCAGGTGTGTGCGCAGGGCACACGCCTTATCCAAGATTTCATTCTAAACTTCTTTTATCTTGTCCCGTTCCCTTGTACATGATATACACGTTTTCTGCCGATGGTGGGGGGGCCATCTGTTTCTGCCGGCTAAGAGACATTTGACACTGCACCCTCCCGATGTCTATTCTATCCTCCTATTGTTGGGACAGGAGTCCTACCTGCGCCAGAAGTCATTTACGTAAATGTGAAGCCAACTGAATGGCATTTTGTTTGCATAAAGCCCCACTCTGGGCTGCTGTTACACTTACTAATCCAGTTGGCCAAATGCTGGTTTGGCTAGAAGAGAATAAGGGCAAAAACCTTATTTCTTGCTCCCCTGGCACCTGGCGCTCTTCTCTCCCATGCTTCAGTGGACTGCCACCATCCCAGCATACAATGGCAGCCAGAAGCTGGCGCTCTTCTACTTATTGCTACCAGGATGTAGGCGGTTCCCACCATTTTTGCGTACGATAGTAGCCAGCAGCGGGCGCTCTTCTTGTATCTTCGATGCTCCCAAGATGTTGGCAGGCTCCCACCATTCTCGCATACAATGGCAGTCAGAAGCTGGCACTCTTCTCTCTCACACTTCCAGGATATAGGTGGGCTTCCATCATTCTCATGTACAATGGTGGCCAGCAGTTGGCACTCTTCTCTTCGATGGCCCCCAGAATGTAGGCAGGCTCCCACCATCCTCATGTACAATTGTAGTCAGCAGGTGGCGCTCCTCTCTTCTCTTTAATGCTTCCAGGGTGTAGGTGGGCTCCCACCATCCTCATGTACAATAGTAGTCAGCAGGTGGCGCTCCTCTCTTCTCTTCAATGCTTCCAGAATGTAGGCAGGCTCCCACCATCCTCATGTACAATTGTAGTCAGTCGGTGGCGCTCCTCTTCTCTTCAATGCTTCCAGGAGGTACGTGGGCTCCCACCATCCTCATGTACAATTGTAGTCAGTCGGTGGCGCTCCTCTTCTCTTCAATGCTTCCAGGAGGTACGTGGGCTCCCACCATCCTCATGTACAATGGCAGCCAGCAGCTGGCGCACTTGTCTTCTCTTCAAAGCTCCTAGGATGTAGGCAGGCTCCCACCATCCTCCTGTGCAATGGGTGCCACCAACTGGCACTCTTCCCTTCGACACTCCCAGAGTTTAGGTGGACTTCCACCACCCTCACATACAAAGACAACCAGACGCTTGCAATGTTTTTTTTTCAATGCAACCAGGATGTTGGATGAGCTTCTGCCATCCTCACGTACGAATAGGGTGTCCGCGTGTCCCGGATTGCCCGGGACAGTCCCGCAATTGACAATGTCTGTCCTGGGTCCCGGGCACCTTCATTCCGGGACAATACAATGTCCTGGAATGAAAAAGAGGACACAGCCACCCCCTACTAACTAATGACTACATTTCAAGAACTGGTTGCTAGGGCCAGCGCTGCCTGGCATCTTGCAACCAGTGACAATTTACCCTATTGACCACAGTCCGGCCCTCGTAAACTCTGAAGGACAGTAAACTGGCCCTGTGCTTAGAAAGTTTGGAGACCCCTGGTCTAACACATGGAGGGGAGGCTTCAGTTATCTGCCCCTCCAGCTATATTTGGTAGAGTTCCCCCACAACAATACATTTTTATGGTTGCCCATTTTCGTTCAGTTCATTTAATATCAAAAATAGCTTATTAACTCAATTTGAAGCTCAATGTTATTTTCCTAATAGGCTTACATAAGAATAATATGGTTAGAAAATAATGACCGTCTGCCATCTGCCTGAAAGCTTGCCATCCTAGGCTCAGACTATGCTTGTCTTCCCATAGACCCGAACCTGATGATCTATGTGATGATATAAAAAAATCAGGAAGGATGTAGCTGCCTCGCCGTCCCTCACGCTGAAATATAGGCAAGAGCGGCTTCCCTGACCATGGTGTGGATTGAGGTAAACAGCATCGGGGGCTGATTTACTAAAGGCAAATAGGCTGCTAGGGAATTTTCTATTTGCGTAGTGAATGTGGTGAAGTTACCCTTTGCAAAAATAAATACCCAATCACGTGCAAGGAAAATGAACAGAAATTCACAGAAATGGGGGATGATTTACTAAAGGCAAATAGGCTGCTCGGGAATTTTCCATTCGCTTTGTGAAGGTGGTGAAGTTACCTTTTGCAAAAAAAATACCCAATCACGTGCAAGGAAAATGAATAGAAATTCACAGAAAATGGCTAGACTGATTCCCACACATGGGCGATGATTTATTAACTACTTCAGTACTGGGCCATAGTAAAAAGACGGCCTCCAGGTGGCTCTATAAATCCGTAAGGCCGTCTTTTTACGGTCTCGGGTCTTCCGGCAACTGGGGGCCGCGCCCGGCGCGTCACCGCGATGCCGATGCACGTGCCTGGCGGCCGCGATGTCCGCCGGGTACCCGCGATCGGCAGTTTTAGAGCAGGCACGTGGAGCTCTGTGTGTAAACACAGAGCTCCACGTCCTGTCAGGGAGAGGAAACAGATGCTGTGTCCCTTGTACATAGGGACATAGCATCGGTCACCTCCCCCAGTCAGTTCCCTCCCCCCACAGTAAGAATCACTCCCAGGATACACATTTAACCCCTTCCTCGTCCTTTCCTGCCAGTCACATTTATACAGTAATCGGTGCATTTTTATAGCACTGTTCGCTATATAAATGTGAATGGTCCCAAAAATGTGTCAAGTGTCCGATGTGTCCGCCATAATATCGCGGTCCTGACAAAATTCGCAAAAAGCCGTAATACTAGTAAAAAAAAAAATAATAAAAAAAATGTCAGAATTCTATCCCCTATTTTGTAGCCACTATAACGTTTTTTTTGCGCAAACCAATCACCATACGTTTATTGCGATTTTTTTTTTTTTTTTACCAGAAATATGTAGAATACATATCGGCCTAAACTGAGAAAAAAAATATATAAATGAATAGAAATTCACAGAAAATGGCTAGACTGATTCCCACACATGGGGGATGATTTATTAACTACTTCAGTACTGGGCCATAGTAAAAAGACGGCCTCCAGGTGGCTCTATAAATCCGTAAGGCCGTCTTTTTACGGCCTCGGGTCTTCCGGCCACTGGGGGCCACGCCCGGCGCGTCACCGCGATGCCGATGCACGTGCCTGGCGGCCGCGATGTCCGCCGGGTACCCGCGATCGGCAGTTTTAGAGCAGGCACGTGGAGCTCTGTGTGTAAACACAGAGCTCCACGTCCTGTCAGGGAGAGGAAACAGATGCTGAGAAAAAAAATATATATATTTTTTTAAAATGGGATATTTTTTATAGCAAAAAGTAAAAAATATTGTATTTTTTTTTAAAAAATTGTCGCTTTTTTTGTTTATAGCGCAAAAAATAAAAACCGCAGAGGTGATCAAATACCACCAAAAGAAAGTTCTAATTCTGGGAAAAAAAGGACGTCAATTTTGTTTGGGAGCCACGTCGCACGACCGCGCAATTTTAATTTAAAGCGACGCAGTGCTGAAAGCTGAAATTTCGCCTGGGCAGGAAGGGGGTATATGTGCCCAGTAAGAAAGTGGTTAAAGGCAAATAGACTATTATTCACTTTGTAAGGGAATTTTCCCCAAACTGGGGTGAAGTTGTGCCAACTTCACTCATCCACGTATGTGCAAGTAAAAATACAGTTTATTTTATTTTTTTATATTCCTTGCACGTGATTGGGTATTCTTTGCAAAATAAAATGTCACCCCATTCACTAGGTTCTGGAGAACATTCCTTAGAAAAGTGCTTTTTTCCTTTGCAAAGTGGTAAGACTATTTGCCTTTAGTAAATCAACCCCCATGTGCAGGAATGAGTCTAGTCCTGTATTTTCCGGTCTGATCACCGGAGCTCCGGTTAACAAGCCGTATCGTTTCCTATCACCCGAGGAGATGTTCCTCTCGGCTCGCTTTATGCCGCGGGTCACTTTGGTAATTCACATCCTTGTTCTGGCATCATGGTGCGTTCTCCCATGTGAAATAACCGTGCAGAGGAGAGGTGATAAAACATCAGAGACGCAATTTCTACACTTTCCTTTTTCTATTTCAAAGACTGTGCCAGGCGGCAACACAACCTCAGTGAGGCAATGGCAATGGCATTCGAGTTCAAATCCTCTCCATGAGAAGTCACAAAGTTCTCCATGAAACCATTATAGATGACCATTGGCTGCATACTGGGATTTTCCCCAAGTTATCGGTCTATGAGGATGGTGTGGTCATTGAGCTGGTAAGGAAGGAGAAAGGTTGTGTCTTGGGCTATACTTCTTACCATTCAGAGTGGTAGAAGGCCATAACGAAAGACTAAAGATAGAGGGCCAGATTCACGTACGACTTACGCCAACGTATCTTCTGATACGCTGCGTAAGTTCTAGGATGCGCCGTTGTATCTATGCGCCATATTCTTGAAACAAGATACGCCTGAATTTTGGCTTGATCCGACCGACGTAAGTCTCCTACGCCGTCGTATCTTGGGTGCATATTTACGCTGGCCGCTAGGGGCGCTTCCATTGATTTACGCGTTGAATATAAAAATGACCTAGATACGCCGATTCACGAAAGTACTTGCGCCTGTCGCAGTAAGCTACGCCGTTTACGTAAGGCGTAAGTCCGGCGTAAAGTTATCCCACCTAAAGCAGGGGTAAGTAATGTTAGGGTATGGACGTTGGAACAGCCTTCGAATTTTACGTCGTTTACGTAAGTCGTACGTAAATGGGGCTGGGCGTAGGTTACGTTCTGAGCATGCGCGTGCATATGCCGTTCGTTCGGCCATTAATTTACATGGAGTCACGGTTAATTTTAATACAACACGCCCACTACCTTCCTAATTTAAATTAGGCGGGCTTACGCCGGCCCATTTTACGCTACGCCGCCGTAACTTAGGGAGCAAGTGCTTTGTGAATACGGGTTGAGGTCAGGCCAGTCAAGTTCCTCCATTCCAAACTCGCTCTTCCATGTCATATGGTGTAGCGTTATTTTTCAGGGGTTGGGCTTGGCCCCTTAGTTCCAGTGAAGGGAACTCTCAAGGCGTCAGCATACCAAGAGATTTTGGACAATTTCATGCTCCCAACTTTGTGGGAAGTTTGGGGATGATCCCTTCCTGTTCCAACATGACTGCGCACCAGTGTACAAAGCAAGGTCCATAAAGACATGGATGAGTGAGTTTGGGGTGGAGGAACTTGACTGGCCTGCACAGAGTCCCGACCCCAACCCGATGGAACACCTTTGGGATAAATGAGAACGGAGACTGCGAGCCAGGCCTTCTCGTCCAACATCTGTGCCTGACCTCACAAATAGGCTTCTGGAAGAATGGTCAAACATTCCCATAGACACTCCTAAACCTTGTGGACGGCCTTCCTAGAAGAGTTGAAGCTGTTATAGGTGCAAAGGGAGGGCCAACTCAATATTGAACCCTAAGGACTAAGACTGGGATGCCATTAAAGTCAGGGCCAGCCTTTGGGGTGTGCGAGCTGTGTGGCCACACAGGGCGCCATGGGCAACAAGGGCGCCGTGCGGCCATCACAGCTCGCAGAATGTGAGTCGCAGTCAGTTACTCACATGATCATCACAGGAGTCCGACTCCTACGAGTCACAGCAGCAGCCGCTGCCAGATACCCCTGCCCTGGGACTGGGTGAAGAGCAACGCATCGGCTGCGGCACCTGAAAAAAATTGGCTGCTGCCGGCCCCGACAGGCACACTCCGTCTAAGCGCTGGGCGGCACCATTTTTAAATGCAAAGCCGCACCGTCCACTGAAACAGATAAAAAGAAAAAGTATTTACTTTTTATAGCCAGCCTACACACAGAAGGGGAGGAGGATATAAGGGACCTCTTTGTGTATGTTTAGGTGACCAGGGGGCGAGGGGTGAAGATGGGGGGGGGGGAGCGCCACAGGATTAGCTCGCACAGGGCGCCTGAACACCTAAGGCCGCCCCTGATTAAAGTTCATGTGCGTATAAAGGCAGGTGTCCCAATACTTTTGGCAATACAGTGTAGATCAGTGATGGTGAACCTTGGCACCCCAGATGTTTCAGAACCATATTTCCCATGATGCTCTAGTACACCACAGAATGCATGAGCATCATGGGAAATGTAGCTCCAAACATCTGGGGTGCCGAGTTTTACCATCACTGGTGTCGATTGATTAAATGGAACGAACTTCAACAGGTTCCAGGAGGGCATGTCAGGGACAGGTGGGGGGGGGGGGGGGGTAGATTGTATAAGGTCCTTGAGGTCAGGGACTCATGAAGAGTGCTACATAAATAGTTGTCACTATATAAACACCTGTAATAAAATAAATAAAATATGGTGCAACTGAAATTTTGGATGATTTTAGTGTAATTGGTACTATGTGTGTTTTTAAGGAAGAGGACATGTAGGGTCTAAAGTGCCGGTCTCTTCCTAGACCATGGGATTCGTCTCTCGCCGTCATGGAAGGTGTTAATGCCGATCACCTTCTGGAGGGATTAGCTGGATGTCAGGAAGACATACAATGGCTCTGTTATTTATTCTCAGACAATTAAGCTTCCTCTGCCCGTGTCAGTAAATGATGACAGGAGCTCCATCCTACAGTATGTCTTTCCCAGCCCGAGCTTGTGCTGTCACAGCGGCAATTTCCCCAAATAAAATAACCCCGCCGCCCAACTCCAGAACCGTTCCCAAAGCCACAGGTCCAAATACATCCTGCATGCAATATGGCAATTCATATATAAGGAAAATAAAGTAAAGGCATTTCTCATATCCGTGAATTAGGGCTTTGCTTTTAGTCTCTAACCTTTGCTGTCCGCATGGCACATTGAATCTGGTTGGATGCCCCAGGACAGTGAATCTGGTTGGATGCCTCAGGACATTGAATCTGGTTGGATGCCCCAGTACATTGAATCTGGTTGGATGCCCCAGTATATTGAATCTGGTTGGATGCCCCAGTACATTGAATCTGGTTGGATGCCCCAGCACATTGAATCTGGTTGGATGTCCCAGTACAGTAAATCTGGTTGGGTGCCCCAGTATATTGAATTTGGTTGGGTGCCCCAGTATATTGAATCTGGTTGGATGCCCCAGTACCTTGAATTTGGTTGGATGCCCCAGTATATTTAATCTGGTTGGGTGCCCCAGTACAGTAAATCTGGTTGGGTGCCCAAGGACCTTGAATCTGTTTGGATGTCTCAGTATATTGAATCTGGTTGGGTGCCCCAGTATATTGAATCTGGTTGGATGCCCCAGTATACTGAATCTGGTTGGGTGCCCCAGTATATTTAATCAGGTTGGATGCCCCAGTACATTGAATCTGGTTGTATGCCCCAGGACATTGAATCTGGTTGTATGCCCCAGGACATTGAATCTGGTTGGATGCCCCAGGACATTAAATCTGGTTGGATGACCCAGTACATTGAATCTGGTTGGATGCCCCAGTACATTGAATCTGGTTGTATGCCCCAGGACATTGAATCTGGTTGGATGCCCCAGTACATTGAATCTGGTTGTATGCCCCAGGACATTGAATCTGGTTGGATGCCCCAGGACATTGAATCTGGTTGGATGCCCCAGGACATTGAATCTGGTTGGATGACCCAGTACCTTGAATCTGGTTGGATGCCCCAGTACATTGAATCTGGTTGTATGCCCCAGGACATTGAATCTGGTTGGATGCCCCAGGACATTGAATCTGGTTGGCTGCCCCAGGACATTGAATCTGGTTGGATGCCCCAGTACATAAAATCTGGATGGATGTCCCAGTACCTTGAATCTGGATGGATCTCCCAGTACCTTGAATCTGGTTGGATGCCCCAGAACATAAAATCTGGTTGGGTGCCCCAGAACATTGAATCTGGTTGGATGCCCCAGGACATTGAATCTGGTTGGATGCCCCAGGACATTGAATCTGGTTGGATGCCCCAGGACATTGAATCTGGTTGGATGCCCCAGGACATTGAATCTGGTTGGATGCCCCAGTACATAAAATCTGGTTGGATGCCCCAGTACATAAAATCTGGTTGGATGCCCCAGTACTTTGAATCTGGTTGGGTGCCCCAGTACATTAAATCTGGTTGGGTGGCCCAGTACATTAAATATGGTTGGATGCCCCAGTATATTGAATCTGACTGGGTGCCCCAGTACATTGAATGTGGTTGGATGTCCCAGTATATTCCATCTGGTTGGATGTCCCAGTACACTGAATCTGGTTGGACTAGCATCACTTGCCTATAAAGGATGTTGCATGTTTTGTAGGCAGCTGGGACCTGGAGAAGCCTTCACTGCAGGTATGCCCTGTCCTCTTCCTGCCTCTGAACTTCTGGTGCTGAAATGGTTAACATCTTCAGGTCTTCAGGCAGGACAGGTGGTCATAGAGAAAAATTGGGAACAACTGCGCTAGGTTGAAAAATCGCATTGACAAGCAGCAATTAAATTGTGTATAAACAAAGTAAATAACAGGTAAAAAAAAGGGGATAATTGCGCTGTGTTTGACAGGTGGTCAAACACAGGGACACACTCCTTCCTCCTCCAAAGTTCTTTCATTGGTTATTCTTGTAACACAAACTGTGAATGGAGTTTGGTCCGTCAGAGGATTCTCTCCTCCATTCACAAGCAGTGTACTCATTGAAAGGACTATTCTCATTGGAGGAGGAGGAGGGAGGAGGCATGTTAGACCTTCTGTCATGCTGTTCCTGCTGGTCTGCCTGAAGACCCGAAGCTGTTACCCATCGTAGCACTGAAGGTTCAGAGACGGGAAGAGGACGGGGCATCCCTTCAGTGAAGATTTCTCCAGGATCCAGCTCAGGGTGAGACGTCCTTCAGGTAAGTCATGTGACTAAAGCTGTAGAGATTATTTTTTCAGCGTTCCCATTTCCAGCAGATGTGTTCCTTCAAGGCCAGGACTGACTGCTCCTCGCTGACCCTCTTGGTGGGATTTATTCTGTGAATTCTCATCCTCAAAGAAAAACGATTTTTTTTTTCATGGTTGTCGCGGTGGAGAGAAATTTCCTCCCTCCGCGTTTCTGGTCCCCTCTGACATGTGTTGCACATTAAACCTTCATTTCCCAAGATTTACAACACATTAAGTAATTTGTAGGTTATTTCAACTTTAATCTGCTGAACTCAAGAAAACCAGAATTAAATTTAAAACACACAATAGAATGAAATGACAGGGAACGGGTTTTTTTCCCACTGAAACTGTCCCGCTTTTTTTTTTTTTTTTCTTTCCTGTTTTAATGTTTCTTCATCCTCTAATTTAACTAAATTCTATGCCGGGATTATATTATTTCCATCAACTGGTTTATGTAATAGAGGCTTTAAAGCGGAAGTTTAGTTATGGCGATTTTTACATAGTTCCAGTGGCCCAGGAGCCAGTCAGAGAACACTTTACATTTTCCCAATGAATACAATGTGTTCTCTGATTGGATGAGGGCGAAAGGCGTGGGCGGTGATGTCACAGGGTTGGATCCCCATGGAAGCTGGAAATCATTGTAGTATACAACGCTAATGCCGTGATCTCCACTACCTTCTGGGTCCTGTGCCAAGCGCCTGCCCTGCTGCATTGTGAACCCAGGGGGCGCTATTACTCAATGAATGCAAAGTGTTTTTTGATTGGATGAGATGGAAAAGTTGGGTGGTGATGTCACATGGAAGCTGGAATTCGCTGTAGTAGGCGCCACTACTGGAAGGATCTACATCAGCTTTGGGTCCTGTACCAAGAAGCTATCATGCTTCTTACTGAACACAGGTTGTTTGCTTGGCCCAGGAGCCAGTCAGAGAACACTTTACATTTTTCCAATGAATGCAAACCATTCACTGATTGGACGAGGTAGAGAGGCGGGCCGGTGATGTCACAGGGTTGGATCCCCATGGAAGCTGGAAATCATTGACACCAATGATGGGTCACCATTCTTCCCACTGACACCAATGATGGGTCACCATTCTTCCCACTGACACCAATGATGGGTCACCATTCTTCCCACTGACACCAATGATGGGTCACCATTCTTCCCACTGACACCAATGATGGCTCACCATTTTTCCCACTGACACCAATGATGGCTCACCATTCTTCCCACTGACACCAATGATGGGTCACCATTTTTTCCACTGACACCAAAGATGGCTCACCATTCTTCCCACTGACACCAATGATGGCTCACCATTCTTCCCACTGACACCAATGATGGCTCACCATTCTTCCCACTGACACCAATGATGGCTCACCATTCTTCCCACTGACACCAATGATGGCTCACCATTCTTCCCACTGACACCAATGATGGCTCACCATTCTTTCCACTGACACCAATGATGGGTCACCATTCTTCCCACTGACATTGATGATGGGACACAACTCCTCCCACTGACACCAATGATGGGTCACCATTTTTCCCACTGACACCAATGATGGGTCACCATTCTTCCCACTGACACCAATGATGGGACACAACTCCTCCCACCGACACCAATGATGGGTCACCATTCTTCCCACTGACACCAAAGATGGCTCACCATTCTTCCCACTGACATTGATGATGGGACACAACTCCTCCCACCGACACCAATGATTGGGCACTATTCCTTCAACTGACACCAACAATCGCGCCCTACTCCTCCCCCTAATGACAAAGATGCATTGTTTTTCTACACCCACTGGGCGTAGTCTGGCCTCCCTAAAGCCTGAAGGGCAGTAAACTGGCCCTTTGGTTAGAAAGTTTGGAGACCCCTGACGTAGATGGAGGGGGCCACAGAATAATAACTACAGTATGTAATTCTTTAGAAACCAAATTATTCTCAAATTATTACACCACAAACCCAAAACAGTATTTTTTTTTTTTTAGAACTTCCATTTTTGCATATTTGTATTACATTATACAGTGGTGTGGTTGTATGGCTGTCTTGCTGTGTTTGTTACAACATTTATATATATATATATATATATAATGAGATTGAACCCCCTCTATAAAGGGTTAAACCTTGTAATGGGGGGATTGAGGTCGGGAAAAGAGTTGTGGCCTATGACTACTGCAGGGTAGAGGGAAGACTGGAAGGAAGGACTGGTGAGGATGTCACATTGAGTCTGTGCCGTCTGAGAGGTGACTCATGTTGTCCCCTCTGGTGTGAGTCTGAAGCAAGCTCGTATCCGCATGTGGGAGACGCAAGGCGCGGCGGGTGGATTTTTTTGGAGGTGGCTGCGGCTCCCTGGGTGGCGGGGAGTTCCCTATTACCTCTGCGGTAATGCTGGAAGGCTTCTTTAGTGGCCCCCCAGGGACCCTGCCTCTGCTGAGTCTTGAGCTGCAGACGGTTGCCCTGTTTCTCCTTGGAGCCCCGGCTCCCAGCTTCTCCCCAGCCAGGGACTGTGGAGCTCCAATGAAAATGATGATATGTGACAATCAGTCACAGCAATTAGTGTTTTGGTTAACGGGCCTTTTTTGTTTTCTCTCACCCAGACAGAATGTCACAAATAAATCCTTGCCCGCATTTGCATATTAATTGGATCGCAGACGTCAAGCATCTTTCATTAAACAAAATGATCTGCATATTTGGAGACATAAAATAGTTATTTTGATGGGTTTTTTCCTAAGATCAGGGGGCGGGGGAGGAAGGTGATGGAAGCCATCGAGAATGTTGGTACAGGAGAGGGGTGAAGGCAGGAAAATAAATCGGAAGAGATTAACTCTGCGACTGCCGCGCGCATCGCTCACACCATGGCCAATATTTACATAGAGATGGGCAAATATATTGTGCTGCATATGTTCTGGGTAGAAGCAATAGACGGCATGGTCTTTCTTCTTCTAGGGCAGTGGTCTCCAAAGTGCGGCCCAGGGGCCAGATGCAGCCCTTTGCTTGCCTTTGTCCGGCCCTTGGGGCACTATTTCATTCACCGATACCAACAATGGGGCATCGTTTCTCCTACTGACACCAACAATGGGGCCCAATGACATCAACAAAGGGGTCCAATGACATCAACGATGGGTCACAATTCTTCCTAATGACACCAACAATGGGACTTAATAAACAGGGCACAGTTACTCCCACTGAAACAATGGGGCGTTCATTTTTCCCACTTATGTCGGGACCTTTTTGACTCCCACTGACCACTGTCCGGCCCTCGTAAACTCTGAAGGACATTAAACCAGCCCTTTGCTTAGACAGTTTGGAGACCCCTGTTCTAGGGTCATCATTGGATAGAATGCCAACCTAACTACCTGCATGGAGTTTGCATGTTCTCCCTGTGCTTTTGTGGATTTCCTCCCACGCTCCAAAGACTTACCGGTAGGTTAATTCAGAGGCGGCTCTTTAATTAGGCAAATTAGGCGGTCGCACTCACAGGGGCCTCACGGCTGCCTAACTTGCCCAATGCATTACCCCAGTTTTTAGGGACCTTAACGCTGCCGTGCTCAGGCAAGCGTTATGAGCCCTGACTCAGGAGCGGGGCCGCCAGCCTCCCTAACAACCAGCGAATATAGGTGACACCACCCCTTGTGATGTCGATGACCCAGCATGCCCTCAGTCGGTGTCGTCACAAGGGGCGGGTTCACCAGGTGACATCACCGGGTGGCCCCCGCCCCTTAGTTATTAAAGAGCAGGATCTGGGGTCCGCCTTGTTAAAGGGGGCTCCCAGATTCCGATAAGCCCCCTGCCCACAGACCCCCACAACCACCAGCCAAGGTTGTGGGGAAGAGGCTCTTGTCCTTGAATTTTTTTTCCAATGACGGGCGTTAGTGGGGCTCCATGTCAAGTTTTGCCTAAGGCCTCACAAAGCCTAGAGCCGCCTCTGGGTTAATTGGCTCCTGTCCAAATTGGCCCTAGAATAGTGTTAGGGCCCTTAGATTGTAAGCACCTTGAGGACAGGGACTAATGTGAAGAGTAGACCAGGGGTCTCCAAACTTTCTAAACAAAGGGCATGTTTACTGTCCTTCAGACTTCAGGAGGGCCGGATTGTAGCCAGCGGGAGTGTACATTTTTCTGGCATCATTAGGAGTAAACATCACCACATTTTGTATTCGGAATAGTGCCCCATTGTTGGTATCATAAGGAGGAATAGTGCCCTATTATTAGTGTCAGTGGGAGCAATGGTGCTCCATTGTTGGTGTTCGATGGCAGAATAGTGTCTTGTATCAGTGGGAGGATTAGTGCCCCAAGGGCCGGATAAAAGCAAACCAAGGGCCCCATCCGGCCCCAGGCTGCAGTTTGGAGACCCCTAGAGTAGACCATGGGTCTTCAAACTACGGCCCTATAGTTGTTCAGGAACCATAGGCGTGCGCACAGGGTGTGCCAGGTGTGCCCAGGCACACCCTAATCACCCTGTGCAGCACAGATTCCCTCTACTGCCCTCGCTCCCATCTTTCCCTCCTGCAGTGCTGCCAGCTTCCCTCCTCTCCTATCGGCTGTTGCTGCTGGGATGTTTTAGAAGTGGGAAAAGGGCCAGTAAATATGTAATTTATTGGCCCCTTTTTGAATGAACACCTTGAGCGATCGGTAGTGTGTGTTTGGGCTTTGGGGTGCACACCCTAATTCCATAGGCTGCGCACACCTATGTCAGGAACTACAATTCCCATCATGCCTAGTCATGTCTGTGAATGTCAGTGTGTTACAATGCCTCATGGGATGTGTAGTTCTATAACAGCTGGAGGGCCGTAGTTTGAGGATCCCTGCAGTAGACAGTATGTGTACATTTTTGGGTTCTCTATGAATACCTCTTGGCTCTAGTACCGTGTTTCCCAAGTCGCCTAGAAGTCGGATTGAAGTAGTACAGGAACCTTTTCTGAAGTCGGAGCGACTGCAGTAGTGTGTATTAAGACAGCTCCATTCACTTCCATTGATTTTCTCAACCACACGACTTGGGACGACTTGGGACGACTTGGGGCAACTTCAAGTCGGATCCCAGGTCGCCCCTGTGGGAACCGGCTCTTAGTATGACATGTTTTTTTTTCTTTTTCTTTATTTTAAAACAAACCTTTACACATCATTTTAAGTGATTTCTTGATTCAACAGGTCTGGCAGTAATCAGGCCTGGGTGTGACAAATGAAAATAAAATTATTATTATAATACGCGATTTTTGTAGTGCCTACAGTTTACACCGCGTTTTACAATGTATAGGGGGGGAAAACACAATTACAGTACAGTTCAATATAGAAGGTACAGGAGGGCTCGGCTCGTAGAGCTTACATTCTAAAAGGGGGAGGTGGTGGTACAAAGGGGTAATAGCTGCAAAGAATGATTTGATGGGGGTGGCTCAGGGACAGTTGTTAGGTGGGTGTGGGAGAGGCTTCCCTGAATAAATGAGTTTTCCGGGATCTCCTAAAGGTGCACAGGGTAGGGCAATGATATGCAACTAGCGGACTTCCAGCTGTTGCAAAACTACAAGTCCCATCATACCTCTGCCTCTGGGTGTAATGCCGCGTACACACGATCATTTTTCGGCATGAAAAAAACGTTGTTTTAAAAAAAATTCATTCAAAATGATTGTGTGTGGGCTTCACATCATTTTTCGGCTTCTGAAAAACGATATTTTTTTTTTCCGAACATGCTGCATTTTTTAACAACGTTTTAAACCATGTCGTTTTTCGGGTTGTAAAAAATAGTCATGTGTGGGCTAAAACAACGTTAAAAAACAGCGCATGCTCAGAAGCAAGTTATGAGACGGGAGCGCTCGTCCTTGTAAAACTACCGTTCGTAATGGGGTAAGCACATTCATCACGCTGTAACAGACAGAAAAGCGCAAATCGTCTTTTACTAACCCGGAGCCTAGGTTCACATTGGAGCGATTTGTCATGCGATTTGAGAGATCAAATCGCAGGACAAGTCGCAGCCTATTGGAGGCAATGGCACTGTTCCAATCGGTGCGACACCGATATTGCGGCGCCGCACCGATTTGCAAAAGTAGTTCCTGCACTACTTTTGCCGATTTCAGGTGCGATTTCTATAGACATCTGTGTATGAAGCCACACAAATGTCTATCAAGTAGCACCTGAAATCGCGCTGACCTTGCTACTTTGAAATCGCGCTACTTCAAGTAAAGTAGCGCGATTTCAAAGTAGCATCAGTGTGAACCAGGGCGGAATCAGCTAAAGCAGCCCCAAGGGTGGCGCCAACCGCATGGAACTTCCCCTTTATAGTGCCGTCGTACGTGTTGTACGTCACCGCGCTTTGCTAGAACATTTTTAAAAAAACGATGGTGTGTGGGCAACGTCGTTTTAATGATGAAGTTGGAAAAACTTTGTTTTTTTCTACATGCCGAAAAACATTGTTTTTTTTCATGCCGAAAAATGATCGTGTGTACAGCCACAAGCGGCATCATGCTTGTGGCTGTAAGAATCTTGCTATGCCTCGTGGGACTTGCAGTTCTACAACAGCTGGAGGTCCGCTAATTGCATATCCCTGGGGTAGGGGCTGATCGGACGTACCGGGGCAGGGAGTTCCAGAGGATGGGAGAGGCTCTGAAGAAGTCCAATTGTGGTTAAATAACAGTTTGTTTAATTACTTTTTTAATTACTTTTTCACGCAGGGCAAGGCAGGTTTGGACAGCTTTTTTCCCTTTTAATAAATTAAATAATTTTATAACTGTGCTTTGTATTTACTCGGGTTATCTTTGTGTAATATTAAAATTTGTTAGGTGATCTGAATCAATTAAGTGTGAAAAATATGCAAAAATACTTTTTCACAGCACTGTCTATATGTATATAATATATTCTTCAGGTTCTATGTAGCATGTTCTTGTTCTCTGGAAGTTGGATATGACTTTGGATATTGATACACTGTGTGACTCCTGTACCCCCCCACATGGACACGGGGAGCCCACAAGTGGGGGATTTTGGGCCCTCTGTAGTCCTACAAACCCACTCAGGAGCACCTTTCCTGCCAAACTATTTTTTGGTGTCCTTTTTCCACCCTGCTCCCTCTCGGCCTCCTCCCGCATTTGTCTTTCACTGTCCTGCCGTTTACGTTTTTTTTTTTTTGCAATCCTGAACTTCAGCAGTCGCTGGCATCCAGGCAGCATTATCACACACACTGGAAATAACCCAGAAAGCTGGCAGCCCCATATTAGGGAAAGAATCCCTGTCACAAAGCAAGTGAACACAAAATTTATTGACAAGGCAGTGTGACTGGAGGCAGCTTGTAGCGAAGCCCTCCCTTTACCCTCTGCTTCCCCCCTCCATGCCATCGCCTCGTACTGACAGACGACAACAAAAAGCCCTGCTCGCCGCCGATTCTTATATTTAGATTATCCCTCGTTGTCCTTTTCCAGAGAAGTCTTTCCCACCCCTTTCCAACGATGTGCCCGCTACTTTCCATTTCTGGAACCAGATGATTTATTTATTTATTTTCAATTTTTATTAGTTATTTACGGGGGGGCAGAAACATTTTTGGTCAATGTAACATTGTTCTCAAATTATAAATATTATTATTATTATTATTATTATTATTATTATTATTATTATTATTATTATAATACAGGGTTTATATAGCGCCAAACAGTTTGTGCAACGCTTTACAAAATAAGTACCTGGTCACACCTGAGTATTTTGACGCTCTCAGGCCAACGCTCAACGGGTAGAATCCCGTGCATGTCACATTATTATTGTTACCGTATTTGCCGGCGTATAAGGCGACTGGGCGTATGAGACGACCCCCTATTTTTCCAGGAAAAATTTTGGTTTTGCGATATACTCGCCGCATAAGACTACCCCCTTCCTACTAGTCTGCCTGGAAGCTGAGGGGTAGCCAGAACAACCGCTGACAGAAACAGGCTTTTTTCAAATCTCACTGTGCCATTACATGCCTCACTGTGCCATTACATGCCTCACTGTGCCATTACATGCCTCACTGTGCCATTACATTACATGCCCCACTATGCCATTTCATTACATGCCCTCACTGTGCCATTCCATTACATGCCCCACTGTGCCATTCCATTACATGCCCCACTGTGCCATTCCATGCCTCCACTGTGCCATTCCATGCCTCCACTGTGCCATTCCATGCCTCCACTGTCCATAACATGCCTCCACTGTGCCATTCCATGCCTCCACTGTCCATCAAAGGCCTCTACTGTGCCGGCCAAGACGATCTCCCTACCTTATTTTTTTGCTGCGGACATCCATGTTTCAGGCAGCGGGCATCCATGATTCAAAAGCCGCGCCTCCTCCTCAGACTGTTCCGTGATAGGCGGAACACTAATTTTCCCAGCGGGGCCTCTGTTCAGTGTTCTGCCTACAGGAGGGATTCCCCTATCAACACTGACTGTGTTGAGGGGCAATCAAGTGATTTTCTTTCCTTCCACCCATGGTTGCAAGAAAGAATATTGCATGTTCTTTGGACTGCCTTAGTGATTGCGTTTACATATACAGGCAGTCCCCGAGTTCCGAAAACCGTCTTGCGAACGACTTCTACTTATGAACGGGAGGCGGCGTGACATCTCTGCCGTTCTGCGCATGCACGCCCACTTTTTGATGGCGGGCACATTTCGATAGAACATCGGAAAATGACTCCTAATTACGAACGGGAGGCTGCGTGACGTCTCTGCCGTTCTGCGCATGCACGCCCACTCTTTGACGGCGGGCACATTTCGACAGAACATCCAAAAAAGGTACTGTTCTGACTTACGAACAAATTCGACTTGAGAACAAACCTACAGTCCCTAGCCGTTCGTAACTCGGGGTCTGCCTATACATTTTGGCTGATTTCTGCTGAGCTGTGGGTGACCCTGATGGCAACAAAAGTCAATTGCTCAGTCAACTTTTGTGGAAGGAGCCATGTTGGAAATTGTTGGCCAATCGGTGCAGGTTGTGAGAATACAATAGCTGGAGGCAGATTTGTCCATTTGTGATTCTCAGTGTGAATGAAGGAATCCATTAGATTTCTTTTGCTCAATCTATGGCAGGGGGTCTCCAAACTGCGGCCCGAGGGCCAGATGTGGCCCTTTGCCAGCCCTTATCCGGCCCTTGGGGCACAATTCCTTCAACTGATATGAGGCACTATTCCTCTCACTGACACCAACAATGGGGCACTATATCTTTCACGCATACCAATGATGGGATACTATTCCTCCTACTATTAGGGGGAATACTCCTCCTCCATTTGACCACCAACCCTGAGGCCATATTTATTCTCCACCGATGCCGGGCTCGTGACATTTTCTGCCCCTTTTGGCCACAATCCGGCCCTCCTAAAGTCTGAAGGACGATAAAGTGACCCTTTTGTATGAAAAGTTTGGAGACCCCTGATCTATGGCAAGGCATAAATGTAGTTCCTAAGTTCTGCCAACTGGTGTTCACAATGCTCTTCCCTGGCAACTAGACCGATCCATGTTCCCTTTCAGGGCCGGTGCTACCACTAGGCAAACTAGGCAGCCGCCTAGTGCGCACTGCTGCCTAGGGGTGCCCGGCCACTGGTGTTCCTACTCTTCTATCTGCAGCAAGCAACTAAGTCTCAGTTTTATCAGGCAGCTGCCGCTCCGTCCGTCTGTCCGTCAGTCCGTGCAGCAGCAGCGGAGGACTGTGTCTGTGTCCCGACTCTCGAATGAATGGAAGCAAGCAAACATTCATTGATGGGCGCTGGTGAGGCTGCATTTCATGGGCACTGGTGAGGGTGCATTTCGTGGGCACTGGTGAGGCTACATTTGCTGGGCACTGGTGAGGCTGCATTTGAATGAATGAATGAATGAATGAAAAACTTATATAGCGCGGCACATGCGAACTGAATCGCTTCTGGGCGCTTGATGTTTCGTGTCTCATGACATCAAAAGAGCAGAGTTTTAATCTGTCTTCTGAAGGTCAGGTGGTTTTCCTCCAACCGAACGCTGGTTGGTAAAGCGTTCCATAGTCTCGGACCTTGAAAAGCAAACCTTCTTTCTCCTTTGGACTTGTATTTGGTTTTTGGCACCTTGACCAGATTTTGGTCAGTGGATCGCAGAACGCGATTAGAATTGTAAGGTTCTATCTTGTCGCAAAGATATTGCGGAGCCTTCCCATGGATGCACTTATGTGTCAGGCAGAGTGCTTTAAATACAATTCTGTCTTTTACTGGCAACCAGTGAAGGGTTCTCAGCGAAGGTGAGATTGATTCCCATGTCCTTTTCCCAGTCACCAGTCTGGCGGCCGTATTCTGTACGACTTGCAGACGAGCGATTTTGTACTTTGGGAGCCCGAGGTACAGGGCATTTGCATAGTCCAGTCTGGAATTCACGATTGTTCCCACCACGACTGCTACGTCTTCTTTGGGGATAAATGGAATAAGTCTGCGTAGTAGGCGCAACAAATGGTGCGATCCACCCATTTGATGGGCGCTTCATTAAAAAAGGTGGGGGTATACATGGGCAGGGGAAAGTGTGTGGAGACATGGGTGGAGCCAAGAGGGGCGGCAATATGAGGTTTCGCCTAGAGTGGGGATATGCAATTTGCGGACCTCCAGCTGTTGCAGAACTACAAGTCCCATGAGGCATAGCAAGACTCTGACAGCCATGAGCATGACACCCAGAGGCAGAGGCATGATGGGATTTGTAGTTTTGCAACATCTGGAGGTCCGCTAATTGCATATCCCTGTTTTAGATCATAATGATAACAGAAATGGCCCAAATGGCCCTGATAAAAAGTTTACATACCCTGGAACATAACATCTTTTGCCCTAGGGTGTCAAAAATCCTTGCACCAGCCCTGTTCCCTTTGTCATCAAAAAATTGCTGCTCTTAGATATTTAATTTTTTTTTTTAACAATATTATTAAATATTTCCATGCATATTAACTGATGGCAGCTTGTTCTATTGATAGTGACCGTGTCTTAGAATAAGTTAAATTATGGGAACGTTTTTTTTTTTTTTTTTTTCTCCTGGGTCTGCAGACTGGGAGTATTCAGTGCAGATGACATGTGGTGGCTTTTTATAACACTTTCACTCCGGCATCCGGCAGAGTTGAAAAGCAAACAAGTTGCTTAAATGACCTTGAGCCTCCTGAAGTTGGTTCATCTCAGCCAAGGCTTCATACTCCGCAGACAGTGCAGTGATCTTACCCTCCGTCATACTCATTGTTTATTTCGGTTTAATCATTTGTACATTCCCATTCTCAGAATGTTGTAGGTTAGTAGGGCAATCGAAAGGAAACGACTGGAAGAGAAAAAATAAAATGAAAAAAATCTGATTTTTGAAACCCTTTGAGACGCATCTTACTTCATTGTGTCCGATCTTCCTGATCCAAATGCTCCGTGGAAAACAGGCGTAAATAATTTATGTGTGTATAATAATGTTGCTGTTGTTTCAATAACTGATACAGCTGCTACAAGACTGCAATAAGATGGCTGGAGATGAATCAGTACACATTAATTGATTAAGATGGAGTAACGTAAAGTTGCTTTTGCTGGGGTAAACTTTGGTCGGTAGCCAGACATCTTGACTTCCTACTAAGTAGTGCTGGGAAAACAGTCAACATGTGTAATACATGAGCTGTTCTTTAGAGTGAGCTCCTCCGCACCTACCGTGTTTTACATAATATAATAATAATAAATATATATATATATTAGGATTGTCCCGATACTACTTTTTCATGTACTCGCCAATACCAATTACCGATACTTTTTTTAAAATGCAGCCATGTGTCCCCAAATGCAGCCTTGTCCCTAAATGCAGCCTTGTCCCTAAATGCAGCCATGTCCCTAAATTCAGCCATGTCCCTAAATTCAGCCATGTCCCTAAATTCAGCCTTGTCCATAATGCAGCCTTGTCCCTAAATTCAGCCTTGTCCCTAAATTCAGCCATGTCCCTAAATGCAGCCTTGTCCATAATGCAGCCTTGTCCCTAAATTCAGCCATGTCCCTAAATGCAGCCTTGTTCATAATGCAGCCTTGTTCATAATGCAGCCTTGTTCATAATGCAGCCTTGTCCCTAAATGCAGCCTTGTTCATAATGCAGCCTTGTCCCTAAATTCAGCCATGTCCCTAAATGCAGCCTTGTCCATAATGCAGCTTTGTCCATAATGCAGCCTTGTCCATAATGCAGCCTTGTCCCTAAATTCAGCCATGTCCCTAAATGCAGCCTTGTCCCTAAATGCAGCCATTACCCTAAATGCAGCCTTGTCCCTAGATGCAGCCTTGTCCATAATGCAGCCATGTCCCTAGATACAGCCTTGTGTCCCCAAAGAGAAAGCCAAGTCACCCCCCCCCCCCCCCCCCGCCGCTGCCATCTAGTTGATTTGCGCTTGGGGGACATAAAAGGCTTTCATTTGAATAGCTGTGTGTTCCCAGCCGCACCTTGTCATGTATAGACACTCCCCCTTGCCCGGGCACTTTGATAGACCGATCACCTGTCCAATCAAGGGGGAGGGGCTATACATGACGAGGCGCGGCGGGGAACACACAGCTATTCAAATGAAAGCTGTAATGTTCACCAAGTGCAAATCAACTGGATGTCGGCAGCAGCGGGGGGGGGGGGCTTGGCTTTCTCTTAGGGGACTAGGCGGCAGCGGCAGCAGCTCTCCTCCATACTCGAGGACTGCTCTGCTCCGCTTACCATTTTGCGCCTGATTTTCCAGACTTTGGGGACCCGATACAGGCTGGCCGTAGGTCCACATGTAGCCCCATTCTTCATCTACAAGTGTGCAAAGTTTGTTGTCTGGGGGACCTATGGCTGGGGAGCACCTATTTTTCAAAGCCGGCACCCCTTCCATAGACTCCCATGTTAGATTGTAATTTCTCCAGTGACTTTGGGGACCCGGTTCCGGCAGGCCATAGAGTCCTATGTTAAATGTCAGTCTAGTCATGGGCACAGTGAGGCATGGACACAGTGTGGCATGCACACAGTGAGGCATGCACATGGACACAGTGTGGCAAAGTGAGGCACAGGGAGGCATGGGCACAGGGAGGCATGGGCACAGGGAGGCATGGGCACAGTGAGGCATGGGCACAGGGAGGCATGGGCACAGTGAGACATGGGCACAGTGAGACATGGGCACAGTGAGACATGGGCACAGTGAGACATGCACACAGTGAGGCATGCACATGGACACAGTGAGGCAAAGTGAGGCACAGTGAGGCATGCAGATGGACACCCTTTTTTTTTGTGGTAAAATTAGGTGCCTCGGCTTATAATCGGGTCGGCTTATACTTGAGTATATACGGTAAATATGTGGATTGTAAGACATGCAACCTTGGTTCAGGGTCCCCAGACTCAAACATTTCACCTCCCGCTCACTCTTCTCTAGACGGAGGAAGTTGTATAGTCACAGTAGTTGACCTTACTCTTCAGGGAATATCCTGTAAACAGCTGGAAACATGATAAATTACCAGAATAGCAAATAGGGGTGAGTAAACCAATTTGAAAATTTGCAAAAGTTAGAACTCATGAGCGATCCACAGCTCCACAACTCTTTAAAGAAATGGGTACATTGCTGTCTCATTGGCAGACCTCTCCATTATTCGTAGCACGTCCCCTGATCCATGAAAAAAGTTTGGCCACCTCCTGCTGTAGCCAGTCAGGAGGGGTGAAATGCATGACACTTCATCTTTATACAAACCCAGTACACAGGTGCAGGCTGCCATTGTGGAAAAGGAGAGGGTAGTGTGTGTTGGGCAGATGGCATATTGAAAAAAAAAAAATCACTCAGTACTTTTCTTAGGTTTCAGGGACTAACAGTCGGTTTCCAAACTAAATGTACAAAACTATTATTTTGAGGATTAAAATGTCCAAGGTGGTGAAGAAGGTAATGGCAGAAGTAGCAGCAAGCAGATGGTATTTGTAGCACATAGCAGCTTTTCCTCCTCTTTTCCCAAAATATGTCAACAGCTGCATTATTCCATAAGAATCATCTCAGATTGTTGAGTACATGGATACGTTGAGAGAGAAACACAATGTTACCCCAGCTCCACTGAGAATATAAGAGAGTCTACGAACTGTGATCCGGTGCTCGAGCAAGGGCGTTCAGGCCCCACAGGTCCAACTCTTGAATCACGAAGGCTGGCAACTCCGAGCGGACGTTTTCAGGCGGATAAAAATCCAGCCGACGGATTCCCAGCGGATAAAAATTTCTTAGCATGCTAAGAAATCTATCCGCTGGAATCCAGTCCAGCGGACTCATCCGGTCGTCTGTACAGACTCACCGGATCAGTCCGTCCGCTCCCATCCCTAGCATGCGTCCTAATGATTCGACGCATGCGTGGAAGTATTTACCTTCCAGCGTCGCGCACGTCGCCACGTCATCGTCGCGACGGCGCGACACGTGACCGCGGATGTTTTCCACGCGGATATTGATCTGATGGTGTGTACAAGCCATCGGATCAAAATCCGGAGGAGGAATGTCTGCTGGAAACGGTCCGGCGGACCGTTTCCAGCGGATAACCCCTCGTCTGTGCGAGGCCTCAGGTTGGTGGAGGGTGGGCAGGCATTACTTGGACAAACAAGATTACCTCATCAAGGTGTATTGGATTAGGGATCTGATGATGATGACTTGGCAATGACAAGAAACATAAGTCCTGTGAAATACCTTGGAATGGTTAAAGCCTAGTACACTTGGGCCAAACGTCTGGGGGCATCGGCCGGTTCAATAGAAGCCGGCCAACATTTGGCCAGTGTGTACGGCAGCCGGTCCGACAGAAGCTTCTGTCGAAGGGGCATGACCTAAAAAGGTCTCCCGATCAGCCGGAGTGTACTGGGGGGGGGGGGGTCTGGGTTCGTCCCCCTGTCAGAACACGGGGGGGGGGGTTCGTCCCCGTGTCAGAACACAATACAACAATAGAGGAGCTTGTAGCCTGTACTAACATTGCCGAGATTCAAACTGTCTATGGCTGGCTTTAAGTGAGGACAAATGCCATGGCAATCAGAATGGGAGTGGGATTTGAGTGGTGTGATATACAAGTAGTAGGAAAATAAATAAGGGTTCCACACCCTCTGTTTTTCTTAATGGATTCTATTAGTCCTGCCATTGGTCAGAACTGGTTTGCTCTTTTGTATCCATTAAAGGCCTATGTGGTTCACACAAGACCATCAACACTTTTAATGGTTGCCAAAAAGGAAGTGCCCCACACAGAAGAGCCTTTAAAGCGGAAGTAAACCCATTGATTTAACAGTTTCAAAAAGCTGTTACATTTCCGGCATGCCGGAATTGCTAACTGTCACATTGGTTGTGCTCTCAACCAAACTGTCAAACCATCCAATGGCTGGTGTCATAACTGATCACATGTGCAGCACCATGGCAGTTGAAGATTAAACATAGGCCAAGATGGCAGCTTCCTTGGCTGAAAATGATAGGTGGGTTTACTTACACTTTAAGCGCCAACAACTCATTTTTCATGGTTGCCGCTTCTCAGGGTGAGGTTTCGCTGCTGTAGAGTACAAGATTGCCCATCGTTTGCACATATCTAGTAGGCAACAAGCACCTTTAGGTATCATTTTGCTACATAACTTGTTTGCCTATATTTGGTATTGATGTTTTTACCCTTCAGTTTACTTTTTCTTTAAAACTGGTGCAATATAATGTTATTCAATTATCAGTGAGCGTTCCATAAAACCTTACAAAAGCGCCGGTGGTGGGGCTCAGAAGTGGGATCCGTTTGACACCAGTGAGGGAGATGGGAGGACGGATAGCTTGGGAAGCGTTTGGCGAGGAAGCGCAATCACTGTCTTGTTTTATGGACTTCCCCGTCTCACTGCTAAACGTTCTAGCACCAAGTTTATTTAATACTCTTTTTAACGGCTGTGCACTTTTGTAAATCAAAATAATTAAAAATAATAAATTTGGGAGTAAATAAATCCCGCATCACCCTGAGCAATAAAAAAAAGTGTGTTCGGCGAGGGATCCGTCTCGTCTCTCGGAATGGTCTGCGCTGGGAGAGACAAGCTGCTTTCAGCAGCCGAGAGCTTTGGACACCAGCCTTGGGGTTTAGGAAGGATGCCCATATCATTGCGGGCTTCCCTGAAGCAATGCCCTCTGGTTGCCAGCTGGGACTCCAGCTGTGTGGAGTTTCTGTGGGTAGCACCAAGCCAGCGCCAGCTGTAACTTCAGCTGTGTGTTGTTCTTCTGTGCGTCGACTGGGACCTCTGCAGCCAGCCCTACCCGCCTGCCTGGCCCACAGAGCTGGCAGCACCTCCCAGCTGTGTTGTTTTACCTGGGATAAAAGAACATGTGTTCAGAAGAGGAGAGATTACAGGCAGCTATGGAGTCGGCACTGACCTAATACACCGCAGTGTACGCCAGCTGATGAGATAATGTTAGTGCAGGGAGTGGTCGGCCACATATGTCAGCCAGCGAGGAAAATGCTAAAAGTGTCTTCATTCTAAATATTATTATAGACACGTGCTGCCTATATTTATCTTCTGCCATTATATAGGGTGCTCCCCTGGTTTTTATTATTCCAGACTTAAATCATTCACAAATATCATCATCCAGAGAGTTTATACCTAGATACTGGCATCCTGTGCTTCTCCAGCTGTGGAGGGACTACAAGTCACAGCATGCCAGTCACAGCATCTGTCTATCTATCCATCTATCTATCTATCCATCTATCTATCTATCTATCTATCTATCTATCTATCTATCTATCTATCTATCTATCTATCTATCTATCTATCTATCCATCTATCCGTCTGTCTATCTGTCTGCCTGTCTGTCTGTCTATCTATCCATCCATCTATCCGTCTGTCTGTCTATCTATCCGTCTGTCTATCTGTCTGCCTGTCTGTCTGTCTATCTATCCATCCATCTATCCGTCGGTCTGTCTATCTATCTATCTATCTATCTATCTATCTATCTATCTGTCTGTCTGTCTATCTATCTATCTGTCTGTCTATCTATCTATCTATCTATCTATCTATCTATCTATCTATCTGTCTGTCTGTCTGTCTGTCTGTCTGTCTGTCTGTCTGTCTGTCTGTCTATCTATCTATCTATCTATCTATCTATCTATCTATCTATCTGTCTGTCTGTCTGTCTGTCTGTCTGTCTGTCTGTCTGTCTGTCTGTCTGTCTATCTCTCTATCATACAACTATATAATATTTATATGTGTATCTATCTATCTATCGATCTGTCTGTCTGTCTGTCTGTCTGTCCATCTATCCGTCTATCTATATGTCTGTCTGTCTATCTCTATATCTGTCTGTTTGTCTGTCTATCTCTCTATCATACAACTATATAATATTTATATATGTGTGTGTGTGTATATAGATAGATAGTAGACGATTCTGGCTAAAATGAGTATCACAACTTTTTTTCTTAGAATAAAGATCACGATTCTCGCGGCGTAACATCATCTTTCACATTATACAAAAAAAAGGCTAACTTTACTGTTTTTTATTTATTTTTTTACATTTATTAAGGTGTACTTTTTTCCCATAAAATTGCATTTGAAAGACCGCTGCGCAAATACCGTAAATATTGCAATGAAAAAGCCTTACGTAAACAACGTAAAAAAATGCGCCGGGCGCACGTACGTTTCTGAATCGGCGTATTTACCTAATTCACATATTCTATGCGTAAATCTACGGAAGCGCCACCTAGCGGCCAGCGTAAATATGCAACGAAGATACGACGGCGCAAGAGACTTACGTCAGTCGTATCTTAGCCAAATTTCGGCGTATCTTGCTTTCTGAATACAGAAAGAAGATACGCCGGCGCATCCTAGAAGTTACGCGGCGTATCAATAGATACGCCGACGTAAATTCTTTCTGAATCCGGGCCAAAATGTTTACAATGTTTCTCTTTATTGCCAATGTTGAGATAAAACTAGGCAGACTGTCTGGATTTTATTTTTTGTCAGCTGTCAGAAGTGATCAGAGAACTTTCTTCACTTGTTACATAGAATCGGGGAAATGCCGTTTTAAGATCGGGAGGGGAATTAATTAATCGTGCAGCTCTAATAGATAGATAAACTTATAAACCATAATTATATAATATATATATGACAGAGACAGAGAGACCGTGGAAATAAAAAGTCTACACACCCCTGTTAAAATGTCAGGTTTCTGTGATGTAGAACAGTGTTTCTCAACTCCAGTCCTCAAGGCGCCCCAACAGGTTATACTATAATTATGTAATATATATATATATATATATTACAACGATATGATAGTTATATAAAATTGTATACATATACTATGGCCCGGATTCAGGTAGATTTGCCCCTTATTTACGGAGGTGCAGGGCAGCGTTTTTGCCCTGCGCCCCCGCAAATTTACTGCGCTACCCGCGATTCACGGAAACTTTCCCGAGGTGCATTGCGGCAAATGACGTCGCAAGGACGTCATTTGCTTCAAAGTGAACGTGAATGGCGTCCAGCGCCATTCACAAATCACTTACGCAAACGACGTAGATTTCAAATATCGCGACGCGGGAACGACGGGTATCCTTTAGCATTGGCTGCGCGTGCTATTAGGATGTGCAACCTTACACGAAACCCGACGTACGCAAACTACGTAAATTGCGTACGCAGGGCTCGCGCAACGTTGTGAATCGGTGTTAGTATGCAATTTGCATACTATACACTGAGCACAATGGGAGCGCCCCCTAGCGGTCATTGCTAGAATGCAGCCTAAGATATGCGTGGCATAAGAGCCTTATGCCACGCAGATTTTAGGCTGCAGTCGACGTTAAGATGTTCCTGAATCAGGAGCATTCGTAACGCCGGGGGAAAGTAAGCAATGTAACCTATGGTTACACAGGCGCAATTGCTTCTTGAATCTGGGCCAATATATATATAAATGAAAATAAAGATTTATTTTTGTATAAACTTTTGTTTTTTTTACCAAAAACATGTAGCAGAATACATGAATTAATGAAGAAATTAGATTTTATTTTATTTTTTTTTATTGGATGTGTTTTAAAGCAGAATGTAAAAAATATTGTTGTGTTTTTTGTTTTTTTTTCAAAATTGTTGCTCTTTTTTGTTTATAGCACAAAAAAAAACTCAGAGGTGATCATATACTACCAAAAAAATCTATATTTATGGGGAAAAAAGCGGCATCAATTTTGTATGGGTACAGCGTCGCATGACCGCGCAATTGTCAGTTAAAATAAGGCAGTGCCATATCGCACAAAATGGCCTGGTCATGAAGGGGGGGGGTGTCAATCTTCCAGTGGTTAAAAAAAATGTACAACTTGCAGAAGATCAAATGACCTTTATACTTCTGAAGGTTATGTGCTCAGCAAAGCCGTTCCTTCATCAGTCAGTGTTATCTAATACCTAAAAAAAAAAAAAAAAAGTTTTTTCTTGTCCTGTTTACTGCAGGTGGCGCTAGAGATCACCTCCAGTCTCGTATTCCTGTTCCAGTGGAAGTTTAGAAAACGAGTGCCTCTTTAAATGCTGCTTATGACAGTGCGATAAGGAATTTGATGGCTTTATCAGAAATGCCAATGCTTTATTTAGCAGGGTGAGGCACGCCGCATTCTCAATCTGCTGATAAATTGTAAAAGAAAAAAAAAAAGCAGAAAAAAGTCAGCAATGAAAACAGGTTATAATCCGGCAAGATTAGGTCGTGACTAACAGGTGCCTGTTATTTTCTGGCTGCTATCGGGAAGACATAATAGAATTTCCTTTCTTGGCTTGTTGCGTCTTGACTTCTGGCTGGATTGGGGTATTTTTAGGTGTTGTGCGGAGAAATTCCCTAAATAGCTAAAAAAAAAAAAAAAAAAATGGCGCATTGTTCTACAAGGTGTTATTTAAAGCGGACGAGCCGCGTTCAGCGCGTCAGCCGGATTCCAGACACTCCACATTCCCTCTTAAAAATACAGTTAACAGAACTATATTTGGAGTGAAAACTTATTTTTATTGACCCGCTCTGCCTGTCAGCTCTCCTTCAGACGCACTTTACCGGCCGTTTAAGATAAATCAGAGTTACGTTTATTTTTTAAGAAACGTAGAAGAGCGACGGCTGAAAAAAAAAAGACCCAGTGACCCGTCAAGTCTGTCCTGTTTTTTTCTTTTCTTTTATCAATTTTTTTTTTTTTTTTTTTTACATTGACAACATAACAGACAGATAATACAAATAACATTCCTTATAACAAAACAATACAACATAAAATCCCCCAAAAAAACAAAAACAATTTTTATTTATTTTTTTATTATTTATATATATACATTTTTTACTTTTTTTGTCTGAGTATAAATCTATGTTTGTCCCAACATAACGGGTGAGATGATATAAGAGGTACTCTTATTGAGACACTGATGTAAGGAGAGATCCTGATGGGGACACTGATGTAAGGGGGATTCTGATTGGGGCACTGATGTAAGAGGGATTCTGATTGGGGCACTGATGTAAGGGGGATTCTGATAGGGGCACTGATGTAAGGGGGATTCTGATAGGGGCACTGATGTAAGGGGGATTCTGATAGGGGCACTGATGTAAGGGGGATTCTGATTGGGGCACTGATGTAAGGAGAGATTCTGATTGGGGCACTGATGTAAGGGGGATTCTGATTGGGGCACTGATGTAAGGGGGATTCTGATTGGGGCACTGATGTAAGGGGGATTCTAATTGGGGCACTGATGTAAGGAGAGATTCTGATTGGGGCACTGATGTAAGGAGAGATTCTGATTGGGGCACTGATGTAAGGGGGATTCTGATTGGGGCACTGATGTAAGGGGGATTCTGATTGGGGCGCTGATGTAAGGGGGATTCTGATTGGGGCACTGATGTAAGGGGGATTCTGATTGGGGCACTGATGTAAGGAGAGATTCTGATTGGGGCACTGATGTAAGGGGGATTCTGATTGGGGCACTGATGTAAGGGGAGATTCTGATTGGGGCACTGATGTAAGGGGGATTCTGATAGGGGCACTGATGTAAGGGGGATTCTGATTGGGGCACTGATGTAAGGGGGATTCTGATAGGGGCACTGATGTAAGGGGGATTCTGATTGGGGCACTGATGTAAGGAGAGATTATGATTGGGGCACTGATGTAAGGGGGATTCTGATTGGGGCACTGATTTAAGGGGAGATTCTGATTGGGGCACTGATGTAAGGGGGATTCTGATTGGGGCACTGATGTAAGGGGGATTCTGATTGGGGCACTGATGTAAGGGGGATTCTGATTGGGGCACTGATGTAAGGGGAGATTCTGATTGGGGCACTGATGTAAGGGGGATTCTGATTGGAGCACTGATGTAAGGAGAGATTCTGATTGGGGCACTGATGTAAGGGGGATTCTGATTGGGGCACTGATGTAAGGGGGATTCTGATTGGGGCACTGATGTAAGAAGAGATTCTGATTGGGGCACTGATGTAAGGGGGATTCCGATAGGGGCATTTAGGTAAGGGGGATTCTGATTGGGGCACTGATGTAAGGGGGATTCTGATAGGGGCACTGATGTAAGGGGGATTCTGATAGGGGCACTGATGTAAGGGGGATTCTGATTGAGACACTGATGTAAGGGGGATTCTGATTGGGGCACTGATGTAAGGAGAGATTCTGATTGGGGCACTGATGTAAGGGGGGCACTGATGTAAGGGGGATTCTGATTGGGGCACTGATGTAAGAGGGATTCTGATTGGGGCACTGATGTAAGGGGGATTCTGATTGGGGCACTGATGTAAGGGGGATTCTGATTGGGGCACTGATGTAAGGAGAGATTCTGATTGGGGCACTGATGTAAGGGGGGCACTGATGTAAGGGGGATTCTGATTGGGGCACTGATGTAAGAGGGATTCTGATTGGGGCACTGATGTAAGGGGGATTCTGATTGGGGCACTGATGTAAGGGGGATTCTGATTGGGGCACTGATGTAAGGGGGATTCGGATTGGGGCACTGATGTAAGGGGGATTCGGATTGGGGCACTGATGTAAGGAGAGATTCTGATTGGGGCACTGATGTAAGGGGGATTCTGATTGGGGCACTGATGTAAGGAGAGATTCTGATAGGGGCACTGATGTAAGGGGGATTCTGATTGGGGCACTGATGTAAGGGGGATTCTGATAGGGGCACTGATGTAAGGGGGATTCTGATTGGGGCACTGATGTAAGGGGGATTCTCATTGGGGCACTGATGTAAGGGGGATTCTGATTGGGGCACTGATGTGAGGGGGATTCTGATGGGGGCACTGATGTAAGGGGGATTCTGATAGGGGCACTGATGTAAGGAGAGATTCTGATAGGGGCACTGATGTAAGGGGGATTCTCATTGGGGCACTGATGTAAGGGGGATTCTGATTGGGGCACTGATTGAAGGGAGATTCTGATTGGGACACTGATGTAAGGGGGATTCTGATAGGGGCACTGATGTAAGGAGAGATTCTGATTGAGACACTGATGTAAGGGGGATTCTGATTGGGGCACTGATGTAAGGAGAGATTCTGATTGGGGCACTGATGTAAGGGGGATTCTGATTGGGGCACTGATGTAAGGGGGATTCTGATTGGGGCACTGATGTAAGGAGAGATTCTGATTGGGGCACTGATGTAAGGGGGGCACTGATGTAAGGGGGATTCTGATTGGGGCACTGATGTAAGAGGGATTCTGATTGGGGCACTGATGTAAGGGGGATTCTGATTGGGGCACTGATGTAAGGGGGATTCTGATTGGGGCACTGATGTAAGGAGAGATTCTGATTGGGGCACTGATGTAAGGGGGGCACTGATTGGGGCACTGATGTAAGGGGGATTCGGATTGGGGCACTGATGTAAGGGGGATTCGGATTGGGGCACTGATGTAAGGAGAGATTCTGATTGGGGCACTGATGTAAGGGGGATTCTGATTGGGGCACTGATGTAAGGAGAGATTCTGATAGGGGCACTGATGTAAGGGGGATTCTGATTGGGGCACTGATGTAAGGGGGATTCTGATAGGGGCACTGATGTAAGGGGGATTCTGATAGGGGCACTGATGTAAGGGGGATTCTCATTGGGGCACTGATGTAAGGGGGATTCTGATTGGGGCACTGATGTGAGGGGGATTCTGATGGGGGCACTGATGTAAGGGGGATTCTGATAGGGGCACTGATGTAAGGGGGATTCTGATTGGGGCACTGATGTAAGGGGGATTCTGATAGGGGCACTGATGTAAGGGGGATTCTGATTGGGGCACTGATGTAAGGGGGATTCTCATTGGGGCACTGATGTAAGGGGGATTCTGATTGGGGCACTGATGTGAGGGGGATTCTGATGGGGGCACTGATGTAAGGGGGATTCTGATAGGGGCACTGATGTAAGGGGGATTCTGATTGGGGCACTGATGTAAGGGGGATTCTCATTGGGGCACTGATGTAAGGGGGATTCTGATTGGGGCACTGATTGAAGGGAGATTCTGATTGGGACACTGATGTAAGGGGGATTCTGATAGGGGCACTGATGGAAGGGAGATTCTGATTGGGGCACTGATGTAAGGGGGATTCTGATTGGGGCACTGATGAAAGGGGGATTCTGATAGGGGCACTGATGTAAGGAGAGATTCTGATTGGGGCACTGATGTAAAGGGGGATTCTGATTGGGGCACTGATGTAAGGGGGATTCTGATTGGGGCACTGATGTAAGGGGGATTCTGATTGGGGCACTGATGAAAGGGGGATTCTGATAGGGGCACTGATGTAAGGAGAGATTCTGATTGGGGCACTGATGTAAAGGGGGATTCTGATTGGGGCACTGATGTAAGGGGGATTCTGATTGGGGCACTGATGTAAGGGGGACTCTAATGAGAAAGGTGTAGTCTTTGTTCTGAATCTAAAACGTATTTATTAATATAAATTTCAACCATTGATTTATCAGACAGATTTTTTTTTCCGGCCCAGGAACATTTATACAATACACGGTATGACCCTGAAAAGTTTGGTTCCCCCCCCTCCCCCTCCCCGGTGTAAGCCAGGCCAGACTATGTTGCTGCCGGTTATTGTCTCGGGTTATTTTCCGGTTAATATCTGTGCCCCGGCGTGCCGTGCGGCGGCTGCGTCTCCCATTCTATTATTTCTGTGTCACTCGCATCAAATATGAATAAGTTGACGCCTGTAGCCGGGCTGACGAGGATATCGTATGATGGGGCGCGGAGGGGACGCCAGCTGGCGCCTGGGAGAGCTCCCCTCGCATTGTTCAGCTTTTCAGGAACACTCAAATTACGACTTTAGTCACCTTTCATAGACGACCCAATCACACCCACACACTCATCAATAATTCACACATTTCTTCCATTCCGGCTTCTGGGCTGAATGTGGCTTTTTTATTATTTTTATTTTATACGTTTTTGTGTTATTTCTTAGCCCCGCCCACTGTCCAGGACGTTCGTTTTCTGGGCGATTTCCATGGTTTCTTCTGGGTCTGATGGAGGCCGGTCCAGATTCCAGGGAAGAGGAGGAAAGATCGGAGGATCTGCTGGATTCCTCTAATCTCTATTGAACCCAAAAAAAGAAAAGCGTCATACAATTGTATCCAACCTCTCCTGAGAAGATATTAGATTAATTTTTAAGCACCTTCAGCAGCTCCTTTAATCACTTACTGAGTGTGCAGCTTTTTTATCTTTTAATCCCTGTCTATGTATTCAGTCTGGTGCATCGAGCGCTCCCCCACGTCTCCTGTTTCAGGGGGGCCCCATCTCTTACAGCATCCTATGGAGTCACCCTTACATCCAGGGACTGGAGTTGTCTCCCTACACCGTGTGCATCAATAGAAACACACAGCCCCAGGGGGGGACCTTCTCTTACAGCATCCTATGGAGTCACCCTTGTATGCAAGGACTGGAGTTGTCTCCCTACACCGTGTGCATCAATAGAAACACACAGCCCCAGGGGGGGACCTTCTCTTACAGCATCCTATGGAGTCACCCTTGTATGCAAGGACTGGAGTTGTGTCTCCCTACACTGTGTGCATCAATAGAAACACACAGCCCCAGGGGGCCCCCATCTCTTGCAGCATCCTATGGAGTCACCCTCGTATGCAGGGACTGGAGTTGTGTCTCCCTACACTGTGTGTCCTGGGTCAGTGCCTTTTAAAAGTACTGAAGCCAGGCTCTGCCAATCGGATTCTCTAAAGGAGGCGTCTCCCCTATGGTGACAGGTGTGAGTGCCGCCCGGCCCCCCCTGACACTGGCACATGGGTGAAGAGGTCCCGATCTGAGCCTCCTGCAGCTGTCTCTGGGATGCACCTGTTCCCTCCCTTTGTTTGCTTTTCCATACTGTACTCTGGACTTTATTTTATCGGATTTACCAGGAAGATCTGCGAGGAAAGATATACACTGTATCACCAAAAGTATTGGGACGCCGGCCTTTACACACACACATAGATATACACTACATCACCAAAAGTATTGGGACGCCTGCCTTTACACACACACATAGATATACACTACATCACCAAAAGTATTGGGACGCCTGCCTTTACACACATAGATATACACTACATCACCAAAAGTATTGGGACGCCTGCCTTTACACACACACACATAGATATACACTACATCACCAAAAGTATTGGGACACCTGCCTTTACACGCACATGAACTTTAATGGCATCCCAGTCTTAGTCTGTAGGGTTCAATATTGAGTTGGCCCCGCCCCTTTGCAGATATAACAGCTTCAACTCCTCTGGGAAGGCCGTCCACAAGGTTTAAGAGTGTCTATGGGAATGTTTGATCAGAAGCGCATTTGTGAGGTGAAGCACTCATGTTGGATGAGAAGACCTGGCTCGCAGGCTCTGCTCTAATTCATCCCAGGGGTTGAGGTCAGGACTCTGTGCAGGCCAGTCAAGTTCCTCCACCCCAAACTCACTCATCCATGTCTTTATGGACCTTGCTTTGTGCCATAGTCCAAATCATTTGGTGGAGGGGGGATTATGGTGTGGAGGTTGTTTTTCAGGGGTTGGGTTGGCCCCTTAGTTCCAGTGAAGGGAACTCTTAAGGCGTCAGCATACCAACTCATTATGGACAATTTCATGCTCCCAACTTTGTGGGAACAGTTTGGGGGACGGCCCCTTCCTGTTCCAACATGACTGCGCACCAGTGCACAAAGCAAGGTCCATAAAGACATGGATGAGCGAGATTGGGGTGGAGGAACGTCAGGCTTTGAGAGGCCTTAGACATGAGGCCCAACTCACGCCCATAATGGGGAAAAATCATTCAAATGGCTGCAGAAAATGCACGGATCTAGCACACAGGTGATTAGTACCACTTCCAGGGCGCCCTCCTCACCCATCAGACATATTCGACCAATGCAAGAGGGGGAGGTGAGAGAGAGAGGGGTAATGGAGAAATCCGATGATGCCGACATTAGTATTGATCACAGGCAAATTAGGCAGCCGCGAGGCCCCTGTGAGTGCGAGGACTTAGGCGACCGCCTAGTTAGAGAGGAACGTGACCCAATAGAACACCTTTGGGATAAATGAGAGTGGAGACTGTGACCCAGGCCTTCTCATCCAACATCAGTGCCTGACCTCACAAATTCTCTTCTGGAAGAATGGTCAAACATTCCCATAGACACACTCCTAAACCTTGTGGGCGGCCTTCCCAGAAGAGTTGAAGCTGTTATAGCTGCAAAGGGTGGGCCAACTCAATATTGAACCCTATGGACTAAGACTGGGATGCCATTGAAGCTTGTGTGCGTGTAAAGGCAGGCGTCCCAATACTTTTGGAAATGTGGTGTATGTGAGCTGCCATTACTGACTTGCTTTCTGCAGGCTCTAGAGCGACTAACTTGACCTTGGTTGTGATTCACCTCTGCCGTGCATGTAGGATGGGAGTTCTGACTTTTGAGACTTCACTGGCTGCATGCTTTTTTCAGAACATGGTAGCAAAACGGAAATCAAGATGACGGCCATGGAGCTTGCAGCTTTGAAAACAAGAGCCTCCATATAAGATCACTTTAAAAGCTGAACCGCAGGCTGATGAAACACCATTTAATCCTTTTATGTGTTCATTAGAAAATCATTAAATGCATTTGTACATAGAAGCATCACAATCAATCGGGTTATCTGTCTTGTCTACACAGCAATCCTTACACTGGAAGGAGGAGGGTCCGCGCGCTGGAAGGAGGAGGGTCAGCACGCTAAACCAATCAGGTTCTGTTGCTTTGCAGAGTGCTGTCAATCTTACACTGTGGATGTGCTTACAGGAGCTTGCAATCTAGAAGGGATGGGCACGTGATGCAAAAGAGAATGAGCCAGATTCACATACATCTGCGCATATTTATGCCATCGTATCGAATATACGCTACGCCGACGCAGCGCAGAGAGGCAAGCACGGTATTCACAAAGCACTCGCTGTCAAATCTACGCTGGGTTTCCTCTGCGTAGGTGGAAGTGGGCGTGAGCCATGCTAATGAGGCGTGACCCCATGCAAATGATGGGCCTAGCGCTATAAAGATACGAATATCGAACGGCGCATTCGCCGTCTCGTGGACGCATCCCAGTGCGCATGCTCAAAATCACGTCGGAACTACTCCCTAAGATTCGACGGATCACTGCCTACGACGTGAACGTAACCTACGCCCAGCCCTAATCACGTACTACGTAAACAACGTAAAATACGACGGCTTGTGTTCCCTGGTCCATACCTTAGCACGAGTTGCGCCTCATATATGGGGAATAACTTTACGCCGGACGTACGACTTGCGCAAAACGCGTATCTTATGCGCCGGGCGCAAGTACGTTCGTGAATCGGCGTATCCCCCTCATTTGCATATGTGCATCGAAAATCAATAGGAGCGGCAAATGCGCCCGGCGTAAATATGCGCCCACGATACGACGGCGTAGGCAAGTTACGTCGGTCATAGGAAGCCTATTTTCAGGCGTATCTAGTTTTGTGGGCACGGCACATAGATACGACGGCGCATATTTGCACTTACGCGGCGTATCTGGAGATACGTCGGCGTAAGTGCTTTGTGAATCTGGGCCAGTGTGTGTAGAGGATGAGCTGATGGAGTAGATGCAAGTCGAGTTTTCAGGTGGAGGTGGCGTAGGTCAGAAGTTCTGACCCTTCCGCACTTGATTTTCAGTTGAGCCTCATTTACATTATCATGGAGGGAGGGGCTTAAAACATGGTGTTTTTCACCGTCGCCTCAACTGCTCGTACCTTATGCAGCAAAAGCATCCCTAATGTCACCTTTGGTGGGCAGTACCACCTGCCATTCAACTCATTGGGGGCCACAACACGACCATAACGCAATGCACGTGGTGCGAGGTGTTGGGTGGTACGGGTTCGTCCACAGTAACGGAGTGTTTGACAGCCAGTGAAGAGGCGTTGTATCTGCTGCCATCATTTTGATAAAGGGGCGGTGCTTTGTGCCCCGAAACTCATTAGCCACACCCCCAATTTAGTGCAGTCACCACAGTTACTCCCAGAGATTGCCAAAAGCTCCAGAAATCCATCCAGCCGCGAGAGACGGCTTGCGCTCCATACTGCAGCCTGACCGTTTCGGCATCACTCCCTAGCCACTTGCCTACTGATCTCTATAGAACCAGCCGCTTGCCTGCCATACTCTGCACACAGTCTGGCCAATCGCCTGCCATACTCTGCACACATTCTGGCCCATTGCCTGCCGTACTCTGCACACAGTCTGGCCCATTGCCTTCCGTACTCTGCACACAGTCTGGCCAATTGCCTGCCGTACTCTGCACACAGTCTGGCCAATCGCCTGCCATACTCTGCACACATTCTGGCCCATTGCCTGCCGTACTCTGCACACAGTCTGGCCCATTGCCTTCCGTACTCTGCACACAGTCTGGCCAATTGCCTGCCATACTCTGCACACATTCTGGCCCATTGCCTGCCGTACTCTGCACACAGTCTGGCCAATTGCCTGCCGTACTCTGCACACAGTCTGGCCAATTGCCTGGGGTACTCTGCACACAGTCTGGCCAATTGCCTGCCGTACTCTGCACACAGTCTGGCCAATTGCCTTCCATACTCTGCACACAGTCTGGCCCATTGCCTGCCGTACTCTGCACACAGTCTGGCCAATTGCCTTCCATACTCTGCACACAGTCTGGCCAATTGCCTGCCGTATTCTGCACACAGTCTGGCCCATTGCCTGCCGTACTCTGCACACAGTCTGGCCCATTGCCTGCCGTACTCTGCACACAGTCTGGCCCATTGCCTGCCGTACTCTGCACACAGTCTGGCCCATTGCCTGCCGTACCCTGCACACAGTCTGGCCCATTGCCTGCCGTACCCTGCACACAGTCTGGCCCATTGCCTGCCGTACTCTGCACACAGTGTGGCCAATTGCCTGCCGTACTCTGCACACAGTCTGGCCAATTGCCTGCCGTACTCTGCACACAGTCTGGCCAATTGCCTGCCGTACTCTGCACACAGTCTGGCCAATTGCCTGCCGTACTCTGCACACAGTCTGGCCAATTGCCTTCCATACTCTGCACACAGTCTGGCCCATTGCCTGCCGTACTCTGCACACAGTCTGGCCAATTGCCTTCCATACTCTGCACACAGTCTGGCCAATTGCCTGCCGTATTCTGCACACAGTCTGGCCCATTGCCTGCCGTACTCTGCACACAGTCTGGCCCATTGCCTGCCGTACTCTGCACACAGTCTGGCCCATTGCCTGCCGTACTCTGCACACAGTCTGGCCCATTGCCTGCCGTACCCTGCACACAGTCTGGCCCATTGCCTGCCGTACCCTGCACACAGTCTGGCCCATTGCCTGCCGTACCCTGCACACAGTCTGGCCCATTGCCTGCCGTACTCTGCACACAGTGTGGCCAATTGCCTGCCGTACTCTGCACACAGTCTGGCCAATTGCCTGCCGTACTCTGCACACAGTCTGGCCAATTGCCTGCCGTACTCTGCACACAGTCTGGCCAATTGCCTGCCGTACTCTGCACACAGTCTGGCCAATTGCCTGCCGTACTCTGCACGCATTCTGGCCAATTGCTTTCCGTACTCTGCACACAGTCTGGCCAATTGCCTGCCGTACTCAGCACACAGTCTGGCCCATTGCCTGCCGTACTCTGCACACAGTCTGGCCAATTGCCTGCCGTACTCTGCACACAGTCTGGCCAATTGCCTGCCGTACTCTGCACACAGTCTGGCCAATCAATTGCCTGCCGTACTCTGCACGCATTCTGGCCAATTGCTTTCCGTACTCTGCACACAGTCTGGCCCATTGCCTGCCGTACTCTGCACCCAGTCTGGCCAATTGCCTGCCGTACTCTGCACACAGTCTGGCCCATTGCCTGTCGTACTCTGCACACAGTCTGGTTCCCTCTCACCTCCAGTGTGCTCTCCGGGGACAGCAAGGGAGGGGAACCTCTCCAGATGGAGACCTCTCTTGCACTTTTTATGATTTTTCATACTTGAGAAATCCCTACCACGTCCCATGTGGTCACTTCATTGCGGTTCTACACCCTACCCGCGCTACCCCGGCTGAGGAATCACAGACTCTTCATAGTGACGGTGAAGGTCAGGGGACTTTGGCATTTTGTAACGTGCTTGAGCCCAAAAATAAAAGTGTTTTGTGCCGCCTCTGTCACTCACGACGTCTTTGAGTCTCGCTCTTCTAGAGAGATGTCCATTTTTATGAGTGATCTAGTAAAACCCCCCGTGTCAAAATATCCTTTTCCTTCTTTGAAAAAAAAAAGCCTGCCCTCTACAATAAAGCCGTAGTTGATTGATAGCTCAGCATATGGATGACATTTTTTTTTTTTTCTGTCCAAGGACTTGCTGTTCCAAAATTAGTACAGACCATAAAAATATTTGGAAGAGCATCTAAGAAGAGTCATTGTGGTTTCACAAGAGACCAGCTAAAAAGCGCCCCTGAGCTGCGACAGGGATTTCTCTTTTTAACGTCATTACAAATCTACGTGATAATGTTCATAAGTTGTGGAGGATTCGTTTTTTATTTCACCAGGCATCCAACCCACTTGGACTTCAAACAATTTTACATTATTAGAATAAGAACGATGCAACTCATCATAAAGACCCCAATACTCCTTGTTCCTGTGCTTCCTAGAGCAGATTGATTGGGATAGTAGTCATTAATAGAGGATCCCAAAACAAGACCCAGGCCTAGGGCAGCACTTTGCAGGGGGGCGGCACGGAAAGAGTCCCCGCCGGCTTGCGCTACACTGTTAGTGTAGCGCCAGTCTTATGGGGTGGACCGGGCTGAGAGGAAAATTAGTCTAGCACCCCCATAAAGCGGCCGCACTGCTTCCGGTATGCGGGCAGCCAGCATTCCGCAACTGGGGAGGGAGGCGCTGCTTCTAATTTGAACTGTCCTATCATCCTGGACCACAAACCTTCCTCACTGTGCTATATGTTTTCTGCTGCACCATTGGATAGAGTAAGGGAGCAGGGTTAGGGGTAGGGTTAGGGTCAGGGTTTCCCATTGAAAAATATGGCTAGGACTCAGGAATTGGAACAGGGACCTCCCCAGAGGTCAAAGGTCAGAAGGCGGGTTCCCAGAGGTCAAAGGTCAGAAGGCGGGTTCCCAGAGGTCAAAGGGCGTGGCTGACCCACCCCCACCAAAGTGTACCGCCTACCCCAACTAAGTCGGGGAATGAACAAGTCGGAGTAAGCATCTTCCATCCCTGTCCAATTGCAGATATTTCCCTTCACTTCCTGCCCCATAGCCAAACAGGAAGTGAGAGGAAATCTATGCAAATTCCAGGCAGGTAGTGTCATGGTTGGGATTTGAACCTGTGACCCTAGTGCTGCTAGGTGGAGATGCAGCACTAGGGTCACTGTGCTGTCCCTAAAACGGGAGTACCCATGCAGGCACAGGGAGAACATGCAAACTCCAGGCAGGTAGTGTCGTTGTATGGATTTGAACCTGTTACCCTAGTGCTGCTAGGTGGAGGTGCTAACCACTTAGCCACTGTGCTGCCCCTAACATAAGAAACCAGAGTACCCAGAGAAAGCCCATGCAGGCAGAGGGAGAACATGCAAACTTCAGGCAGGTAGTGTCATGGTTGGGATTTGAACCTATGACGCTAGTGCTGCTAGGTGGAAGTGCTAACCACTTAGCCACTGTGCTGCCCCTAACATTTATGTAAAAAACAGCATTTTTTTGCTCTAAAATTACTGATGCCACGTACACACGACCGTTTTCGGGTTCTAAAAAATGACGTTTTTAAGGGTCTAGAAAAAACGATTAAATAAAAAATGCTCTAGCAAAGCGCGGTGACGTACAACACGTACGACGGCACTATAAAGGGGAAGTTCCATTCGATTGGTGCCTCCCTTTGGGCTACTTTAGCTGATTCCGTGTTGGTAAAAGACGATTCACGCTTTTCTGTTACAGCGTGAAGAATGTGCTTACTCCATTATGAACGCTAGTTTTACCAGAATGAGCGCTCCCGTCTCATAACTTCTGAGCATGCGCAGTTTTTTCACGTCGTTAAAGCCCACACACGACCAGTTTTTTAACGACGTAAAAAACGTCAACGTTAAAAACGACGTGAAAAATTAGAGCATGTTCGAAATTTTCATTGCCCATTTTTTACGTTGTAAAAAATGCTCTGGAGCCCACACAAAAAAACAGCATTTTTTAGAACCCGAAAAACGGTCGTGTGTACACGGCATTTGAACCAACCCCCCAATACATTATATATTTTCTGAAATTGGAGACCCTGGAGAATAAAATGGTTGCTGCAATTTTTTATATTGCACAGGGTACAAATTTTCCGGAAAAAATACACTTTACGGGCCAGATTCACGTAGCTCAGCGGATCTATAGATCCGCTCGATCTACGTGAATTAAGATCCGCTCCCGCAAGTTTAGGAGGCAAGTGGCTAATTCACAAACCACTTACCTCCAAACTTGCGACGGCGGATCCTAAATCCCCCAGCGGAATTCAAATTCCGCGGCTAGGGGAGTGTCATATTTAAATCAGGCGCGCTCCCGCGCCGATTTAAATACGCATGCGTCGTCCGGGGAATTTCCCGGCGTGCATTGCTCCCACTGACGTCAATAGGACGTCAGTGGTTGCGACGGGAGCTAGACTTGCGACGCGCGTGTTCGTGAATCGGCGTACGCAAACGACGTAGGAAATTTCAAACTCGACGCGGGAACGACGGCCATACTTAACAATACTTACCCCTGCTTTTAGCAGGGGTAAGTATACGACGGGTACCGCGCTACGGAAACGACGTAAGAACACCGCGTCGGGTCCGCGTACGGTCGTGAATTTCGCGTATCTCGCTGATTTACATATTATTCAGTGTAAATCAGCGGGAACGCCCCCGGCGCCATTTTTAATTCAAAAAAAAGATCCGACAGTGTAACACAGTGTAACACTGTCAGATCTTAGCCCTATCTATGCGTATCTGATTCTATGAATCAGGCGCATAGATAGGACCAGAAAAAATCCGAGATACGATGGTGTATCTGAGATACACCGTCGTATCTCTTTTGTGAATCTGGCCCTACATTTTTAGTGCCCACAAACACAATATAATACCCAATTTTCAGTAAAATATAACAGATGACATTACGCCAAGTAAATAGATAATCTAATATGCCATCATAGGCGTGCGCACAGGGTGTGCCGGGTGTACCTGGGCACACCCTAATCACCCAGTGCAGCACAGATTCCCCTTACTGCCCTGGCTCCCCCCCCCCCCAGCGCTTCCAGCTTCCTTCCTTTCTTCTACCACTGGCTGCTGCTGTGGGCACACACAAGGGGGTGTTTTAGAATGAGTGGGGGAAGGGGACGGTAAATATGTAATTTACCGGCCCCTTCCCTTTCCGAATGAACACAGTGAGCGATCGATACCACGTGTTGAGTGCACACCTTAATGCAATAGGCTGCGCGCACCTATGCATGTCATGCTTTAAAACTGCGCACGCCTGTGGAATTTGTTGAATCTATGTCATGATGAATGAAGGCAGTTCTGAAGGCAAAAGGGGGTCCCAACCAGTACTAGTAAGGTGTACCTAATAAAGTGGCCGCTGAGTGTATATCTCTGCATTTATTATAATTTTTGTGAATGGTTTGAACATATATTGGAGCTCCCAGACTGTTTAAAGTCTTTATTTCGCCAGTAGCAATGGGAAAAAAAAAACACAGTTCTCTGTTGACATGGAGCCACACGGACCAAATCATAGTAATGGTGCAGAAAATTACACCTTTCACTGGAGGCGCGACCGCGCGCGGAGCCGAGCAGCTGTGCCGATGTCGGGAGGAGGGACCCTAATTACTTAGATCGGACAGGTTAGCTTCCCCTGAATCAGGCTAATAGGAGTCAGATGGGATTAGGATTAGCAGCACAGCGCAGGGACAGCGGGTAGCAGTTGATAATCTAATAAATATTCGGAGAATCCTCTAGTTTGAAACGCCGGATTAACCGCGGCTCAGAGGAGGGCGGGCAGCGAGCGCAGAGCGTGCTGAAATGTACAAAATACATACAGAACTGTGCCGTATAGTGAAAGTGACAAACGAAACATTCCCGTCTAAGTGATCGCCATTATCCGGCCAGACGGGCACAATGAGACGGGGAGACAAATAGTGAGAATAAGTGGAAGTGACGGGGTCAGCGGCAGACCAACCCCCCCCCGAAGCCTTAAATAATAATAAAAGCTGCCTCACTCCAATAGTTTCCTAGAGTTTGGGAATGTGTGGGACAAGAGAGCCTAGATTTCTTCATAATAGACTGGATGCAATGTCCTGGGAACCTTTTCTCGGGAAGGGAATCCCGGCTCATGCTGGGGAAATGGGATTAAGTAGCAGCGGAGTGTGCAGCCACCAGTCATTGTAGGGGGGGATGCAGGACACATGCTGGGAAATTCATAGACAGTGGCCTAGACACTCTTTAGAATCCAATCACTCAATAAATGTTGGCAACAGATTAATGTACCGATCGGGAACAGGTACATGAATGTGTGGTGTGGAGGAGGGGCAGTAAGCCCCCCCCCCATATTGTGGACATGCCATTCTTGGTGCATCTTTAGCCCCTTGTTAGCTAGGACACTGTGGGCTGTGCATTCTATCAACAGGATGACTCCTCCCCAGCCCTATACAGATAGTTGAGGAGATTCCCTGCCTGGTGGCTGAAAGTAAACAAAGGGGGGCGAGTGGCTGGCCAATGTAATTTCCCAAATATGGCCGTGGTCATGGAGATTTCCTAGGCAGTGGCTGGAAATAAACAAAGGGTTTGGGTGCTGGCCAATTTAATTTACCAAATATGGCCGTGGTCATGGAGATTCCCTAGGCAGTGGCTGAAAGTAAACAAAGGGTTTGGGTGCTGGCCCGTGTAATTTCCCAAATATAGCCGTGGTCTGGGATTTCCTAGGCAGTGGCTGAAAGTAAATGAAGGATTGGGGTGCTGGCCAATGTCATTTCCCAAATATGGCCATGGTCATGGAGATTTCCTAGGCAGTGTCTAAACGTAAACAAAGGTTTGGGGTTCTGGTCAATGTAATCCACAAATATAGCCCCGTGGTCATGGAGATACCCTGGCCAGCACCTGAAAGTAAAGGGTTGGGGGTGCTGGCTGATATCATTACCCAAATATGGCCAGAGAGATCCCCCAGCCAACAACTGAAAGAGAACAAAGGGGCAGATGCTGACTGATTTCATTACCCAAATATGGGCAGAGAGATTCCCCAGGCCCAGGCTGGGATGCTGGCGGATGTCATCATCTACCTGCGGCATTAGCCGCAGAGATTCCCCAGCCAATGACTGAAAGTAAATAAAGGGACAGGATGCTGGCTGATGTCATTACCCATATATGGCCATAACCATGGGCACAGAGATTCCCCGGCCAACACTTGAAAGTAAACAAAGGGGTGGGATGCTAGCCAACATCATTACCCAAATATGGCCAGAGAGATTCCCGACTGGAGCTGAAAATGAACCAAGGGGCTAGGATGGTGGCTGATGTCATTACCTTAATACGGCCATAATCAAGGAGGTTCCCCAGTCAACAGCTGAAAGCAAACAAAGGGACAGGTTGCCACTCAATGTAATTAACTAAATATGGCCTGAGAGATTCCCAACTGGAGCTGACAGTTAACCAAGAGGCTAGGATGGTGGCTGATGTCCTTACCAAATACGGTCATAATCATGGAGGTTCCCCAGTGAACAGCTGAAAGCAAACAAAGAGTCAGGATGCCACTCAATGTTATTAACTAAATATGTCTGGAGAGATTCCAACTGCTGAAAGTAAACAAAGGGGCATAAATGCAGGCCAATGTCTTTACCCAGATATGGCCATTGCCACATTCTGACAATAATGTTAACCAGCATCCCAGCCCTTCTGTTTACCTTTGGTTATTGAATGGCTGGATGCCGCATAGAGCCAGGGAAAAGTTATTGGTTATTAGGAAGCTTGCAGCTGTCAAGTCTATTACATTAATCACAGTTTTCCAGCTCATATGGCCAACTCTGATCACTGGTGTCTCTCTGTACGCCAACTCAGAGTTGGTCCCAACACACAACGAGACGAGACTTGTTTGTGTGCTAAACATGGAGTGTTTAATAGAACCAAGAATGCAACCTTATATACAGTTTAAAGAGGAGGTAACCAGAACATAAATTAACATGAGCTAATTAACTAATCATTTACTCAGACGAGGTGACTCCGAGATATGACCTTTCAGGGTAGACGTCCCATCTCCACTCACCTGCTATACAATACACATTATCATACGTGTAAACACAGGACATCTTCACACAATAGCAGTGTCAATTAGCACAGAGAACAGAGAGATGGCTGGAAAGTAGCAAAGGACGGATGGACGGCCACACACCAAAGAACTCTTGAGTTGTCTTTATTGAAGGAACATGAGCAAACACTGCAAATACACAGCAGAAATCAAAAACAGCCGACGCGTTTCACACTTGGTTAGTGCTTATTCATGGCCAAGATGAGGGATGGCTGGAGGTGACAGCATTAGCATATAACATTATGAATGAGTCAATCTTACAATTAACCCGTTGAGTTCAAAATCAACAACCAGTAAATATATTTACAGATATCCTGGGATATATTGTGGATAATAATTACATAGTCCAAGATATCATTTTTCAGTCATCCTATGCCCCTAGTGGACATAGGATGATTTTAGACATGAGGATCCGAGTCTGTCACAGTTTTAATTACCACAATTTTGCTTATCTGCAAACTGGCAGTACCGTATATATATACTCGAGTATAAGCCGAGGCACCTAATTTTACCAAGAAAAACTGGGAAAACGTATTGATTCGAGTATAAGCCTAGGGTGTCCATCTGCATGCCTCACTGTGTCTATGTGCATGCCTCACTGTGCCCATGCCTCACTGTGTCCATGCCTCACTGTGTCTATGTGCATGCCTCACTGTGCCCATGCCTCACTGTGCCCATGCCTCACTGTGCTCATGCCTCACTGTGTCCATGACTAGATTGACATTTAACATGGGAGTCTATGGAAGAAATTCCCTTCTTTGAAAAATTGGTGCTCCCCAGACAGCAAACTTTGCACACTTCTAGAGGAGAAATGGGGCTACATCTTCGCCAAGTTTGGTGTCCAGGGGACCTTCAGCCGGCCGGTACCAGGTCCCCAAAGTCCAGGAGAAAGGTGACTTGAGTATAAGCCGAGGGGGGCATTTTCAGCCCAAAAAATTAGCTCAAAATCTCGACTTATACTCAAGTATATACGGTAATTCTTTTTGAATCTGTTGCAACCATAACAAAAACTTGCGTAGTAAGGACTACCTGCCTCTGGGGCTCGTGCCGGTACTGGTACTGAAACTGTCTCAAAGAACTAGGTGCAGGCCATATGGAAGGAGCCATACTCTGGAAATGTTTCATCATTCCTCCAGAAAAGATGTGGGTAGAACTCGTCCAGACTGAGCGTCGGTGGTCTTTAGTTTTACCTTTCCCCCTAGATGGCCTACACCTGCTGCAAGGGATCTAAAAGCGAAGTACCGTAAAGCCACATCCTGAGAAAACCTTTTTTTTTTGCAAAGTTTAAATATTAAAAAGGCAGATCTCCCTACATCCTGACTTTTAGGGGGAATCCATAAAAGAAAGGCATTTATGCCATTGGAGTGAATGCACTGTTCACCACAATTCTGCCCCCCTCCTGTCTTCCTGCTAAGAGCTTTTGGCCAAATGTTGATGGTCTAACCAGGAGCTCTGTCATGTTATTTATAAGCATCAGTAAATATCGATTGAAATGACACTCGTACATCTAGAGAGAGAGCTACCGAGACAGCCCTCTGACTTCCAATGTTACAAGTCCGCAGTAGCCGATGACCTCTTCAGAGGCCAATCGGTGGAATATCTGGAATTTATAATATGGAAATCCATTTTAACTTTGGGGGGGAGGGGGGGGGCATGGCAGATGTGTAACTGCGGATCCTCTTTGCTTGAGTTTTAAGCTATAAAATCTGTAGAAAGTTTTTTTTTTTTTTTTTTTTTTCCCTGGATAAACACAGGAAATTAAATCAATCTTATAAATATTCAACACAGTGTTATTTTTCTCCTTAGAAATCATATAATATGCATTTAATCAATAGGCAACTAACCAGGGCTTCCTTTTAGAGAAAATGCATGTTTACTCCTAAAAATAAAGTAGCTGATATCTGTGATGTTCACCACAAAGTCATTTTTAATGAGGTAACAAAACCATAGAATAAGCTTTTATTTAGAGTAATATTCTGCTATTGTGTCATCCCGAAGTCGTACTGGGTGATGCGATTCATTGTGGAAATGTATCTAAACATTTCGAATAAAGTCGTAACGAGGCTGACTTAAAGGGGTAATGCCAATCTTTCAGCTCTTGGCTGATCTGAATTTTATAATTTGAGGCAGGGAAATGATCAGTGGTAAATAACATTTATTACCACCGCCTTTACTTTACACCCCAAAAGCTCTTGAGGTATCCACGATATTCTATGGCAAAAATCCATGTTTTGTCCTGTGCCTATGCATTTTTTAGCACAAGGGGCAATAAACAGACCTGCAGTCCGCGTTTTTAGGGATGCTTGTAAATAAAGAGGTAGCCCCCATTTCCAAAGTAGGGATGAGCTTAGTTTTGGCTCTGGGTTTGGTTTGAACCCCCATGTTCGGCCAAACCCCAAAGTCAGCTGTCATTCTTGGGGCAATCCGCTCAGGTTAGGACATTCCCTGCCCAGCAGCCTCACATACACAAAGCAGCTGGGATGCTCCTGGGATTATTGACCTAATATGACCACATGGTCATATTAGGTCAATGTCATTGACCGATTATATGGCCATGTGGTCATATTGGGTCAATGTCGTTGACCTAATATGGCCATGTGGTCATATTAGGTCAACAATGTCAACTGATAAGCCAAAGCTATGATGGCTTTGACAGCTATGAGGTTTGGCTGAACATGGGTTCAGGCTGAACCTGGATCGACCTAATATGGCCACATGGTAAAATATTAGGTTAATGTCTTTTGATTTAATATGGTCATATTAGGTCAATGATATTTACCGATAGAACAAAGAATTACAGCTATGAGGTTCGGCTAAAAATGGGTTCAGGCCAAACCTGGATTGACCTAATATGGCCACATGTGCATGTTAAATCAATATCTTTAATGTAATATGACTATGTGGCCATATTAGGTCAATGATCTCAACTGAGGCCAAAGAATGACAGCTATGAGGTTTGGCTGAACATGGGTCGACCTAATATGGCCACATGGTCATATTAGGTCAATGTCTTTTGATTTAATATGGTCATATTAGGTCAATGATATCAACCGATAGACCAAAGAATTACAGCTATGAGGTTCGGTTAAAAATGGATTCAGGCCAAACCTGGATTGACCTAACGTGCATATTAAGTCAATATCTCTGATTTAATATAACTATGTGGCCATGTTAGGTCAATGATGTCAACTGATAGGCCAAAGAATGACAGCTATGAGGTTTGGCAGAACATGGGTTCAGGCTGAACCTGGATCGACCTAATATGGCCACATAATCATATTAGGTTAATGTCTTGGATTTAATATGACCTTGTGGCCATATTAGGTCAATGATGTCATGTGGATCCTTGCTCTTTGTGTAGGTGGTACTGCAGGGCAGGAAATGTCCTGAACCCAGGTAGTTAGCCAAGGGTAGACAAGTGACTTCTGGATTCAGACCAACCCAAGCTGAGACTTAAACCCAAGCTCATCACTATTCCAGAGTTGTATTATTTAAAGCCGGGGTCCCAAACCCCCGGACCCTGGACTGGTGCTGGTCTATGGCCTGTTGCTGACTGGGCCACACAGTAAGAGATGAGCGGCGACTGCAGTCCGCACAGGGCTCTCGCAGACCGCGGTTGCCGCTTACTTTCGGCCGTGCCCGTGTGTCCTCTCCCAGCTCAATATCTGTTGCCTATCAGCAGGGCAGGGGGCGTGAGGAGCTGCAGATCGGAATAGAGAGCTCCTTTCGCCCACTGCCCTGCTGATAGGAAGACATCGTCAGCAGGGCTGGTGGGAGGAGGAGCTGGGAGTGGACACACGGACTGTTAACAGCCTCTGCCCTGCAGGTAGAAGTCCTGAGCAGGGGAGGCAAAGATTGATGTTAGAAAGGAAAGGAGGGGAGGGGAAACAGTGTAGGGACACTGTAATGTAAAGGGGGGCTGTGATGTAAAGTTGCCATTGTAATATAAAGGGGCACTGTTACAGTGCCCCCTTTACAGTGCAGTCCCCTCTATATCACAGTGCCACATTTACATCACAGCCCCCCTTTAAATTAAAGTGCCCCCTTTACAGTGCAGTCCCCTTTATATCACAGCTCTCCTTTAGATTACAGTGCCCCCTTTACAGACCAGTCCTTGTGACATTAATGTAAAGGGGACTGCACTGTAAAGGGGCACTGTAATGTAAAGGGGGGCTGTTGTGTGGGACTGCTTTAAAGGGGGAACTGTGATTATAAAGGGGGTCTGTTCTGCAAAGGGGGTTTGTGGTGTGAAGGGGACCGAGGACAGACTTCATGAATATCCCATCCCCTGGCCCTTCCACCACAACCACTATCCTCCTCCAGCAAAACGGAATCCCACCTCCTCCCGGTCCCTAGGAAAATTGGCTGCCATGAAACCGGTCCCTGTAGCCCAAAAGGTTGGGGAACGCTGATTTAAAGGAAAATTGTACTGAGATACTTTTTGTCTACTTCTTAGGCCCCGTACACACGACCGAGAAACTCGACGAGCAAAACACATTGTTTTTCTCGTCGAGTTTCTCGTTCGGCTGTCAAAAAACTCGTCGAGCCAAATTTCCCAACGAGGAAATAGAGAACATGCTCTCTATTTGGCTCGACGAGTTTCCCGACGGGTTTCTCGGCCAAAAGTGTACACACGACCGGTTTTCTTGGCAAAATACGTCTCCCATCGAGTTTCTTGCTGGATTCTGCCGAGAAACTCGGTCGTGTGTACGGGGCCTTATGCTGGCCTAAAGGCTTCAATACAACCATGCTGGTGGATTAGAGAGTAGCTTGGCCAGAGTTGTCCTGCCTTGATTTATTAAGTGAATTAATGCTTTACTTTTCTTGAGTTCCATTAGTGGCCCTTGGCACTTGAGTCTAGGTCAAAAAGTAGGCAGGTTGGCATTGCATATTTTTGGAACTACTTTACCAAGCACAAATAAAATCTAAAAATGAGGTAGATGACTTACCACCATATTAAAACTAGCTAGCTGTTTCTTTGAACATTTTTGTATTGTTTTTCAATTGTAAAAAAAGCACTGGGTGGCACTGAGACAGGACTGACTGGCTCCTGAATTCTACACTATTTGCCGGTTCCTGGCTTAAAGAAATGTAATGTTCAGAGGCGACAGTAATTTCTATGCAGAGGCAAGCTGATTAGATGCAGTAAGTAGTCTGGTTATATGTTAAAGATGTAAGAGAGAGTAAATATGTGTAAAGTGGTAAAAAAGAAATGAAGGGAAATGAGCGTTCGTAGCGCGCTCCCCCCGGATTCTGCAGGAGACACGAGCACGGCCGCTGTCTTCATAAAATCCCCACGGGTGGAGGGAGCTGATTTTCTGCTGTTAATATTGCATCCGTTGATGAAGAATTCGTTAGGATAATGGAACAAAGCTAAAATATGAATGACTCTCTGTCAAGAAGCATCTTTTGTGTTTTTTTTTTAGATTAGCTGTAAGGAGGGGGATTCACCTTGGTTCTGGCCAACTAAGGTATGCAGCGTCTGTCGGTGGATCTGCAGAAACCGTTTTTTTATTATGGAGATGCGTTTAACCTTCCATGCTAAAAATGTAAATGATATTCTTTATGTTGGCTGGTATTGGAATGTATAGACTAGTCCTAAGGCTGTCATACACGGCTCGACGTTCGGACAATCATTCAAGCTGTGCGTTTCCCTGTTATCACCATTGGGTTAGACAAAAGGCAATTGTTCAATTGACTTTTGTCAAAGGAATTGAGTAGAGCGGTGACTGCATCCAAGACATGGATGAGCGAGTTTGGGGTGGAGGAACTTGACTGGCCTGCGCAGAGTCCTGACCTCAACCCGATAGAACACGATAGTGCGGAGACTGCGAGCCAGGCCTTCTCGTGCGCTTCTGGAAGAATGGGAAAACATTCCCATAGACACACTCCTAAACATTGTGGACAGCCTTCCCAGAAGAGTTGAAGCTGTTATATCTGCAAAGGGTGGACCAACTCAACAGGACTGGGACAAATATTTGGCCCTGGACTTCATCCAGACTGGCCCACTTTGACAGCGGCCGGACAACTCCCGCACCCCCCCCCCCAGCCCGCACCCCCTCTCCTCCTTCACTAGCCACTAGCGGTTTTACTTTATTAGAGTAAAACAGCTGGTACTCTTATAGGCAGTACCAGTGGGGAAGCTAGACATTATTTCACCCGGGGCAAAGAATCAGTTTGGTGCCCCCAACTTATGGGACAAGATTAGGCAGAAGTGAGAAACTCCCAGGCCATAGCTGTTGAGTCAGCTGTCTGTCCCCTCCCCCATGCTCCTCTGTCGTCGTCCCCTGCTCCTCTGGTCCTCCCCCTGCTTCTTTGTTCCCCCCCAGTTGATCGCTGTGGGCAGGGAGATGAGGCGAGTGCTGCGGGAAGGGAGAGACAGAGGAGCGGAGGGGGGCGGTGGTCCGCTGTCACTGAAGCCGGCCCACCAGGAAACACCCTGTAGTCCCAATGGCCAGTCCATCCCTGCAACTCAATATTGAACAATACAGACCAAGACTGGGATGCTATTAAAGTTTATGTGTGTGTAAAGGCAGGCATCCCAATATTTTTGACAATATAGTGTAAGTGTGTATGGCCAGCTTTACACAAACACAATGGCAGTTAGAAGCATTTCTTGGTTGAGCTTTCTCTGCAGCTCGCAAACAGATGTAGGTTAAATTAGGTTAAATGATCCTCCTGTAAAATATCCTGTAAGATCCAAAGAAGGATACAGTTATAAATATTTTCCAGGCTCACATGTTGGCATTACTTGACCGAGGATTGTATGTGTTTATGAAATTACATCTGATAATTGATTGTTTAACTGGCACTTCTTCCCTTCTGTACACAGTAAAATCTGCACTGAACAGATGTGTTTGCTTTTTCTCAAATCTGGCATCTTCCATTTATGATGGCAAACTACGCCATGCCATCACTTTACTTTGGTGGGGCCCTGTGCCAGATGAAAGGAAAACAGGCATGTCACTGGTATAAACAGAATAGTCTTGTGACTATTAGGAGGGTCTCTTTGGACTGGAGATATATTATTACAGTGGAACCTCAGATTATTAGCATAATCCATTCCAGGAGAATGCTCGTAATTCAAAGTACCCGCATATCAAAGCTAGTTTCCCCATAGAAGTCAATGGAAACCAAAATAATTGTTCCGCATTAACTTCAATGGCATGCAATACCGCATGTGGCCAGTGGTGGAGGTGCCAGAGAGCCTCAGAAACACCCGGAAAGTCCAGAGGACAGCTCGGCTGAACAGAGTATTTCTGAGGTTTTTATGAGCATTACCGAACGGCTCAGATCGGCTCTGGCGCCGCCCCCCCCCCCCCCCACCTCAGGCAAAACGCGGTACTGCACACCGCTTTGGCTTGAATCCTGCTCATGTTGCGAGACAACACTCACAAACCGAGTCAGGATTTTTCAAAATACATTCCTCGTATGGCGAAACGCTCGTTAACCGCGTTACTCGCAATCCGAGGTTCCACTGTATTTCATGTAGTTACATAGTGCTGACAATTTTACACACCACTTTACAATACCGTTCATTCAATTCAGTCCTTTCCTCCAATCTGAAGTCCTGACCTCACATGCATACATACATTTACTAGGGCCAATTTAGAGGAGCCCCACTATACAGGCTTTCTTTTTTCATGGATGCTTCCAACCTCAGCCCTCAAGTACCCCTCATCAGTTCGGGATTTCCTTCAACTAAGAAGATTTGACGAAGCAGCGAATCTGTACGACGCCGCAATCGTACATTTCCGGTTGAATGCTCCGCCCACAAGCTATAGAAGAATTCTAATGTTCTATGACCAGTAATAATTGTATTTATAAATTATTAGTACTAGTCAACCAACATTAGAATTCTTCTATAGCCTATGGGCGGAGCATTAGACCATAAATGTCCGCTCGCGCCGATCGTATATTTTTAGCTGCTTCGTCGAATCTTCATGTCTCTATAATGTCAAATCTTTTCTCTCTATGTCGAATCTTCATGTCTCTATAATGTCGACTCTTTTCTCTCTATGTCGAATCTTCATGTCTCTATAATGTTGAATCTTTTCTCTCTATGTCGAATCTTCATGTCTCTATAATGTCGAATCTTTTCTCTCTATGTCGAATCTTCATGTCTCTATAATGTCGAATCTTTTCTCTCTATGTTGAATCTTCATGTCTCTATAATGTCGACTCTTTTCTCTCTATGTTGAATCTTCATGTCTCTATAATGTCGACTCTTTTCTCTCTATGTTGAATCTTCATGTCTCTATAATGTCGACTCTTTTCTCTCTATGTTGAATCTTCATGTCTCTGTCATGTCGACTCTTTTCTCTCTATGTTGAATCTTCATGTCTCTGTCATGTCGACTCTTTTCTCTCTATGTCGAATCTTCATGTCTCTATAATGTCGACTCTTTTCTCTCTATGTTGAATCTTCATGTCTCTGTCATGTCGACTCTTTTCTCTCTATGTCGAATCTTCATGTCTCTGTAATGTTGAATCTTTTCTCTTTATGTCGAATCTTCATGTCTCTGTAATGTTGAATCTTTTCTCTTTATGTCGAATAATCTTGCACTAATAGAGTTAGGTTAGGCACATTCAACCGCAGGTTCGAGAGACACAGATTGCTATTGTCACCGTCATGTCGAATCTCCTATCTATATCGCAACAAAATGAAAATAAAGCATTTTTTATGTCGGATCTTTCAGATTTTGCACGTTCGTTATCGTTTCTTAAAAACGAACGCGAAGATCCCTGAAATTCGAACAAAAATGCATTCGGACGAAAACGAATGCACATGTCTAATGTCCACTATGACAATCCAGCACCATTGATATTCAAGTGGGGACTGAAGGATGAGGTCAGAAGAAATTTGAGCCTGTTTATGGATTTGCTTTCCTACCAGTAGTGATGGCAAAAGTGTTTGATTTGATAGATGATCCTGCTAATTTGTGTGGCTTTGCCCAGGCCCTGGAAGCTGGGCTAGTTGTAGGGCAGCATCACACACAGTGACATTGCTGCCCAGGAACTAAAACCACATGCAAGAGTTGGGCAGTGTTGGATGGAACCATCTAACTTTTGACAGCCAACATACTGTATGTCCTGACTGCTTTCGTCAATAATGGTCAACGCCATTGAGTTTGAGTGAAACGCTTAATTGTAAAGTGAACTTTACTCTCCCAATCAGCATTGATTATTTGTAATCCTAAACAGACTTGTTTATTAACTCCTCTTCTCGGGTCCCCTACCGGCGCTACTGGCCCCTCCCTCCTGCCAAGTGCCTCCACAGCAAGCAGCTTGCTATGAGGGCACCTAAGCAGACTCTCTGCTGAGCCACTGCTCTGCATATTCACACACAGAGCCCAGGCTCGGCCCTGCCCCCTCTCTCTCCTCATTGGCTCACTGGCTGTGAGACAATGGCTCCTGCTGGTGTCTCTGCCAATGAGAAGGAAGAGTCCCCAGGGAGCCAAGGCTCTTATGCACATTGCTGGATTGCGATGGTAAGTATTGGGGGTGCTGAGGGGGGCTACTGCACAGATTTGAGCCTTTAGAACCACTTTAAACCAGCAAGTGCCTTTTTTTAATCACTACTTTTCCTTTATATTGGCTTTTGGAATTTACAAATGCAGCAATTTAGAAATTGGATGAAAGGTTTAGCGCTGGGAAACACTTTTTGAAAGATAAAAAGTGCATTTTATTTAACTATATAGATCAAACCAAAATGAGGGACAACTGAGGAGGAAAGAGGGATAGAGGGACTTTGTTCCAAATCAGGGACAGTCTCTCAAAATCAGGGGCAGTCTTCTGAAATCAGGGTCAGTCTCTGGAAATCAGGGTCAGTCTCTGGAAATCAGGGTCAGTCTCTGGAAATCGGGGTCAGTCTCTGGAAATCAGGGTCAGTCTCTTGAAATCAGGGTCAGTCTCTTGAAATCAGGGACAGTCTCTTGAAATCAGGGACAGTCTCTGGAAATCAGGGACAGTCTCTTGAAATCAGGGACAGTCTCTGGAAATCAGGGACAGTCTCTGGAAATCAGGGACAGTCTCTGGAAATCAGGGACAGTCTCTGGAAATCAGGGTCAGTCTCTGGAAATCAGGGTCAGTCTGTGGAAATCAGGGTCAGTCTCTGGAAATCAGGGTCAGTCTCTGGAAATCAGGGTCAGTCTCTGGAAATCAGGGACAGTCTCTGGAAATCAGAGACAGTCTCTGGAAATCAAGGACAGTCTCTGGAAATCGGGGACAGTCTCTGGAAATCGGGGACAGTCTCTGGAAATCGGGGACAGTCTCTGGAAATCGGGGACAGTCTCTGGAAATCGGGGACAGTCTCTGGAAATCGGGGACAGTCTCTGGAAATCGGGGACAGTCTCTGGAAATCGGGGACAGTCTCTGGAAATCGGGGACAGTCCCTCGAAATCGGGGGCAGTCTCTCGAAACCAGGGACCGTTGGGAGGTCTTGTACTGCCAATAGTGGTCAATATGTGTAGAGTAACATCATACATCAGTGATAGTCTCTCGAAATCAGGGATAGTCTCTCAAAATTTAGGGACAGTCTTTCGAAATCAGTGACAGTCTTTTGAAATCAGGGGCAGTCTTTCAAAATCATTGACCGTCTCTCGAAATCAGGGACCGTTGGGAGCTCTTGTACTGCCAATGGTGGTCAATATGTGTAGAGTAACATCATGCATTTATTGATGTTTTTGAAAGGTCTTACATCTCAAGTTTTGGTAAGTGTTCAGAATAAAATTCCGAGGCGTACAAAGGAATAGGTACGAGACAGAGAAGAGTTCTACGTACATGTATCCTCTTTTGATGGTACAAAAGCCTTCTGAAGCCTCCCTTTCACACGCGGTGCTTGCTGCTTGTTGTTTTTTCTTCCAGCCACACAAAAGACGTTTTTGAAGGCTTTTCAGGCTCTTTTTCCACTCGGACATTCCAGTTACAAGAGCATCCTTTCAGCGCAGCGGCACGTTCCTTGCTGCGTCTTGTCACAGTAGAATCATCTTCTCACAGCCTCTGTGTGCCCCTTTATTTTTCCAAGAGCGAGCCCCTATCGTTTCTTCCCCCCGTGTGTTCCCCTTTATCCAAACAACACCATCTCCAAGCTCTCCAGCAGCGAGAGTCACCGCTTGGAGTGGTTTTGTTTCCTGCGAGAAGAAAAGACGTTGAGTTCCAACTTGTCACCTCCATTTTTATCCCTGTTACCTACTTCATCATTATCTTAATCACCATTGTGTTCAATTTGACCGTTTTCCCTTTCATTGCTTCTGGTGTGTAATGCTGTGCTGACAGTCACCCCAGGCCCTATTTCCTAGGGAACATTCCTGTTAAGCCTTTGCCCCTAGGCCCTCACACCCCCTCCCCACCCCCCCGTGTCACTTTCTATTCTATTTTTCTCCCTTGTTTTTTTTTGTCTTTTTTTTTGTCTTTTAACATGGTTTTGCTAAAAAGTTTTTTAATCAATCAAGTATGAGCCAGAAAATTGGCTTTGTCACGGCTGGGTTGTGGGTCGTGTGACAATCACACAGTCTCTTGACAGCTAATGAAAGCCAAAGAAGGATATGGATATTTCGAGAGGAAGGCCTTGGTTTCCATGACACCTCTCCATGTTGTCCGTTCCCCCCAGCGATTCATGTGGCTCTTGGGGTCCTAGACTTTACAATAGGAGCCGGACTCCGTGTGTGTGTTTTTAAAAGAGAGGGACGCCGGAGTCAGGCTGGGGATGGGGTGCGTTTTGGGGGAGATTGGTCGGACATTCTTGACAGCTGCCCCTTTTTACTCGTCTTGCTCTCTTCGGGGAGCAAACGTTACTTACAATAAAGGAGCCTCCTTTGTACGGCTCTCATCTAACTGAATTATTATCTCCAGGAGCCATCTGTATTGAAGAAGTTTTTTTTTTTAATGGTTTTGATTCAAATATTCCGGTGAATAAATATTCTCATCGGTCCTGTCCTTTTTTTTTTTTTTTTTTAAACATATCGACTTCTATATCCATCTTAACAATGATTATTCAACACAGCGCTGTATAGGCTCCAAGGCCGCCTTGTGGGCTCTGAGGCCGCATGGCTTGGGTAAAAGCTGGCCATTTACAGGGTTACAAAGAAGGAATCACACAGAGTACATTATATGGAGTTTTCAAGGGCAGATGTAGCTAAAATATGCTAAGTGCTGGTAATTCGGTTAGATTTCCTCAAAGGTCCCTCAGAGGGGAGCGAGGGTTTAACACTAAAGGTAAAAATGGCCGTACGTAGAAGAAGAATTTTGTACAAAATGAACAGCTAGAACACATTTTATATTGTTAACCCCGATGCCGCGTACACACGACCGTTTTCCATGACGTGAAAAATTCAATTTTTTAAAATGGTCATTAAAAACATCTGTGTGTAGGCTCCAGAGCATTTTTCTCAACGTCAAAAATGGGCATTAAAAATTTAGAACCTGCTCTAATTTTTCTCATTGTTTTTCACGTCGTGAAAAACGGTCGTGTGTGGGCCCCAGAGCATTTTTCTCGATGTGAAAAATGGGCATTAAAAATTTAGAACATGCTCTAATTTTTCTCGTTGTTTTTCACGTCGCGAAAAACGGTCGTGTGCAGGCTTTAACGACGTGAAAAAAACATGCATGCTCAGAAGCAAGTTATAATACGGGAGCACTTGTTCTGGTAAAACGATCGTTTGTAATGGAGATAGCACATTCGTCACGCTGTAACAGACTGAAAAGCACGAAGACTTAAAAGCGCGAATCGTCTCTCACCAAACTTTTACTAACACGAAATCAGCAAAAAAGCAGCCCAAAGGGTGACGCCATATGAATGGAACTTCCCCTTTATAGTGCCGTTGTACGTCACCGCGCTTTGCTCGAGCATTTTTCTTTCACGATCGTGTGTAGGCAAGGCAGGCTTGACAAGAATCGCGTCTAAAAAAACGTTGCTTTTTCCATGACATTAAAAATGGTCGTGTGAATGCGGCTTTAGTTAAAATCCATATTTTTTGCTTGAAAATGACTTGGAACCCCCAAACATTATATATACCCTAGAGCACAGGTGGTATATATATATATATATATATATATATATATATATATTTTTAATTGTCTGTTATTCTTTGTTTATAGCGCAAAAAAGAAAAAACGCAAATGTGATCAAATACCACCAAAAGAAAGCTCTATTTCTGGGAAAAAAGGACAAATTTTATTTGGGTACAGCGTCAACCGACTGCGCAATTGTTCCCGACTTGTTCATTCCCCGACTTGTTCATTCCCCGACTTAGTTGGGGTAGGCGGTACACTTTGGTGGGGGGTGGGTCAGCTACGCCCTGTGACCGTTGACCTCTGGGATCCCGCCTTCTGACCTTTGACCTTTGGGGGAGGTCCCTGTTCCAATTCCTTAGTCCTAGCCATATTCTTCAATGGGAAACCCTAACCCTAAGCCCCTAACCCCAACCCCCAACCCCAACTCTAATCCTAACCCCTAACCCTAAACAGTTAAAGCAATGCAGTGCCGTATCACCAAAAATAGTCTGGGGTAAATCTTCCGGAGCTGAAGTGGCTAAAGTATGAGTATTCAGTACATCTCTGCAATACTTGCGCATTTTTCCATGTTTTGTATATTTAAAAATGCTGCAAGTACAGAGAAATACCTGAGGATCCTGCCAGAAAGTGGGCACCAAAGTGGGCACCTAACTTTCCCAAGCAGCATTATTAGCCCTGCGCAGTTCACCTGTGAACTACAGAACTCTTTCACCCATGCTGTGAAGATTAGAGGTGTTCAGTAGTGAAACGGTGAAAATGCTGCACCACTCAAGATACAGTAGCGCAAGCGTTGTCACCCTAGAACAGGAAGTAGGCTACTGTCACCACCACATCTAAGGACTGGTGTAATGCAATATATAACAGTTGTGTTCTTCCATCTAGATACATTGTAAGGCTGAGCTTCTAATAAGAATAGGAGTGACTTTTGTTGCTCTTGATAGTAAGATTAGTTAATGTAAATATTCACATTCTCTTGTTTTTATTTTTTACCTGCAATATTCATCTCTAACATCGGGTTTCCCCTCCTTCTTTTCCCTTCTCCCCTCGCTCTATTTCTCACTTTATAATTAATGATTAGTTTTAATTGGTTTGCTTAGGCAGTCTGACAGCAAATTAGCTAAAGCAAGCCAGCCGCTGCCAAAATGTGATGTGGGATTGGTGCACTTTTCTAGTAGGTAGTAGAAAACGGAGGTGAGTTTCCCGACTGGCATGCTCATAGTGTTGCTTGAAGCTGCATAGAGCTCCTGGGTTTTATATATTTAGGTGATAACAACCGTAAGAGATTTGCTGAACTGAGTTCTCCATCATACTTTCTTGAGTTCACCTTCATAGCTGCTCTAGTCATATAATTTGTATGCTTGTAACTTGTAACCTTTCTACTCCAAAGGAACCCTTGAAATAGTTTACACGTCTTGGGAAACCCCTAGTAAGATTAGTCCATTGAAGGTCTCTAGGAAAAGGCCTCTTACATTGGTTAGAAGACAGCTTTAAGGATCATTGGTGTCATCAATGGGAGGTCAATCATCTACAGCTCAAGGAACCCCTAACAACCTCTAGAGCAGTGGTCTCCAAACTGCGGCCTGGGGGCCATATGTGGCCCTTTGTTTGCTTTTATCTGGCCCTTGGGGCGCTATTTTCATCCACTGATACCAACAATGGGATATATTTCCCCTCACTGACACCAATGAAGGGGCAGAATTTCTCCAAAATGACACCAAAGATGGGGCACAATTCCTCCCAATGACACCAAAGATGGAGCACAATTCCTCCCAATGACACCAAAGATGGAGCACAATTCCTCCCAATGACACCAAAGATGGAGCACAATTACTCCCAATGACACCTAAGATGGAGCAAAATTCCTCCCAATGACACCAAAGATGGAGCACAATTCCTCCCAATGACACATAAGATGGAGCAAAATTCCTCCCAATGACACCAAAGATGGAGCACAATTCCTCCCAATGACACCAAAGATGGAGCACAATTCCTCCCAATGACACCAAAGTAGAGCCTACAACCCTGCATTCGATGTGAGGGTGCAGAGGGACTGCCAAAGTGTAGAGGAGAGGGCCAGCTGCCATGGGAATGGAGCATTGGCTATGTAGAACAACTTTTTGGGGTCCCCTAGACCTTAAAGAGTATTTTACCCTTGCACTGTAGGGGCAGCCCCACTACAAGGAAGCATTATCCTTTCCCCTAAGATAGGCTTTAAAGTACCATATATACTCGAGTATAAGCCGAGTTTTTCAGCATATTTTTTTGTGCTGAAAATGCCCCCCTCGGCTTATTATTATTATTATTATACAGGATTTATATAGCGCCAACAGTTTACGCAGCGCTTTAACTCGAGTCACCTTTTTGCACCTGATCTCCCGGACTTTGGGTACCCGCTACTTGGCACACATGTAGCCCCACTCTTCCTCTACAAGTGTGCAAAGTTTGTTGGCCAGGGATTTTTCAAAGCCAGGCACCCCTTCCATAGACTCCCATGTTAAGCGGTCATTTCTCCGGTGACTCCAGTCTAGTCATGGGCACAGTGAGGCATGCAGATGGACACTCTAGGCTTATACCCGAGTCAATACACTTTCCCAGTATTTTGTGGTAAAATTAGGTGCCTCGGCTTACATTCGGGTCGGCTTATATTCCGGTATATACGGTAATCCTCCAAATATAAATTGTCATTTATTCTATAATTTTTTTTAGGCCAAAAGCCAATTGAGCACATTATAGATTATAAAGAAGCACTTGTGAATATTAGTAATACGTGGATATTATTTTGAATAAACCTTAAATCGCATTCCCTGAAGAACACGGGAGATATCTGCTGTTATGGCTTTACTTTGTAACACTGGGCTCTATAATAAATATTTGGGGTCCGATCAGCCCAAGGGTTCTGGTCTTGGAATGAGTGGTGGAAATGAACTCGGGGGCCGGTGATGGATGGGAGGAGGATGCAGGTTTTATTTTCATATTTCATAGGAGGGAATGGGGTCGTTTAGACAGCAGCGGAGGATGAGGACGGTATAAATGAGAATCATTATTAAATAGAAGCATGCAATTTATCTACAGTACAGTACTTCTGCTCAATCCTTTCCCCCTTACTTGGAATCAATCACTGGTAAGCATGCAGTCATTTGTAATCATGTGCACAGCATGTTATGCTGGAATGTGTACATATCTGTGTGTAAAGATCTAATCATGTTAACCTTTTCATTAGAAGACTAAAGCTGGCAAGTGACAGATAAAAGACTGTGTATGGAACTTGATGTATAGTTAACGCTGACCATACGCTGCTTCAATTTCAGCCATTTTAGCGGGAAAGTTAAGCTGTGTGTGGCCTTATCGTCATCCCTTTCTCCTCCCGCGCCATAAAAGTAATTTTTTTAATTGAATTTTGTTGAAGGAGCCAGTCCAAAAATTCTCGAACGAACAGCGCTTGCATTGAAGAGGAACTGTCATTTGTAATAAAAACATCTTTGCCATTCTGAAGCTTCCCTCCAACCACTTTGCATATTATTTTATATATACTGTGATTCTGTACTTGCCAAATATGCTGCAGAAATCTCCCTCCACTGAGTCTGGCTGCAGCCATTTTAACTGTGGGCAGCTGAAGCTACTGCCTGTTTACTTCCTGGATTTACACAGACACATAGAGGTACACCTCCAGCTCTACAGCTTTCATTGGCCCCTCCTCGTCACCCCTCCAGTTTAGGACCAGAAGAAGGTGGGCTTTGTTCTGGTCCTAAACTGTTAACCTCTCTGATAGCAATCAAAAGAGCATTCAGCAGAAGATTAACTCTGAAGTGGGTATAGAGGAGCAATCCAATCCAAAAGTGATGGGATGGGAACTTTTGTTCTAGACGCTCCTCCATACGCGCCCTAGTAGGGATGCGGATTTGATAGACTTCTCTCGTTCACCCCCACTGAAGCTTGAAATGTGTACAGTCAGGCCCCGTACACACGACCGAGAAACTCGACGGGCAAAACACATCATTTTGCTCGTCGAATACCTTGTTTGGCTGTCTAACTCGTCGAGCCAAATTTTCCCATTGCCCAACGAGGAAATGTGCTCTCTATTTGGCTCGACGAGTTTCCCGAAGGGTTTCTCGGCAAAAAGTGTACACACGACCGGTTTTCTCGCCAGAATACGTCTCCCATCGAGTTTCTTGCTGGATTCTGCCGAGAAAACCGGTCGTGTGTACGGGGCCTCACCCTCAAATGTAAAAATGGTTGTCCAGTTTGGACTTGGTTTGTACTGTTATGTGATATTTCCTTGTTTATGGATCATAATCACATCAGGAGACTGGCAACAACATCAGTCATGGTCCGATGGATTGGAAAGTTTAAGCCTATATTTTGTTCATCCCTTCCAAAGTAGAGAGGGATGAATGGAAACCATTCTAATAGCCCATGTTGCTCCTTCATAGGCTGTAATAATGAAACACGCCCACATCTTCCATATTTGTATTAGGCGGCTTACGCCGGCCCTTATACGCTACGCCGCCGTAACTTCGGGCACATAATCTTTCTGAATACCATACTCGCCTCTCAAAGTTACGGCGGCGTAGCGTATAGGAGATACGCTACGCCCGCCTAAAGATACACAATTGTATCTGAATCTGGGCCATCATATCTAGAGTTCAGCTTTAAGGGCCAGATTCACAAAAGAGATACGACGGCGTATCTCCTGATACGCCGTCGTATCTCTGTGATCCGCCCGTCCTAAATATGAGGCTGATTCATAGAATCAGTTACGCATAGATAGCCCTAAGATCCGACAGGTGTAATTGACTTACACCCTTTGGATCTTAGGATGCAAAACTAGGCCGGCCGCTAGGTGGCGAAGCCATTACGGTCGGCGTAGAATATGCAAATGACTAGTTACGGCGATTCACGAACGTTCGCGATGCCCGTCGATCTAAATTTACGCCGTTTCCGTCGAGATACGCATCGTAAAATTAGGGCTACCTCCTAGGTGTTCTAAGCAATGTTAAGTATGGCCGTCGTTCCCACGTCAAAATTTTTAATTTCACGTCGTTTGCGTAAGTCGTCCGTGAATGGCGCTGGACGCCATTTACGTTAACGCCAAAACCAATGACGTCCTTGCGATGTCATTTATCACAATGCACGTCAGTACGCTTGGCACGGGAACGCACCTAATCAAATGGTGCCCGCCCCATTTGAATTAGGCGGGCTTGCGCCAAGCAGGTTTACGTTACACCGCCGCAAGTTTACAGGTAAGAGCTTTGTGAATCAGGCACTTACGCTGTAAACCTGCGGCGGTGTAACGTAAATGGGATACGTTACGCCGCCGCGGAGTAACGTAATTCTTTCTGAATCTGGCCCTATGTGCCCGAAATATTTCGTACATTTTGTGTGGCTATGAGGATAAAGTTATTTGTCAAGTAATACAGCTTAGTAAATTGGCCCCAAATCCTCAGTCTGCCTACCAGATGAGACCTCAGTAAAGACGAGCAGTGCTAAGAAGCCCGGTACCCCGCATATTCACTGACATATTCACAAGGCTTTGTGTCTTCTGCCTCCGAGCAACTTTGTCTGTCGTGTACACTGTGAAGTCAGATGTCCCAGGAGCCCGTCTATACATCAAGCGGTCAATATGGCTTCAAAATAGCAGAAAATCCAGAGAGGAATCTCTGTGTCTGCTTACCAGTGCTACGCTGCCTCTCACGTCAGATCAAATAGATGGGGAATACGAGCGTATGTGCCTCCTGTAAAATTCATTATAAGAGTATAAACAACAAAAAAAGATAAAAAAATGTTTATTTAAGAAACATGAAAAAAATTAAACCCCAAGCCTTCACTAGAAGGACAGGTTCACCGTGCGTTGCGCGCTTCTTCGTCAGCCACGTTCAAACTTAGCAGTAAAATACTGAGCGACGAAGACTCGTCTGTCACTTTATTTTTATTAGTCTTTTTTTTTTTCTTTTTATTTTGGCGTTGGAGGGGTTAGGAGACAACCAGTACATTTCGCAGCCTCCCCAGCATCCTCTCTGAGAACTTCACTCCCCAATTGTTATGTGCGATCGGATCTGAAAGTTGCTCTCTAAGCTTCTTGTCACATTTTGACTTAATGAAGTGCAACTGAAGAGGGAATTTGGGTTCATCACGGCAGTCGCGCTGCGCTCCCTTGTTGTCAGAAAAGAGGGGTGGTTTGGGACCGCAACGCAGCGCTGCAAGTCGTTATCATTCCGGTCAGTCTGTTTAACACAAAATTAAACAAAGAACTAATTAGTGCCTCATGAATTAATAAATGCACAGTTGCTTGGCTAGAAAAAAAAATAAAAAGAAGGGGTAGAAGAGAAGAAAGGCTGAGAGTTAGTGTCTCTGTGCCTTTGACAGGGGAGCACTTTATAACGGGGACAAGAACTTGTTCCCCAGTCTGTGGACACCCTAAACTTTGACATTGCTTCTTGATTGCTCCCCGTTATTTACATTTCAGTATTTTGCAGCTTTGGTGGATAAACATGTACTCGATAAACAGTTTTTTTTGGTAATACCAGTTATTGATTGGCTTCTATGGCCTTTTTTTTTCTGGTGGCCTGTAGAGTGTTGTAAATTTTGTATCCTGCATAGTTATCAAGTATACTCGCAACCCTACAGGGTCGCATTTATAAACTACTTAATAAAAGGGTCTGTTGAGTCCAAACTTTTTTTATTTTTTTATTTTAGTTTTGGATAGAATTAGAAAATGGTTAAAGCCCAACTCAACTACCCTTGCAGTGGGGATTCGTGAAGTCTAGCGGGAGATGAAAAGGCTGTACTAAGTACATTAGACCCACTCTGGACCGGCTCCAGCACTCCGCTTGTCTGCCTCTGGTGCTTCAGTCTTTGGATGATAACCCGGAATGTCACCATCACACCATGGGTCTACAAGAAATTGGTCCAAAGCTTTATTCAGCAATCACATCGTTACAGCAAACAACATTTTTAGAGCCTTGCAGGACCCCTTCATCAGGCATGTGATCGCTGAATAAAGCTTTGGACCCATTTTTTGGAGTCCCATGGTGTTCTGTTGACATTCCTCATTCTGATTGTACACGGTTCTAGCTGGCGGTGGCTTCAGCACCCACTTATGCCGCGTACGCACGGTCAGACTTTTGACTGGGCAAACCTTTGTCGGAATTTCCGACAGAAAAATAGAGAACCTGCTCTATGTCTAAGTCCGTTGGAAATTCCAACAGAAAAAGTCAGATGGGGCATACACACGGTCGGAATATCCGATGAAAAGCTCCCATCAGACTTTTTCTGACGGAAATTCTGACCATTAGACAAACAGACACTTTTAGGCCTCGTACACACGATAGGATAGCCAGAGGACAACTGTCTGAAGGACCGTTTTCATCGGTCAAAACCGATCGTGTGTGGGCCCCATAGGTTATTTAACCTTTGGTTAAAAAAATAGGAACTTGCTTTAAAATTTAACCGATGGACGCCTAACCGATAGGTCAAAACCGATCGTTAGTATGCAAAAGCATCAGTTAAAAACCAGCGCATGCTCAGAATCAAGTCGACGCATGCTTGGAAGCATTGAACTTCGTTTTTTTCAGCACATCGTTGTGTTTTACGTCACAACGTTCTGGCACGATCGGTTATTTAACCTATGGTGTGTAGGCGTGACGGACCATCAGTCAGCTTCATCGGTTAACCTAAGACAACGGTCCTCCAGACCATTGTCCTCTGGCTATTCTATCGTGTGTACGAGGCCTTACAGGAACGTGTGCGTTGGAAAGAGTGCGTTCCAGTCTTTGGATGGTCCCTCGGCATCATCATGTGCAACGCAGGGCCATTATTTGTAATACGGATGATAAACCATTTAGACAAGTTGTGTTACTTGGTAGGGGAAAGACCCATCCATGTTCGTGTAGCAATCATAAATGTCTGCTGCTCATCATGGAGAACATAATCCTAAAACTTTTGGGTTGTGAGCTCCTCTCCTCGGATATATGCTGGATATTTGCTGCTCACATGCTCCAGCATGGGCAGGTTGCCTCTTTATAGTTAACTGTCATGCACTGTTTAAACAACTATGTTGAAGATATAAACACTTCTGCTTCTTTTGTAAAAGGCTGACGTGTGTTTATTCAGGTAATACGGCAACTGTTCATTGGTAGTGGTAAAACACATTTTTGAGTATAAAAATAATTCACAAAAGTTATAATTTTTAAGCCTAAACAAATATGTTCTGCTGAAAGCAAACTGTCTCCCCCTTTTACATGGCCGTCCAGTTCAGATCCAACTGTCATTTTTCCAGGCAGATCCGAACAGAAACTCAGTGTTGGTCTATGGGGAGGCCGATATAAATGGACGTGCAATTGTTTACATCTGATTACCTTTGAGTCTGTCTAGGTCAGAAAAAAAAAATCTCAAAAAGGTTTACACACTTTTCCATTTTTTTTTGGCTGTACATCGGCTTATTGATAAACACTTCTGCCTTGCAACACTAGGGTCCAATTCAGATCCTGGTCAGGACACTATCTGCATGGAGTTTGCATGTTCTCCCTGTGGTTGTGTGGAGTTCTTCAACGATATGCTGGTCAGTTAGAGTGGTAGAAAAGTCCCTATCGTCATACCTCCCAACATATATAGATGATGGAACTTGGCAGATCTCATTCATTAAGCTCTGGAGAAAACTCTGTTGCAATGTGAACATTTTTTTTTTACTTTAATAAATCAACCTCATTGAGTCTATTACTTCCGTTACTATGTATTTGATGGGAACTCCAATTATTTACAAGTACTTAGCAAAAGTCAAAGGCCCGGATTCAGGTAGATCGGCGCATCTTTCTGCCGGCGTAGCACATCTCATATGCGCTACGCTGACGTAACACAGAGAGGCAAGAACAGTATTCACAAAGCACTCGCTCCCTACGTTTGCGCCGGCGTAACGTAAATTCGTCGGCGTAAGCCCGCCTAATTCAAAGTAGGTGGAAGGTGGGCGTGATACATGTAAATGAAGCGTGACCTCATGCAAATGAATGGCCGAACGAACGGCGCATGCGCCATTCCCGTGGACGCTCCCAGTGCGCATGCTCAGAATCACGTCGGAACGAACGCCTAAGATAAGTTGAATCACTGAACGTAACCTACGCCCAGCCCTATTCACGTAGTACTACGTAAACTACGTAAAATACGATGGCTGTTCCGTCGTCCATACTTTTGCATTGGATGCGCCTCCTATAGGTGGAATAACTTTACGCCGGACGTACGCCTTACGTAAACGGCGTATATTACTGCGACGGGCGCAAGTACGTTCGTGAATCGGCGCCTCTCAGTCATTTGCATATTCTACACGTAAATCAATGGGAGCGCCCCTTGCAGCCAGCGTAAATATGCGCCCAGGATACGACGGCGTAGGACACTTACGTCGGTCGGAGGAAGCCAAATTTCAGGCGTATCTTGCATTAAGAATCCGGCGCATAGATACGACGGCGCATCTGTGCACTTACGCGGCGTATCTAGAGATACGTCGGCGTAAGTGCTACGTGAATCCGGGCCAAAATGAACAGGTAGGCAAGGACACGTCGGGGTGGAGAACTGGCCTAAGCATACCTCCCAACTTTTTGAGATGAGAATGAGGGACACCTATCCGTAAAAGTATGCAGGCATAGGGCACACCCCTTGCCACGCCCCCTTAAAGGAGAATTGTACAACAACAAAAACAAGATTTTTTAAACCCACAAGTGCTTTTTTTTACCACTACTATTCCTTTATATTGGCTTCTGGAATTTACAAATGCAGCAATTTAGAAATCAGATGAACCGTTTAGGGCTGGAAAACTTTTTGATAGATAAAAAGTGCATTTTATGTACATCTATATAGATCAGACCAAAATCAGGGACAAATGAAGAGGAATGAGGGACATTGTTCCAAATCGGCGACAGTCCCCCAATTTAGGGACAGTTGGGAGCTATGCCTAAGTACTTGCTTGAAGTTTCAAGCCGACATGCTCTGAGATGATGGGACAGGGGACAGTACATTCAACTCTATCTACTGCAATAGTTCCTGTTATTTTTTTCATTAAAGGAAGATTGTGAACATTTTAGTACATCTCAATTCAGCATCATCTTTTGGAAGAATGGGGGTGGTTATTCCAGTTCTGTCTTCTATCAAGACTGGATCTGGAGTGTAATGTGGTTTTATCATGTGAGGGTAGGAGAGTGTACGGTGTCGGTGGTTTTGCGGTGAAGGACCAGAGAGTGTACGGTGGCGGTGGTTTTGCGGTGAAGGACCAGAGAGTGTACGGTGGCGGTGGTTTTGCCGTGTGATAATAGGAGTGTGTACATTGTCAGTGGGATGCAGCGCTCACTCACTGATGTGACTGTTCTGGAAGGAGGGGGCTGTGAGGAGTACAGGGAGGAGGGAGTCCATCCTTAAGAGGACATGTCAAGTGCAATTAGCGTTATCTGTCTAAATATGTACTGGGAACACGGCATACAAGAACAGGTTTCTATAGCTTTAATGGAGACATATGCAAGGTCATATTGTCTCATAAAATCCCCCAATCTGATTTTAGGATTACGCATTCTCAGTAAATTGGCGTTATTCTACTTGCATCACTGATAAGCTGTAGCTGAAAGACGCACGAGAAGGCAACCAAACAAAAATTCACCCAACTTTGGTTTAAGGGTTTGGGGGGCAGAAAGGTCATCTTGATGCCATCATTATAATTCTCACATGGCAGATGGTGTGTGTTTCCGTTCTTCCCAGTCTGTACTCTATCCTCGTATAATCTCTCGTTTCCCTTTTACTGCATGGGCACCTTTCCGACCCCACGTTGTATATACTCCATCCAGACCAGACAGACGGTCATGTTTGTTTCAGCGTTCCACTTTTCAGGTGATAGTTTCTGATCTCAGCCCCCTCCTGAAAAGCTGCTGGAATGCTATCACCGCTCGTCATGGTAATGAATGAGTGACACATGGTGACATTGGTCAGCCAGTTTGGGTGAACTTATGCCCGATTAGCACAAGTACATTTCAGATTAGTAAAGTGACAGTACAGAAGGAATGAGATATAACAATGGAATGAAAAACTTGAGGGTTTGAGATATTTATTATTACATTCAGGTCAACTAGGAACTTGTATAACAAATCTTCTATCCAGAAGATTCAACCCAACATATAGTGAATGTGCAGTTTCTGTACATATTATACCCATTATCCGCAATATGTTCACTGATAGGTACCAGAAGGAGTGTACATGACTTTGAAAGCGCACCAGGAGAAGTGTACATGACTCCATGGAGGTGTACTAGAAGGAGTGTATATGGCTCCTTGGAGGTATACTAGGAGTGTACATGACTTATTTGAAAGTGTACCAGGAGGAATGTACATGGCTCCTCAGAGGTGTACCAGAAGGAGTGTACATGACTTCTTTGAAAGCGTACCAGGAGTGTACATGGCTCCTTGGAGGAGTACCAGAAGGAGTGTACATCACTTCTTTGAAATCGTACCAGAAGGAGTGTACATGGCTCTTTGGAGGAGTACCAGAAGGAGTGTACATGATACCATGGTGGAGTACCAGAAGAAGTTCACATGACTTCTTTGAAAGCGTGCCAGAAGGAGTGTACATGTCTCCATGGAGGCATACCAGGAGTGAACATGACTCCTTGGAGGCGGACCAGGAGTGTACATCACTTCTTTGAAAGCGTACCAGGAGTGTACATGACTCCATGGAGGCATAACCAGAAGGAGTGTACCTGACTCCTTGGAGGCATACCAGAAAGAGTGTACATGACTCCTTTGTAGGTGTACCAGAAGAAGTGTACGTTACGACTTGAAGGCATACCAGGAGGAGTGTACATGTCTCCTTTGAGGCGTACTGGAAGGAGTGTACATGTCTCCTTGGAGGCATACTGGAAGGAGTGTACATGTCTCCTTGGAGGCATACCGGAAGGAGTGTACATGTCTCCTTGGAGGCATACCAGGAGGAGTGTACATGTCTCCTTGGAGGCGTACCAGAAGGAGTGTACATGGCTCCTTGGAGGCATAACAGAAGTAGTGTACATGATTCTTTTGGAAGCGTACCGGAAGGAGTGTACATGTCTCCTTGGAGGCGTACCGGAAGGAGTGTACATAGCTCCTTGGAGGTGTACCGGAAGCAGATAACAATTTTTTTTGCATTTGTGCACTGCGCAGTACCATAATTTAAACTGCAACCTTTTTTATAAAGTGTTGTGTTGATTGTAGCTACCTCCCTGTACTTACTATAAACTCTAAGAACTGGTGATATTATCTACAGAAAGCAGGAACACTCACTTGTGTAACACCGCCCCATGACATATTTATAGCTCTATCCCCTGGAGTAGATACAAACTGCTCATGGATTCTTATCCTCTCTGACAATACTAAAGGCTGGAGCAGCCTTTCTCAGCCAGGGTTCTCCCAGAGGTTTCTAGGGGTTCCAACATCTGCTTCTTAGATAAGTAACCACCAACAACTATAATCTTTTAGGCTATCTGTAAGTAGGAGGTTCTTTAGGAGCATTCTTCCCAATGGCTATTACACCAATGAACTGTGAGTTGTAAATCTAGAAGATATTAGCAGGTGTTCCCTGAGCCGTAGAAGGTCATTTCAAAGGCTCCTCAAATGTTAAAAGGGCTGAGAAAGGCAGCCCTAGAGTGATAGTGGTGCAGGCACAGTACTTTTATGCCCCGTACACACAAGCGGAAATTCCACCATCAAAAGTCCGATGTGAGCTTTTGGTCGGAAATTTGTACGCTCCATCTGACTTTTACTGTTGGAACTTCCGCCAGCAAAAGATTGAGGGCTGGTTCTCAAATTTTTAGACAGAAAAAATTCCGATCGGAAGTCCTGATCGTCTGTTAAATTCCGACGCATGTTTGGAAACAATCGAACTTAATTTTCTCGGTTTGTCGTAGTGTTGTACATCACCGCGTTCTTGACGGTCGAAAGTTCCGAGAACCTTTGTGTGACCGTGTATAAAAGCAAGCCAAGCTTGAGCGGAATTCCGTTGGAAAAACCATCCAAGGTTTTTTCCGACGGAATTTCCACTCGTGTGTACAGGGCATTACTTTTCCTTCTGCTCCACATAGGGAAGAATTTCCTACAACCTGTTGGAGGTCCTTATTATCGCACTCTAAGAGGTCCGAAAAAGCCAGATGATCAGGAGCCAAGATGGCCATGAATCTCATAGGCATCAATCCCAACACTATATCAAGTGTATTTCTAATCTGGAGATTTCTAAACTTATTGGGCCAGATTCAGAGAGATTTACGATGGCATATCAGTAGATACACCGTCGTAAGTCCCAATTTGCGCCGTCGTATATTTGCGTGCATTCTTAAACTGAGATACGCCTCACTGTTGCCAAGATACGACCGACGTAAGTCTCCTACGCCGTCGTATCTTGGGTGCATATTTACGCTGGCCGCTAGGGGCGTTTACTTTGATTTACGCGTCGAATATGTAAATGAGCAAGATACGCCGATTCACGAACGTGCGTACGCCCGTCGCAGTAAGCTACGCCGTTTACGTAAGACATACGCCGGAGTAAAGATAAAACACCTCTCTAGGTGGCGCAGCCCATGCAAGGTATGAACGTCGGAACAGCCGTCGTATTTTACGTCGTTTGCGTAAGCCGTGCGTGAATGGGGCTGGGCGTAGGTTACGTTCACGTCGAAAGCATTGAACCAACGTCGTTTCGTAGGGAGTATTTGCGACGTGATTCTAAGCATGCGCGCGCATGCGCAGTACGAACGGCCCTCATTTACATGGTGTCACGGTTAATTTAAATGTAGCCCGCCCACTACATGCCTACTTTGAATTAGGCGGGGTTACGCCGGCCAATTTGCGCTACACCGTTGTAACTTACGGAACAAGGGCCAGATTCACCAAAGAGATACGACGGCGTATCTCCTGATACGCCGTCGTATCTCTGTTTCTATCTATGCGACTGATTCATAGAATCAGTTACGCATAGATATCCATAAGATCCGACATGTGTAATTGTTTTACACTGTCAGATCTTAGGATGCAGTACCGCGGCCGCCGCTGGGGGGAATTTGCGTCGTAAACCAGCGTCGGGTATGCAAATTAGGAGTTACGGCGATTCCCGACGTATTTTCGCGTTCGCTACGTCGCTGCTAGTCTAGTTTCCCATCGCAAAGTTAGTCGTCGTTTGACCTGCCCTAACTTTACTCAGCAATCGTATTGCTGTTTAAAGTATGGGCGTCGTTCCCGCGTCGAAATTTAAAATTTAACGTCGTTTGCGTAACATGTCCGGGAATACGGAAGTACGCTACGCGCGTCACCGTTCGAAAAAATGACGTCACGGCGCGCAAAGCACGACAGGAATTGCGAAACTGAGCATGCGCAGTAGGTCCGGCGCGGGAGCGCGCCTAATTTAAATGCCACACGCCCATTTGAATTGGCCAGCCTTGCGCCGGAGGCTGCCAGCGTAGTTTTCATCGCAAGTGCTTTGTGAATCAGGCACTTGCGATGAAAACTTGCGGCGGTGTAACGTATCTACGATACGTTACGCCGCCACAGTTCTATGTAAATCTGGCCCCAAGTGCTTTGTGAATACTGGCCTTGCCTCACTATGTTACGTCGGCGTAGTGAAAATGGGATGCGCTACGCCGGCCAAAACATACGCCGCTCTACGTGAATCTAGGCCATTGAGAATACAGTTATTTTTTTTTACTTTTTCTTACTCATAGGGTCCTGGGTACTCTGAATAAGTTGTATTCTCCCAGTCTGATGTTCAGTCAATACCAAGCTCTATGCAACGGGCTTGTTTTCGCAGACATTTCTACATGACTAAGCTCATGTTCTTTAGGTTAAATGCTATTATACTGAGTTCCCATTATAGGGAGTGTGAAATCTTTGAATCCTGTTAGTGACGTGACTAGAACAAGATGGCTTTGACTGGTGTTTTGGGTTCCTTGCTGTGTTGGGGACAATAAGAGATTGTATTAGTTTGTGTTCCACTGAGCAGACATAGGTAATCTCTCAGGCCTTGCATGGCGAGGACAGATACTGGTATGTAAAGAGTGAGGCTTGTCATCCTGACTCTTAAGTAAGAGGAAATAAAGAGGGGCGAGGATGGCAGAAAGAGAATTTTTAATCCTCCTTCTGTTGCTGTGCGGCAGCAGGGGACAGCCTGACTTTGAAAACCAAGTCAGATTTCTATCGCTTAGATCTGCTCACAAAAGAGAATAGCGATATTGTGGATCGCATAATTGAAGGGATCCGCGATTATCTTATGTGAATGAGGCGCTTGCTGATTTTTGGCATTTTTACACCAAACCTTACCCCTAAACACATCAGGCATTTTGATTCCTCTCTCTCTTGCCATCCACCTTCCCAGAGCTAAAAGTTTTCCTCTGTTAGATGTAGGGAACATATGGCGGTAAATAATTCAGTGGCCTCTTCCTGTGTTGTGTGCTCGACTTTTTCTGAGGAGAACTGGGGGTGAATAGAAATCCGCTCTATCAGATCTGCTGGTGACATCACAGCATGGCAAGGTCATGGATCTTCTTTATCAACCCTATGACATAAAGAAATGTTTTTCTTAAATGTACAATGGACTGAATGTCTTATAATATTGTCTATACTTATAAACTGTCCTTCATCCGTGGACAAGTATAGTTGTTACTAGAAGTTTTATGCTGATGCTTGCCGCCAAAAAGTGTCTACTTCTATGCAACCCACCCTGTCCTATAGTGTCTACTCCTATACAACCCACCCTGTCCTATAGTGTCTACTCCTATACAACCCATCCTGTCCTATAGTGTCTACTCCTATACAACCCATCCTGTCCTATAGTGTCTACTCCTATACAACCCACCCTGTCCTATAGTGTCTACTCCTATACAACCAACCCTATCCTATAGTGTCTACTCCTATACAACCTATCCTGTCCTATAGTGTCTACTCCTATACAACCCATCCTGTCCTATAGTGTCTACTCCTATACAACCAACCCTATCCTATAGTGTCTACTCCTATACAACCTATCCTGTCCTATAGTGTCTACTCCTATACAACCCATCCTGTCCTATAGTGTCTACTCCTATACAACCCACCCTGTCCTATAGTGTCTACTCCTATACAACCCATCCTGTCCTATAGTGTCTACTCCTATACAACCCACCCTGTCCTATAGTGTCTACTCGTATACAACCCATCCTGTCCTATAGTGTCTACTCCTATACAACCCATCCTGTCCTATAGTGTCTACTCCTATACAACCCATCCTGTCCTATAGTGTCTACTCCTATACAACCCACCCTGTCCTATAGTGTCTACTCCTCTACAACCCACCCTGTCCTATAGTGTCTACTCCTATACAACCCACCCTGTCCTATAGTGTCTACTCGTATACAACCCATCCTGTCCTATAGTGTCTACTCGTATACAACCCATCCTGTCCTATAGTGTCTACTCCTATACAACCCACCCTGTCCTATAGTGTCTACTCCTATACAACCAACCCTGTCCTATAGTGTCTACTCCTATACAACCCATCCTGTCCTATAGTGTCTACTCCTATACAACCCACCCTGTCCTATAGTGTCTACTCGTATACAACCCACCCTGTCCTATAGTGTCTACTCCTATACAACCTATCCTGTCCTATAGTGTCTACTCCTATACAACCCACCCTGTCCTATAGTGTCTACTCATATACAACCCACCCTGTCCTATAGTGTCTACTCCTATACAACCCATCCTGTCCTATAGTGTCTACTCCTATACAACCCATCCTGTCCTATAGTGTCTACTCCTATACAACCCATCCTGTCCTATAGTGTTTACTCCTATACAACACACCCTGTCCTATAGTGTCTACTCCTATACAATCCACCCTGTCCTATAGTGTCTACTCCTATACAACCCATCCTGTCCTATAGTGTCTACTCCTATACAACCCACCCTGTCCTATAGTATCTACTCCTTTACAACCCATCCTGTCCAATAGTGTCTACTCCTATACAACCTATCCTGTCCTATAGTGTCTACTCCTATACAACCCATCCTGTCCTATAGTGTTTACTCCTATACAACCCATCCTGTCCTATAGTGTCTACTCCTATACAACCCATCCTGTCCTATAAGGGTTTATTAACTAAAACTGGAAAATGATCAATCTGGTGCAGCTCTGCATAGAAACCAATCAGGTTTTTTTTTTGTCAAAGCTTAATTGAACATGCTAAAGTTAGAAGCTGATTGGCTACAATGCACAGTTGCACCAGATTTTGCACTCTCCGGTTTTAGTAAATCTCCCCATAATGTCCAGACTTTGCCAGTCAAATGCTCCATGTCAAAAAGCTACACCCAGGTCCGAAAAGAAAAGTGGGGGAAAAATAGGAGGGGTAAGGGGGAAATGGGGGAAGGGAAGGGTAGGGGTGGGCTATGGGCAACTTTGCTCCCCGTCCACTTCAGTGCATGATAGTCTGTAACTGACAGTCAACCTTAGCCTTGGATAAGATTCCCGGTTTATGATGTATCATGTGTTGGTACAAACTAGAGCTAACTGAAAGCCTAAATCTTATTGGTAACTTCATGCATGCTATACAGCACAGATGGATGAGTCCTCCTGCTGGGCTATTGTATTCTGACAGTCACCGCTGGTGGCAGGTGGCAGAATTCCAAAAGAGCAACTGCATGTGATTTGCAAGCAGTCAATGTTTGACCAACAATCTACAATCCAGCTCCAACCAGAGGTCGGGTGGGAGGGGGGCCTACAGGACCAACCATGTAGCAAATTTCGGCCAGTTCCTGATGAAATTTGCAGAGTGTATGGCCAGTTTTAGTGGTTCTAGGACAGCATACAGCACTCCATTTGCTCTTTATATATACTGTACTGTCTCATACCTTGGTACCTGACACCTGTGCCCCTCCTGCATACACCATATGACATCTGTTGTGTTTAAATTCTTGTGTATAGCTGCCAGATACATGCCATAGACACACATTGTACTGCCTGCCACATGTTTCTGTATATACACAAATTGTCTGAACATACACCTCCCCACCGGCCATAGCTCAGTCTATAATTTCATTTTTTTTCCTTTCTGGTTAGAAATGCAAATTAAGGGTTCTTTTCTTATTTTCTACCAGGATGAACTAAAGTGGTGAAGATTACGGGAAGTTTCCACATAAGGTAAGGACCGTCACTGGTGCTCATTCAGTTTATAGATACTAACCTATTAACCCTCAACAAAGGTCTGACAGTGACCCAGCAAAGCGTGCCTACCGGTCAGGATGGGGGAATGCCTAGTGCCATGTGCAGTGTAAATACCTTGTAGCTGGTATTAATTAAAGAGCAACCAGGCAAGAAGTAAAGTCAATCATTGACCAATTTAAAGTTTAGCTTAAAGGGGTTGTAAATGTTCATTTTTTATTTTCTAAATAGGTTCCTTTAAGCTAGTGCATTGTTGGTTCACTTACCTTTTCCTTCCATTTCCCTTCTAAATGTTTTTTTTCTTTGTCTGAATTTCTCACTTCCTGTTCCTCCTCGGTAAGCTTGCCCCCATCATCCGAGCTGTTCTGGCTGGGGGTTAGTCAGTGTGCTCGACCCCTCCCTTGGGACTACATCCCTGTGTTCACTGCATCTCCCCGCAGTGATGTAGTCCCAAGGGAGGGGGCGAGCACATTGACTAACCCCCAGCCAGAGTTCTTTTTGGAGCATAACAAACTACCCACGCACACACAGACCTCATATTTCCACAAGCCCTGATGTAGGGGGTGATGTGTGGCCCCCCAAATGTGTTGGCTTAGGCCCAGATTCTCAAAGGAGATACGACGGCGTATATCCAGATACGCCGTCGTATCTCTGAGTCAGAGCCGTCGTATCTATGCGCCTGATTCCTAGAATCAGTTACGCATAGATTTCTATTAGATCCGAAGTCTCTTACGCCGTTGTATCGTAACTGCATATTTACGCTGGCCGCTAGGGGCGTGTACGCTGATTTACGCCTAGAAATATGTAAATCAGCTAGATACGCAAATTCACGAACGTACGCCCGGCCGACGCAGTACAGATACGCCGTTTACTTTAGGCTTTTCCCGGCGTAAAGTTACCCCTGCTATATGGTGGCGTACATGTGGTGTACCAATATTAAATATGGACGTCGTTCCCGCGTAGAATTTTTAATATTTTACGTTGTTTGCGTAAGTCGTCCGTGAATGGGGCTGGATGTCATTTACGTTCACGTCGTCCTTGCGGCGTATTTGGAGCAATGCACACTGGGATATGTCCATGAACGGCGCATGCGCCGTTCGTGAAAAACGTCAATCACGTCGGGCCATGGTTATTTTACATAACACACGCCCCCCTGTCCCAAATTTGAATTAGGCGGGCTTACGCCGGCCTATTTACGCTACGCCGCCGCAACTTACGGAGCAAGTGCTTTGAGAATACAGCACTTGCCCGACTAAGTTGCAGAGGCGTAACGTAAATCGGATATGTTACGCCGGCGCAAAGATACGCCGATCTACGAGAATCTGGCCCTAATATTTCAGTGCGGTGCTTCAATTTCAGATTCAAATATTGTCTTCAGGTGGTAGTTTCTTGGTGCACGGAAGCTGCCCATGTATTACCCAGATGCCCCGCATAGACACCATTAACACAACATTGATAAAATACATTTTCAGTAGAAAAGTATCACTTACAATTATCTTCAGGTTCCAGTGCCTTCAATCTGCTACTCTTAATACTCACTTTGGTAGGCTTCTTGCTTCTGTGGCATCGGTCCGCCGAAGCCTCTTCTATGGGGCGCTCCAGGCCTCAGTGATTCCATCAAGCACAATGCAAGGCCAATAGCCCTGCATTACACCTGAGTACGGCAAAGGACTGTCCACAACCTGTAGCGGAAAACAATGTCAGAACGAGGATTGTGGTTAAGCATTACACCTTATTCCTCTACCCCCAGACTTAATGAGCATTTAATCTTGCAATGCGGGGGGCCCCCACGGCATGGTCGTTTTTTTGTAATTCCCATGGTTTAGCTCTAAAACAATTCAGGACGTGTATGCATTAAATATATATTAAAATTCTCCTTCAATAGGAAACTGTCAGTTACTTTGTGTCCCTCTTCAGAGTACTGAATGGCTGTGATGAGGCAGGTGAACAGTAGACATAGGCTATCGTTCTATCTATAGGTCTGAAAAGCCCTCGGAGCTCTCTAGTGACCTGTGTGTTGTGATGCCTTGTTTTCTATGGTCCGGCCGGTGTCAGAGGTTACCAGCGGATCAGCAGTTTATGTAAATACTTGTGATGTAACATGCTCAGGTCTTGCAGGCCGGTTCAAGACATCCATCACTCCCGAGGCACACAGGGGCATCCAGACACTAGCAGCATGTGCCCTACTCTGGATCTGTTTGGTTTTCTTTTTTTGTCTCTTTTTTTGTATTTTGGTTCCCAACTGTGAAGCACTTTTTCTTTGTGCTTTCAACTTTTTTTTTTTTTTTTAATTCTCCCCCTCCCCCCCCCCCCCCCATTTCAAACCCCTCCCTAAATTACCCCTCCTGCTTGTTTAGCTTTCGGCTTCTATTCTGACTTCAAAGCCCTCCCCAATCATTGTCTGTGAGCTGCAGGCAGTGGCCTTGAAATAGGAACACAGGAGAGCACACTGCAGGTCACGTTAGGGCATCATGCCTGTGAGTGTGAATGGCTGTTCTGGGATTCTTACTATTCATGCTCCTGAATCCTGGTTACCGTTCTCTGCTGGCACCGTACGTCTTTCCCTCGAACGCTTGCACACTGTTTCCCACCCTAACATCCCCATAGGAGTGGAGTCATCCTCTGTGCTAGGATATGGGAAGTGATGGGGGTTTTCACCTATTACCCCTCTTATACCTTTCCAACTCCATGAATTAGATAAAATCTACCTTTAAAGTCACCTCCGACTCGCATGGCAAGGGTCAAATGCTCATTAGGTCTACACGGAGCTGAAGAGGATGCATGACTTTATCTCCACTCTGGGCAGCTCCAGTGTTCTGCACCTCTTCCTCCGGCATGCCGGACTTTCAGTGGTCTGTAGTGTCCTCAAGTACAACTAGAAGAGACTACCATACTTACCTTATCCCCACTCCGACCAGCTCCAGTACCTTACCCCACTCTGGGCAACTCCAGTGTTCTCCCATACTTACCTTATCCCCACTCTGGGCAGCTCCAGTGTTCTCCACCTCTTCCTTCAGCATGCCAGACTTTTGGTGGTCTTCAGTGTCATCAAGTACAACTAGAAGAGACTACCATACTTACCTTATCCCCACTCCAACCAGCTCCAGTGTTCTCCAACTCTCTCTCATGCTCATTAGGTCTACAGGGAGCTGAAGAGGATGCATTACTTTATCCCCACTCCGACCAGCTCCAGTGTTCTCCACCTCTTCCTCCAGCATGCCAGACTTTTAGTGGTCTTCAGTGTCATCAAGTACAACTAGAAGAGACTATCCTACTTGCCTTATCCCCACTCCGACCAGCTCCAGTGTTCTCCAACTCTCTTCTCATGCTCATTAGGTCTACAGGGAGCTGAAGAGGATGCATTACTTTATCCCCACTCTGACCAGCTCCAGTGTTCTCCACCTCTTCCTCCAGCATGCCAGACTTTTAGTGGTCTTCAGTGTCATCAAGTACAACTAGAAGAGACTATCCTACTTGCCTTATCCCCACTCCGACCAGCTCCAGTGTTCTCCAACTCTCTTCTCATGCTCATTAGGTCTACAGGGAGCTGAAGAGGATGCATTACTTTATCCCCACTCTGACCAGCTCCAGTGTTCTCCACCTCTTCCTCCAGCATGCCTGACTTTTAGTGGTCTTCAGTGTCATCAATTATAACTAGAAGAGACTACCATACTTATCTTATCCCCACACCGGTCAGCTCCAGTGTTCTCCACCTCTTCCTCCAGCATGCCTGACTTTAAGTGGTCTTCAGTGTCATCAATTATAACTAGAAGAGACTACCATACTTATCTTATCCCCACACCGGTCAGCTTCAGTGTTCTCCAACTCTCTCTTCAGCACACCGGGTTTTTGGTGGTCCTTTCAGTGTCATAAAGTACAAGCTGAAGAAGCTGCCATACTTACCCTACCCCCCCTCCGGCCAGCTCCAGGGCTCTCCACTTCTACCTCGAGCATGCCAGGCTTTGGGCGCTCCTTTAGTGCCATCAAGTACGAGCTGAAGAGGTTACACTACTTAACTTATCCCCGCTCCACTGCTTTCCACCTCTCCCTTCGACGCTCTGAGCTTTGGGTGGTCATTCAGCGTCATCGTGTACAAGCTGAAGAAGCGAATATACTTGCCTTAAACCCACTTTGGCCAGCTTCAGCACCCCCTCCTTTCCCTTCGGTGCTCCATGCTTTGACTGGCCCTTCGGCATCATCATATACAATGCATTATTAGCCCTGCATTGTACATGGAGTAAGCAGGAGTGGGACATCTTTAGAGCAGAGCCTTCAGAGGACTGGTTGCACCACTGGAGAGACCCTTTCCCCTGGCTCCAGTGCTCTCCACCTCTCCCTCTGGCACGTCAGACTTTAAGTGGTCCTTCAGTATCATCAAGTACAAGCTGAAGATATTACTGTACCCAACTTGCCCCTGCTCCAGCCAGCTCCAATGCTTTCCACCTCTTCCTCCGACGCTCTGAGCTTTGGGTGGTCATTCGGTGTCATCATGTGCAAGCTGAAGAGGCTACTATATTTACCTATAACCATCTCTGTCCAGCTTCAGCACTCTTCTCCTCTCCCTCTGGTGCTCCAGGATTTGTGTGGCCCTTCAGCATCCTTATGTACAATGCAATATTAACCCTGAATTGTACATGGAGGAAGCAGGGTTAATATTGTACATGGAGTGGGACCCCTTTAGAGAAGAGCCCTCAGGGGACCAGTTGCACCACTCGAGAGACCCTGCTAAAGTATTGAATACTTGCCTCGTTCCTGACTCCAGCAGAGTCCCTCCAGCTGTGCAACCTTCTCCCCCCAAGCCTCCCGTCTAAGGTGCTCTGGCCATGGTCACACTTCTGACTTCTTCACGAACAATGCAGGGTGAACAGCATTATGAAGATAATGCTGAGGGGCCTCTCAAAGCTCAGAGGGCTAAAAGGAGAGGAGAAGAGTGCTGGAGCTGGCTGGAATGGGGGTATTCTACGTAATGCAGTCTATTCAGCTCTCCCTGAACTTAATTATTTAATCCTTGCAGTGAGGGGGGCCACTGGAAGGGTAGATTTTGTCTAACTCCCGAAGATGGACTTAAAGTTGTCTGCAAATGGTTATGGGATGCAGAGAGGCAGTGCCGGCCCAAGAATGAAATGCTGCCCCTCCTCCCCCCAAAAAAAATCACGTCATGGCTCTATACATGTATAAAGAGGACCTGTCATGGCTCTATTCATGTGAGAAAGACAAAATTGCTTAAGGAAAGCAACCAATGGTCGGACTTTATAGGCAACACAGACAGGAATAGTCCCCTGTGTGTCTACGCATTTCGCCATGAGGCTTCTTCAGGACAGACAAGAGAGGAAAATAGTCAAAGTCATCCGAACCACATAGGCATAGGTGTAGATATATCCTGTACACAGGCTGTCTCCCGGGGGCAAACGCTGCTATCCAATCTGCCATACTGAGTAATAACATTGTACCGGGGACACGCACGGGGACGGGGCGGTATTAGGATCATAAGAATTTGTGGGTAGAGTAGGAGGGAGTGGCAATGCAGAGGGCTGGAGAGGCGGAGTTCCAATGGGAGTCGAGAGCTAGGGGGAACAGATTCCGACGGGCAACCATTCTCGGCACAACAGGTTCCTCAGAGGGAGCGGCGCCTGCCTTTCTCACTCGCAGACTGCTCCCCTCCTGCTGTGAGTGTCATCACAGGCAGAGGAGTGGGCTGTCTTGCGGGCGGCAGGATGCTGCCCCCCTAAAAGTGCTGCCTGGTACCCATGGTACCACCCGGTCCCATCATAGGGCCGGCCCTGCAGAGAGGAATAATATTTCTTCCCATGTTGTAGCACAGAGGATGGCCCTATCCCAATAGTGATGGTAGGGTAAGAAAGCATTTATCAACTGCTTTTTGCAGCCAAACCTCAGTAGTCACCTGCGTCCTTCCAGGTCTAAACAGTCAGACATTACAGAGTTACAACATTAAAGCAATGGTTATATGATCTCCACCTTTTATTATTTTTTACTTTGAAATGGAACATTAGTGGGAACACCTGTCCAGAACCTACCAGGCAGTATACTGTAGCTCCTGAACAGATGTATTATACTGAGCAGATTTCATAAAAATGTCGATTTAGATCAAAGCAAAGTCCGCCAGTGGATTGGTACAATGTGCGTCTATACGAACCTCCGCTGGTTAGCAGTAGTGTGCTTACTCCCAGAATTGGTATGGAAATTATACTGATTTATACATACTTAATGGCTTCGTCTCTTTGCTCTTCAGCGATGTCCTGTGGAGAAGAGGTTGGAAAACACAGAATTAGTGATTATTAGATAATGGAGAATCAAAATAATATAGAAAATTCCTGATAATTGAGGTTGCTTATCTCCATTTAACTATATTCAGACACTAATAGTGCCCCCTGCTAGGCAGAAAACGTTCTGTTTGGCCTTTCTTGTTGGTTACAAGGGATGCCGGCCGTACGCAGTACAGTTTTCTGTCCGGTTTGATGCTTTACAAATAAACATTCATCTCTTGGGGCATTTTGTAAAAGTATAAGTAAAAAAAATGTACAAGTGGATCACAGTAAATGGACGTAGATAATTTTGGCGATCAAATAAAAAGATCAACATGTCTTTTCCTCCAGCACATCACTAGATTTGGTCTTTGCTCCAGGAGGCAGATTGTGGTACTTGTATAGGTCTGCTTGGTTCAGGGGTCTTCAAACTACGGCCCTCCAGTTGTTCAGGAACTACAATTCCCATCATGCCTAGTCATGTCAGTGAATGTCAGGCCGGGTACACACGGACAAACATGTATGGTGAAAGCGGTCCGTCGGACCGTTTTCACCATACATGTCTGCCAGAGGGCTTCTGTACGATGGTTGTACACACCATCGTACAGAAGTCCGCGCGTAAACAATACGCGGGGCGTGTCCGCGGTGTCGCCGCGTCGATGACGCGGTGTCGCCGCGACAATGACGCGGCGACGTGGGCGGCCCGCCTTTAAAATGCTTCCACGCATGCGTCGAAGTCATTCAACGCATGCGAGGGACGGCGGGCGCCTGGACATGTACGGTAGGTCTGTACTGACGACCGTACATGTCCGAGCGGGCTGAATTCCAGCGGGCTGTTTTAAAACAAGTCCAGGAATATTTGTCTGCTGGGAAAAGGCCCGGCGGGCAAATGTTTGCTGGAATTCGGCCCGCTCGCGCCCACACACGACCAAACATGTCTGCTGAAACTGGCCTGCGGGCCAGTTTCAGCAGACATGTTTGGTCGTGAGTATGGGGCCTTAGAGTCTTGCAATGCCTCATGGGATGTGTAGTTCCACAACAGCTGGAGTGCCGTAGTTTGAAGATCCCTGGTTAGTTTAACAAGTAGTAATGAGTGCCATGGCAGCTAGTGCTAAAACATTTTTGGGGGGGTGCAAACAAACAAAATTTGAAAAAAAAAACCCATCAAATGCTGCGACTGTGCCCATCAAATGCTGCGACTGTGCCCATCAAATGCTGCGACTGTGCCCATCAAATGCAGCCACTGTGTCATCAAATGCTGCGACTGTGCCCATCAAATGCAGCCACTGTGTCCATCAAATGCAGCCACTGTGTCCATCAAATGCTGCCACTGTGCCCATCAAATGCTGCGACTGTGCCCATCAAATGCAGCCACTGTGTCATCAAATGCTGCGACTGTGCCCATCAAATGCAGCCACTGTGTCCATCAAATGCAGCCACTGTGTCCATCAAATGCTGCCACTGTGCCCATCAAATGCTGCGACTGTGCCCATCAAATGCAGCCACTGTGTCATCAAATGCAGCCACTGTGTCATCAAATGCTGCAAGCGTGCTCGCCTCCGCCCTTGGGACTACATCTCTGTGGGGAGAGGGGAGGGGGTTTTTTATTTTCTAAATAGGTTTCCTCTACCTCTTAACTTCTAGACTGACCACCATCCATCCAAATCCATGTCAACCACAACAAAAATGACAGGTTCTGCTCAAAGCTCCACGCAGGTCCTATTGCATGATAAATTGCTTGGAGTGCCAACAAGGACCAAGCTCGCCCCAGCTCAAAACATCTAGTAGAGAAAGGAGGTTCTAAAAGTCACACATCACAGCAAAACCCTATGAGGAGGTGTATGACAGCCTCAGCCCAGGTTCCAACCAGACCACACCCCCAACGGGTTTCACTCCGCCCCTGGGGATCCCCATGATTAAGCACTGGGGGAGGAAAGAGACGCTGTCATACACCTCCTTATAGGATTTGGATGTGATGTGTGACTTTTAGGACTTTCTTTCCCTACCCATGTGAGCCACTTTTATGTTCGGGACCCAATCACAATTCTGTGTGTACCCAAATGGAACTGGTGTTCTAGTATCTCACAGGTGAAACCATATAAGCCTGCTAAGGAAGAGAGTGCTATAAGTCCTTGTGATTGGTGGCAATGGATTAAAGGGAACTTGTAGCTTCCATTGGCTTGATGAAGACTTGCTTTAAAGTCCTCAGACATGAAATATGAACAAAGCATATCCCTCTATAGTGTGTACTTGTCTCAATTCAAATATTTTCTGTCTGCTGCTTCGCTCCCCTGCTATCAGCATGAGTCACTTCTGACCAGTTTTCCTGACACCAAGAGAAAAAAGGTGACGGGGAGGCATCTCCAGCTGATAGCCTTAGCTTTGTTCCTGTTTGCTGTGTGAAGAGGGGTGTGTCCCTTCCCTCCAATCAGCTCTCAGAGCTTTCCTTGCTGAGTTCTGCAGAGTGCAACTTCAGCTCTCCGCCCCCTTTTTTCTAAACTGTCAGACAAGCTTATAAATTTTGGACTTTGATTGGATGTAGAGAAGAGAAGACTGCAGATAGATACAACTTTTGTAGGAGGATGTTTTTCATCTCCGTGTATCACCTGAGGATAGTCCCTTCACTGGGTGTCTAGCCGGGTTTACAACCACTTTAAGACTATTATAATAAAGTCGCTGGAACAATAAGTTGTTTTAATGAGACGGCATCATGCTGTGATTGTGTCTTTGAACACACAGAGCACTTATAGAAGCTGCATGCGGTAATATATGGGGATCCACTTTCTTCTGGTGGGGTCAGAAATGTACGGCTCTTGGTAATAGAGTGAACTCTTTACATGAAGGAAGCTGGAGAAAGTACAGTTAATGAGACATGATGTAACCAGATTGTTAGCCGTCCATTATGGGCTAATGAATTCTTTGTTTGCCCTCCACTCATTGTCCTGAGAGGTGTCTGCTTGTCCTCTCCCATCACATTCAGCTTCCTGGTCATGTGGTTACAGAGGGGATTGTGGGGGCACCATGGCTTTGCTGGGATAAGGAACCTGTGAATTGCAGATCTGGTCTAGAGCCGGTGAAAATCATTTTTTGGGTTGTGATGCCACCTAGGCTCTAATTGGAATGATGGTTATTTGCAAAGGCGTGGCTTAGTTTCTTTTCAAACTAGCGATTTGTTCACTTAACTAGGGGTTCTCAAGGGTTTCTCCAACGGTTGGTAGGGGTTCTCAAGGGTTTCTCCAACGGTTGCTAGGGGTTCTCAAGGGTTCCTCCAACGGTTGCTAGGGGCTCTCAAGGGTTTCTCCAAAGGTTGCTAGGGGTTCTCAAGGGTTCCTCCAACGGTTGCTAGGGGTTCTCAAGGGTTCCTCCAACGGTTGCTAGGGGTTCTCAAGGGTTCCTCCAACGGTTGCTAGGGGTTCTCAAGGGTTCCTCCAACGGTTGCTAGGGGTTCTCAAGGGTTTCTCCAACAGTTGCTAGGGATTCTCAAGGGTTCACTCCAGGGCTGGACTGGGACAAAAATGTGGCCCTGGACTTCATCCAGACTGGCCCACTTTGACAGGTCTCTCCCATGGCGGCCAGACAACTCCCGCACCCCCCCCCGGCCACCCAAGCCCCCTCTCCCCCTTCACTAGCCACTAGCCATTCTACTTTATTAGAGTAGAACGGCTGGTACTCTTATAGGCAGTACCAGTGGGGAAGCTAGACATTATTTCACCCTGGGCAAAGGATCAGTTTGGTGCCCCCCCTATGGGACAAGAATAGGCAGAAGTGAGAAACTCCCAGGCCATATGCTGTTGCGTCAGCTGTCTGTCCCCTCCCCCATGCTCCTCTGTCGTTGTCCCTGGTCCTCTGGTCCTCCCCCTGATTCTCTGTTCCCCCCCAGGTGAGCGCTGAGGGGAGGGACAGGCATTGGAGCGGAGGGGGGCAGCGGTCCGCTGTCAGGCCCACTGAGCCATCGGCCCACCGGGAAAATCCCTGCAGTCCCGATGGTCAGTACATCCCCGACGGTTACCCATTAATTTGAGAAAACAATGTTCCATCCTGCTCCTTCCAGTTTGGAAATGAATGTCATGAATTTTATCTCATCATTGATTAGAAAATAGCCCAAAAAAAAATCTGAAAACGAAATATTTAGAACAAAATTGTACTTGTGTATGGCCAGCCTAAGGCCGGTACCTTTAAAGCGATCTCACCGGGAGCAGAGAGAGGACGTGTCTCGGGTCTATCGGCATTTGTATATGTTTTACAGCACAGCAGCCTCCGCCTTTAGATTAGATTCTACCCCCCCCCCTCCCCCCTTCTCCCTCTATTCTGTCTGACAGTCCCGTCATATTTTTCCTGTTTAGCGGACCATGAATTAACCTTCATACCAGTTACAGGGCTATTTAGCTCCTGCCGCTAGTAATCACCAAACTTTCATTGTCTGCAGCCACAAATCTGAGTATATCCTGCAGATCAATGCCGTGTAATCAGGTATGGTCATTGCCGGGAGCTGTGATGGAGGGTGCGGGATCAGGTATGTCTGTCCAGACACTTGGCCACTTACAGTCCCTTGAAAAAGTATTCATACCCCTTGACATTTTCCACATTTTGTCATGTTACAACAAAAAAAACTAAATGTATTTTATTGGGATTTTATGTGATAGACCAACACAAAGTGGAACATAATTGTGATGTGGAAGGAAAATGATAAATGGTTTTCAACATGTTTTACAAATGAATATGTGAAAAGTGTGGGGGGCATTTGTATGGCGCCCCCCGGAGTCAATACTTTGTAGGAACCCCTTTCTCTGCAATAACAGCTGCAAGTCTTTTTGGGGATGTCTCTACCAGCTTTGCACATCTAGAGAGGGACATTTTTCCCCATTCTTCAGTGCAAAATAGCTCTGTCAGATTGGATGGAGAGCGTCTGTGAACAGCAATTTTCAAGTCTTGCCACAGATTCTCAATGGGATTTAGGTCTGGACTTTGACTGGGCCATTCTAACACATGAATGGGTTTTGATATAAACCATTCCATTGTAGCTCTGGTTGTATGTTTAGGATCGCTGTCCTGCTGGAAGGTGAACCTCCGCCCCAGTCTCAAGTCTTTTGCAGACTCTAAGGCCCCATACACACGATAGAATTTATCCGCGAATACGGTCCAGCGGATAATATAAGGAATTCCACGCATGCGTCGAATCATTACGACACATGCGAGGGATCCCTTCGGACGGATGGATCCGGTGAGTCTGTACACATCAGCGGATCCATCTGTTGGGATGGACTCCAGCAGATGGATATGTTCTGCATGTCAGCAAATATTCGATCTGCTGGAATCCATCCCGGGGGAGATATATCCGCAGATACACCACACCATAGGATCTATCCGCTGAAACCCATTTGCTGGGATTTATCTGCGGATGGATTCTATGGTGTGTACGGGGCCTAAAAGGTTTGCATCTAAGATTGCCCTGTATTTGGCTCCATCCATCTTCACATCAACTCTGACCAGCTTCCCTGCCCCTGCTGAAGATGTGTGTTCAGGGTGATGTGCAGTGTTGGTTTTCTGCCACACATAGCTTTTGCTTTTAGCCCAAAAAGTTAAATTTTGGTCTCATCTAACCAGAGCACCTTCTTCCACATGTTTGCTGTGTCCCCCACATGGCTTATGGTTTTCTTTCAACAGTGTCTTTCTTCTTGCCTCTCTTCCATACAGGGATGGACTGGCCATCGGGACTACCGGGAGTTTCCCGGTGGGCCGGTCGGAGGTCCGCGGCGATCTACCCGCCAATCGCCAACAGCTGGCGCCTGACGGGTAGATCGAGATTTAGCCAGCATTCAGAGTAGCGCAGGAAGCGTGTGTAATAAGTTCTCTCTCATGTCACGCTGCGGCAGCTCCCCGCCCCCCCCTCTTTTCTCGTCCATCCCCATTTGCTTGTGACATCATCTGGGATGGACGAGAAGAGAGGAGATGCCGCCGGGGGGCGGGGAGCAGCCGCAGCGTGACATGAGAGAGAACTTATTACACACGCTTCCTGCACTACTCTGCATGCTGGCTCGTAAACAATGTGCCCCTGCCCCATAATGTGCAATGTGCCCTGATGTGCTATGTGCCCCGTGCCCTGATGTGCTATGTGCCCCATGTCCTGATGTGCTCCGTGCCCTGATGTGCTATGTGCCCTGTGCTCCGTGCCCTGATGTGCTATGTGCCCCGTGCCCTGATGTGCTATGTGCCCCTGCCCCATAATGTGCAATGTGCCCTGATGTGCTATGTGCCCCCTGTCCTGATGTGCTCCGTGCCCTGATGTGCTATGTGCCCTGATGTACTATGTGCCCTGTGCTCCGTGCCCTGATGTGCTATGTGCCCCGTGCCCTGATGTGCTATGTGCCCTGATGTGCTATGTGCCCCGATGTGCTATGTTCCCTGATGTGCTATGTGCCCTGGTGTGATCTGATGTGCCCTGATGTGCTATGTGCCCTGATGTGCCCCGTGCCCTTATGTGCTGTGCTTCAATGTGGTGGGCCCTGATGTGCTGTGCCCTGTACCCTGATGTGATGTACCCTGTACGTGTTGTGCCCTGATGTGCCCTGTACGTGTTGTGCCCTGATGTGCTAGGCTCTGTACCCTGATGTACTGTGCCCTGTGCCCTGATGTGCTGTGCCCTGTTGTGCTGTACCCTGATTTGCTGAGCTCTGTACCATGCCCTGATGTGCACTGTACCCTAATGTGTTGTGCCCTGGGCCGGTCTGGATGAAGTCCAGGGCCACCTTTTTGACCCAGTCCAGCCCTGTTGTACGGTCAGAATGTAACATGTATGGTCACCCTTATCTCCCCTATAATAAAGTATTGATTCTTTTTAGTATTGTACTGTGACGGAGATTCGGTGAGTGGCTCATGGCTGCCCGTCAACACACAAAGTCGTTTGTCCCCATCGCCCGTTCTCTTGTGTAATTGTTCGGTTGCAAAACAGACTATTGAGTTTTGGAGCTTTCAACTGAAACTGATTACTAATTCTAGAGAAAGACAAAGATTTGAACCGGAGAATCTGGTCCGACCAGTTTTATTTTTATTGAAGGAAAAATACTTTACCAGTATAATTAATGTGTGTTTATTTGCTTGTTACCGACTGCAACTGCCAAAAAAAAAACCTTCGGGATCCGACTCCGGGTGAAGGAAGATCTGAGGGGGACCGGCAGATGGGATTGGGCGGTGTGGAGGGGACACCGTATACGGCAGAGTGGAGGAGGAAAGGTGAGGGTGGCATTCTGTATGAGGGCATAGTTTACATTGTATCTAAGTTACCCAGCCTGGTATACACAGCTCACCGCATATTTAACAAAGTATATATTTACATGTTTACCGGATGACGTGCCACGAGCGTCTCCCAGTACAGAGGACATTGCCACAAATCCCAAATATTATCCCTCACTTTCCTGGTTTTCAGAAGGCATTTCGGGTTCATTCACTGTAGGACATTGCAGTAATGCACACCGTACAGCTGTGTGCATTTTTGGTGGCATGGCACAACACACATCCGTTGGTGGGGTGTGCTGGGTGCCGTTCAGAATGTGTTGGTGCCATGCAGTGAATGTTGAGTGCTGTTCAGAATGTGTTGGTGCCATGCGGAGAACGTTGGGTGCCGTTCAGAATGTGTTGGTGCCATGCGGTGAATGTTGAGTGCTGTTCAGAATGTGTTGGCGCCATGCAGTGAATGTTGAGTGCTGTTCAGAATGTGTTGGTGCCATGCGGAGAACGTTGGGTGCCGTTCAGAATGTGTTGGTGCCATGCGGTGAATGTTGAGTGCTGTTCAGAATGTGTTGGCGCCATGCAGTGAATGTTGAGTGCTGTTCAGAATGTGTTGGCGCCATGCAGTGAATGTTGAGTGCTGTTCAGAATGTGTTGGTGCCATGCGGTGAATGTTGGGTGCCGTTCAGAATGTGTTGGTGCCATGCGGAGAACGTTGGGTGCCGTTCAGAATGTGTTGATGTCATGCGGTGAATGTTGGGTGCCATTCAAAATGTGTTGGTGCCATGCGGTGAATTTTGGGTGCCGTTCAGAATGTGTTGGTGCCATGCGGTGAATGTTAGGTGACATTCAGAATGTGTTGGTGCCACTTCCGGTGAATTGTAATTCGTACATTACCCCCATGAGTGGCTGCTGGTGTGAGCGAGCTCCTAGGCAATACTATCTTCAGGTGTAATTGTTCATATTGGAGATCCATGTAAAAGGGGCCTATCTGTATTTTTTTTACAGTAAATGCTTTGTGGGCCTCTTCCTACCGCGAAGGTTTTATTTTTTTGTGGCCAGAATTACGTTTTATTATGTCTCGATCTTATATTTTAGGAGATTTCACCAATTCTTGACCTTGTAGTTACTTTTCATCAATAACTCTATTCTATTATTTGAGTATGTTGGATTGGGAAAGCTCCTTCTCCCCGGCCTCTCATTATCTAAGACTAATAATTATTGTTTACCTTCCAGTGTACAAACTGTATTTTCCTCGGAATAATCATTCTTCTTCCCTGCTATGATCAGAGTGTTGTGTGCCGATATGTGTGTTCGGGACACTGATGATGTCACAATGACATCAGCAACCACTGGAGCCAAATCTGTCTAGGGGCACAATCTCCGGATCATTTCGGTTATGTCAAATATTAATCATAGGAGGAGGAGGAGGAGGAGTGTCCTGTATATTGTAGGCTAGGACATGTATGTGATAGGGTGGGAGATTAGTGTGGGTGGTAGTAGGTGGCCAGGAGCTCCTACCTTCTGGCCTTAGGCAGGATCCCAGGGTTTGAGTCTCACCTCGGACAATATCTGCTTGGAGTTTGCATGTTTTATATCTGAGCTCTGGGTTCAGTCTAAACCCAAGCTTGTCCAAACCTGGAAGGCAGCTGTCAGTGCCAGGCCAATGAGCTGCAAGTGTGGGGGAGGGGCTTTCCCCATCCCGCAGCTGCACATAAACAAAGATGGGGGATACTAGTGACCTCATTGATCTAATATGGTCACGTCCTTGCAGTATTGAGCTTGGGTTCAAGGTTGGGTTCCGTCTTTCCCAAGTTCGGCTGAACCTTGAAGTTGGATGTCATTGATGGGCCAATTGGTTGCAGGATATTCCCTACCATGGAAAAGATGGAAATAAAGGGTTGGGGTTGCTGGTGCGACCATTGATCTAATCTGGTCACTTGTCATTGTAGTATTGAGCTTGGGTTCCGTCTTTCCCAAGTTCGGCTGATATATCAGATCAAAATGAGTGACAAATAAGGAGGAATGAGGGACAGAGGGACATTGCTCCACATCAGGGACAGTCCCTCGAACTCAGGGACAGTTGGGAGCTATGCATGTGTGTACAGTAGGGTGACCACATTTCCAAACTACCATTCAGGGACACCCCCCTTCCCAAAAATCAGCTTGTGCTTTAACGAATCACAGCACAGTGATTGGACACAAGAGGCAGGATTTATGATTTCTCCAATCACAAGCAGGGGGCGGGGATTGTGCTTCTCCAGGAATTCCCGGCCAGGATAAGTACTGTCAGTGAATAAAGCGGTGATGTGGCGGCCTTTTTTGGGGGCATCAGATTGGCCCGGGGGGTGGCTGTGTCAGTTTCATTCCGGGACACTGTATTGTCCTGGAATGAAGGTGCCCGGGACAGACCTGCAAAATGCGGGACTGTCCCGGGCAATCCGGGACACGTGGTCACCCTAGTGTACAATATAAATGTGTATATGGATGATCATCATTGCTGTGTGCTGTGATCTAGAAACAAGCAAATTGGCGATCGAGCAAACAACCAATGGGCTGCTATGCATGTGAACCGGAAAAGGTGTTTGTTGTATTGCTGGGCATGGTACGGAGGATTGTCTATTTCCAGCCCCCCCCCCCCCCCCCCGTTGTCATGCCGCGTCCAGGCGTCACGCGGTGCAGGTACGTCGCAGTACGATGGAGACGGGGACACGGAGATAAGTAGGGACAGGAAGACATCCAGCCAAGGTCTCCTGCCGTATTTTTTACTGAAACGCAAAAGATACACTTTTTTTTTTTCGGGTCTTCAATTTAGCATTGGAGAATTTTATAATTTAGTAATTAAAATCTCTGATAGGCTTTAGAAATTGCAGCTAATTGAATTTAATGGGAAGATGATTTTCAATTTTATTTGATTATAGGGACCCCTGGCATTGGCATTTATGGGAAAAAAAATCTGGAGAACGCACTGTGTGGGCTGGGATGGCAGAATTGAATTGGGGGTAATCTGATTTTCTCATCATGGCTTTCACTATAATTTTCCTATAATTTTCCATTAGATATCTAGTTTACAAATACTCACTAAGAAGCCGAGAGAAAGAAGGCTGCCAGCTAACAGGATTATGAAGACGGAGAGGCCAGTGTGCCAACTGCGCTTATGTAAACACGCCGCCACGCCTTAGTACACAAAGGCAGGCTGACACACATGCACAAACTGGTACAAACAAATACAACGTTCGACCTGAGAAGGCAGGGCTGTCAGGGCCTGAGGACCCCCGCAGTGTCAGGGTACCTTGGGGGCTTATTACAGCGCATGACGCTTTTTATGCAACCGCACATCGGCCTTCTGGTAGGAGTGACACTAAAATCAAAAGCTTGGTTCATGCCTGCAGGAGTGATCGAGCGGGGTTGTGCGTTCCCGTGCATTGCGTGTAGGATGGCGCTTTCATTTCCATTGGTACACGTGGAAAAGAAGTCCCTTGCTTTCGTCCAAAAATGCGCTGCAATGAACTGTATGGTGCTGTGGTGTGTGCAAAAATATGTTTGCAGATGCGTGTGGGCACAGGTGTGCGCCCCAAAGCTCAAAGACACATATGTCTGTGTGCATGTGTACATATACAGATGGTATCGGTGGGGCAGAGGACGGTGTCAGTGGGGCAGTGGACGGTGTCGGAGGGGCAGTGGACGGTGTCGGTGGAGCAGTGGACAGTGTCGGTGGGGCAGTGGACGGTGGCGGTGGGGCAGTGGACGGTGGCGGTGGGGCAGTGGACGGTGGCGGTGGGGCAGTGGACGGTGGCGGAGGGGCAGTGGACGGTGGCGGAGGGGCAGAGGACGGTGTCGGTGGGGCAGTGGACGGTGTCGGTGGGGCAGAGGACGGTGTCGGTGGGGCAGTGGACGGTGTCGGTGGGGCAGTGGACGGTGTCGGAGGGGCAGGGGACGGTGTCGGAGGGGCAGGGGACGGTGTCAGTGGGGCAGGGGACGGTGTCAGTGGGGCAGGGGACGGTGTCAGTGGGGCAGGGGACGGTGTCAGTGGGGCAGTGGACGGTGTCAGTGGGGCAGGGGACGGTGTCAGTGGGGCAGGGGACGGTGTCAGTGGGGCAGGGGACGGTGTCAGTGGGGCAGTGGATAGTGTCAGTGGGGCAGTGGACGGTGTCAGTGGGGCAGTGGACGGTGTCAGTGGGGCAGGGGACGGTGTCAGTGGGGCAGTGGACGGTGTCAGTGGGGCAGGGGACGGTGTCAGTGGGGCAGTGGACGGTGTCAGTGGGGCAGTGGATAGTGTCAGTGGGGCAGTGGACGGTGTCAGTGGGGCAGTGGACGGTGTCAGTGGGGCAGTGGACGGTGTCAGTGGGGCAGTGGACGGTGTCAGTGGGGCAGGGGACGGTGTCAGTGGGGCAGGGGACGGTGTCAGTGGGGCAGGGGACGGTGTCAGTGGGGCAGGGGACGGTGTCAGTGGGGCAGGGGACGGTGTCAGTGGGGGCAGGGGACAGTGTCAGTGGGGCATTGGACCGTACTAAAGAGGAACTGCAGTCTGCTCACATAGTTTGTAATAAAAACATCTTTGCCATTCTAAGGCTTCCCTCCAACCACTTTGCATATTATTTTATATATACTGCGATTCTGTACTTGCCAAATATGCTGCAGAAATCTCCCTCCACTGTGTCTGGCTGCAGCCATTTTAACTGTGGGCAGCTGAAGCTGCTGCCTGTTCACTTCCTGGATTTACACAGACACACCTCCAGCTCTGCAGCTCTCATTGGCCCTCTTATGACTCAACCCCCTCCCTTCCTGGCAAACTCTCATGAAAGTGAGAGAGAGAGAGCTGTGCATGATGTCATAAGCCTAGGCTTTTTACCAGACAAGAAACAGGAAGTGGGCTGTATAAGGAAACAGGAAGTGGGCTGTATAAGGTATTTACTGGCAGAAAAATAATGTTTTACTATTTAAAGCTAAAACAACAACAAGGGCAGAAAATTTAAAGGGGTTGTAAAGGTACAATTGTTTTTCCTAAATAGCTTCCTTTCCCTTAGTGCAGTCCTCCTTCACTTACCTCATCCTTCCATTTTGCTTTTAAATGTCCTTATTTCTTCTGAGAAGCTGATCTGTCCCTCGGCTCTCGGGTGCTGCCGCCACCATCTTCAGTAAGGGAATCAGGAAGTGAAGCCTTGTGGCTTCACTTCCTGGTTCCCTACTGCGCATGCACACGTCGCACTGCGCGATCCCACTGGTCCCTGCTGTCTTCTGGGACCTGTGTGACCCCAGAAGTCAGCGGAGGAGGGGCCAGACAGTGTGTAGATCACCACAAATAATGCAGCCATCTATGTCCGGAAGTTGGAGCAAATACATGTATTAGACAGCTAGACAGGTACGTATCACGAACTGCGCATGCGCCGTGACGTGGATGCATGCACAGCACCCCCCTGCGCCTGCTCACAACCACGCCGGCACAACTACCTAAGCTACGCCGGATCACCGTGTATGCCGTGAACATAACGTACGCCCAGCCAGACACACGTCCAACGCACAATACGCCGGCTTGTGTTCCCTGGTGCAGACCTGTGCATGTCTGTTGCCGGGTTGCACCTCCTTTATGGGGAATAACGTTACGCCGGACGTACAACTTGCGCGCACCTCGCGTAGCATGCGCCCGGCACACGCACGTTCGTGAATCGGCGTATTTCCCTCATTTGCATGTTTGAATGGCTAATCAATGGGAGCGGCACCATGCGTCCAGCCCATATGTGCGCCCACCCTACGCCGGCGTGTGCAAGCTACGTCGGCGGGGTGTAGCCTGTTTTTAGGCGCATGTTGGTTCGTGGGTCTGCCGCACACATACGCCGGCGCACATTTGTAAATCTGGGCCCTTGTGTTTAGATACATCCAGACGTCTACAGAGTTTACATGTACAGTTCTTCTAAGGGACCAGTGGGCGGGGTTTACTAAGACTGGAGAGTGGTAACCAATCAGCTTCCAGGTCTTATTGTCAAAGCTTAATTGAACAAGCTGAAGTTAGAAGCTGATTGGCTACAATGCACAGCTGCGCCAGATTCTGCACCCCCCATGTGTGGGCGTGTCCAATCTGCAGACATGGCCGGCCCCCTTGCTGTACCGGACTTTCTTTGGACATTGCTGCCCACAGCCCCCATTTGAAGTAGAAAAGCGGCATTTTTCCTGCACTGAATTGTACTGGGACGCTGTAAAACGCACTGAAACGCACATATGTCCTTATTTAGGCTCCGTTTACGTGTCCGCGTTTATGAATTGCAGGCGGAAATTGCTGCGATTCCCAATGGTGGCAAATCATGTGCGAACAGAAGCGTGGGATGCCCGTCGCCCTTAAAGAAATACGGGAACTTATTTTGGGCGCTTGAAGGTTTTTCCTGCGATTGGTGCCCTCCTACGCGGAGATGTGACTGGAGCCTAAAAACGTTGAGAAAAAAGCACCGTACTGCATCAAAAACGCATCAAAACGTGCATTCAGAAAAGCTCCTGGAACCCATGCAGACCGCGTTTCTATGGTGTGAACTGCCCTAAAAGTCTGAGGGGCCGATTCACAGCACAAAAACGCACCCCAGATCCGATTCGGATGCGTTTCTGCAGGTGCGTTAACAGGATGCGTTCCGGTGCGTTTTTGATGCGTTCCGGATGCATTCCCAGGTGCTTTTTTTTTCCTGTTTGTTTCACTATACTGGGAACCAGTGCAGTTTTGATGCGTTCCGGTGCGTTTTTAGTGTGTTTCCAGATGCATTCCCAGGTGCGTTTATTTTTTCCTGTTCTTTTCACTATACTGGGGACCAGTGCGTTTTTGATGCGTTCCAGTGCGTTTTTGTTGTGTTTTCGGATGCATTCCCAGCTGCTTTTTTTTTTATTTGTTCCTGTTCTTTTCACTATACTAGGGACCAGTGCAGTTTTGATGCGTTCCGGTGCGTTTTTGTTGTGTTTTCGGATGCATTCCCAGCTGCTTTTTATTTTTTTCCTGTTTTTTTGGGGGGGGGGTTTTCACTATACTGTGGACCAGTGCATTTTTGATGCGTTCCGGTGCGTTTTTGTTGTGTTTTCGGATGCATTCCCAGGTGCTTTTTTTCCCCTTTTTTCCTGTTCTTTTCACTATACTGGGGACCAGTGCATTTTTGATGCGTTCCGGTGCGTTTTTGTTGTGTTTTCGGATGCATTCCCAGGTGCTTTTTTTCCCCTTTTTTCCTGTTCTTTTCACTATACTGGGGACCAGTGCATTTTTGATGCGTTTCCAGATGCATTCCAGCTGCTCTTTGCCCTGTTTTTTTTTTCACAATACTGTGGACCAGTGCATTTTTAATGCGTTCCAGTGCAGTTTTGGTGCGTTTTTGATGCATTTTCGGATGAATTCCCAGGTGCCTTTTTTTTTTTCCTGTTCTTTTCACTATACTGGGGACCAGTGCATTTTTGATGCGTTCCAGTGCGTTTTTGATGCGTTTCCAGATGCATTCCAGCTGCTCTTTGCCCTGTTTTTTTTTTCACAATACTGTGGACCAGTGCATTTTTAATGCGTTCCAGTGCAGTTTTGGTGCGTTTTTGATGCATTTTCGGATGAATTCCCAGGTGCCTTTTTTTTTTTCCTGTTCTTTTCACTATACTGGGGACCAGTGCATTTTTGATGCGTTCCAGTGCGTTTTTGTTGTGTTTTCGGATGCATTCTCAGGTGTTTTATTTTTTTATTTTTTCCTGTTCTTTTCACTATACTAGGGACCAGTGCATTTTTGATGCGTTTCCTGATGCATTCCAGCTGCTTTTTTTCTTTTTTCACAATACTGTGGACCAGTGCATTTTTAATGCGTTCCGGTGCGTTTTTGATGTGTTTTCGGATGCATTCCCAGGTGCTTTTTTTCACTATACTAGGGACCAGTGCATTTTTGATGCATTTCCAGATGCACTCCAGCTGTTCGTTTTATTTTTTCCTGTTGTTTTTCCCCCCACTATACTGGGGACCAGTGCATTTTTAATGCGTTATGGTGCATTTTTGGTGCGTTTTTTATGTTTTTCTGGATGCATTCCCAGGTGCTTTTTTTTTTTTTCTTCTGTTTTTTCACTATACTGGGGACCAGTGCTTTTTTGATGCGTTCCAGTGCGCTTTTAATGCGTTTTACTGCATTCCAGTACAATCCAGTGCAGGAAAAATGCAGCTGGTTCTACATTTTTTTTCTTGGAACTGGAAGCACTGGTGTGAACTCTGTCATTGGAAATCATATAACCGACTTTCCATGCGTTTTTGATGCAGAAAAAAAACCCCGCACTGGACTGCATGTGGCGCGAGTTGTGCTTTAGGACTGGTTCACACCACAAAAACGCACTCGACATGCGTTTCGGATGCTTTTCTGCATGTGTGTTTGTAACACATCTTTGGCGCATTCCGGTGCGTTTTTCAAGCGTTTCCGGATGCATTCCAGGTGCTTTTTTTCTTCTCTTATTTTTTACACTGTACAAGAGTCCAGTGCGTTTTTGATGCGTTTTACTGCGTTCCCAGTGCAGGAAAAATGCAGCTTGTTCTACTTCTGGAACTGACCCCACTTTTTTTTTTCTATAATTCTCCTTTAGGGGGGCGTGGCAAGGGGTGTGGCAGGGGGCGTGGCCCAAAAAGTTGGGAGTTATAAATATGTTCAGCCCAATGAATACAATGTAGCAGGTTTTTCAAACACATGGAATGTACTTTTTGTCCTTTTGGATGGGGTTATAACCCCTGTCTGTGTCCCATCGGGGGAGGGGGGATTCCCCTTCACTTCCTGTCCCATAACCAAAACAGGAAGTGAGAGGAAATCCCTCCAAAGTGAGGGAATCCCAGAACTAGCGTCCCCATTGCAAGATTTCCCCTCTATTCCTTTTCTGGTGACACCCCAGAATGTGGGATTTTCTTTCACTCTCAGTGATGACAGTCACCAGGACAAATAGAGGGGGCGTGTCTTCCCAATGGGGGGGGGGGGTACAACCTGACAGGGGTTCTAATCCCTCTCCACTCTATCCAAAGCTATATAACACTTATAACTTTTCCTCAATGTTAAAATGATTGATATAAATCCACTTTGTGTGCAACCAATGCCTTTGCAAACCCAGATATTACCTTGTAAAAGTGGAAGTGACATCATCACTGAGCTATAGTTACACTCCTAAATAACAGCCCCCCTAGTGGTCACCCCGTGTGCTTCTGAATAACAGCCCCCCTAGTGGTCACCCCGTGTGCTCCTGAGTAACAGCTCCCCTAGTGGTCACCCTGTGTGCTCCTGAATAAAAGCCCCCCTAGTGGTCACCCCGTGTGCTCCTGAATAACAGCCCCCCTAGTGGTCACCCCGTGTGCTCCTGAATAACAGCCCCCCTAGTGGTCACCCCGTGTGCTCCTGAATAACAGCCCCCCTAGTGGTCACCCCGTGTGCTCCTGAGTAACAGCCCCCCTAGTGGTCACCCCGTGTGCTCCTGAATAACAGCTCCCCTAGTGGTCACTCTGTGTGCTCCTGAATAACAGCCCCCCTAGTGGTCACCCCGTGTGTTCCTGAATAACAGCTCCCCTAGTGGTCACTCTGTGTGCTCCTGAATAACAGCCCCCCTAGTGGTCACCCCGTGTGTTCCTGAATAACAGCCCCCCCAGTGGTCACCCTGTGTGCTCCTGAATAACAGCCCCCCTAGTGGTCACCCTGTGTGCTCCTGAATAACAGCCCCCCTAGTGGTCACCCTGTGTGCTCCTGAATAACAGCCCCCCTAGTGGTCACCCCGTGTGCTCCTGAATAACAGCCCCCCTAGTGGTCACCCTGTGTGCTCCTTAATAACAGCCCCCCTAGTGGTCACCCCGTGTGCTCCTTAATAACAGCCCCCCTAGTGATCACCCCGTGTGCTCGTGAATAACAGCTCCCCTAGTGGTCACCCTGTGTGCTCCTGAATAACAGCCCCCCCAGTGGTCACCCCGTGTGCTCGTGAATAACAGCTCCCCTAGTGGTCACCCTGTGTGCTCCTGAATAACAGCCCCCCTAGTGGTCACCCCGTGTGTTCCTGAATAACAGCCCCCCCAGTGGTCACCCCGTGTGCTCGTGAATAACAGCTCCCCTAGTGGTCACCCTGTGTGCTCCTGAATAACAGCCCCCCTAGTGGTCACCCCGTGTGTTCCTGAATAACAGCCCCCCTAGTGGTCACCCCGTGTGCTCCTGAATAACAGCCCCCCTAGTGGTCACCCTGTGTGCTCCTTAATAACAGCCCCCCCAGTGGTCACCCCGTGTGTTCCTGAATAACAGCCCCCCTAGTGGTCACCCTGTGTGCTCCTGAATAACAGCCCCCCTAGTGGTCACCCCGTGTGCTCCTGAATAACAGCCCCCCTAGTGGTCACCCTGTGTGCTCCTGAATAACAGCCCCCCTAGTGGTCACCCCGTGTGCTCCTGAATAACAGCTCCCCTAGTGGTCACCCCGTGTGCTCCTGAATAACTGCCCCCCTAGTGGTCACTCTGTGTGCTCCTGAATAACTGCCCCCCTAGTGGTCACCCTGTGTGCTCCTGAATAACAGCCCCCCTAGTGGTCACCCTGTGTGCTCCTGAATAACAGCCCCCCTAGTGGTCACCCCGTGTGTTCCTGAATAACAGCCCCCCTAGTGGTCACCCCGTGTGCTCCTGAATAACAGCCCCCCTAGTGGTCACCCTGTGTGCTCCTTAATAACAGCCCCCCCAGTGGTCACCCCGTGTGTTCCTGAATAACAGCCCCCCTAGTGGTCACCCTGTGTGCTCCTGAATAACAGCCCCCCTAGTGGTCACCCCGTGTGCTCCTGAATAACAGCTCCCCTAGTGGTCACCCCGTGTGCTCCTGAATAACTGCCCCCCTAGTGGTCACTCTGTGTGCTCCTGAATAACTGCCCCCCTAGTGGTCACCCTGTGTGCTCCTGAATAACAGCCCCCCTAGTGGTCACCCCGTGTGTTCCTGAATAACAGCCCCCCTAGTGGTCACCCCGTGTGCTCCTGAATAACAGCCCCCCTAGTGGTCACCCCGTGTGCTCCTGAATAACAGCCCCCCTAGTGGTCACCCTGTGTGCTCCTTAATAACAGCCCCCCCAGTGGTCACCCCGTGTGCTCGTGAATAACAGCCCCCCTAGTGGTCACCCCGTGTGCTCCTGAATAACAGCCCCCCTAGTGGTCACCCCGTGTGCTCCTGAATAACAGCCCCCCTAGTGGTCACCCCGTGTGCTCCTGAATAACAGCCCCCCTAGTGGTCACCCTGTGTGCTCCTGAATAACAGCCCCCCTAGTGGTCACCCTGTGTGCTCCTGAATAACAGCCCCCCTAGTGGTCACCCCGTGTGCTCTTGAATAACAGCCCCCCTAGTGGTCACCCCGTGTGCTCCTGAATAACAGCCCCCCTAGTGGTCACCCCGTGTGCTCCTGAATAACAGCCCCCCTAGTGGTCACCCCGTGTGCTCTTGAATAACAGCCCCCCTAGTGGTCACCCCGTGTGCTCCTGAATAACAGCCCCCCTAGTGGTCACCCCGTGTGCTCCTGAATAACAGCCCCCCTAGTGGTCACCCCGTGTGCTCCTGAATAACAGCCCCCCTAGTGGTCACCCTGTGTGCTCCTGAATAACAGCCCCCCTAGTGGTCACCGCCTATGCCTAACCCCCTGCTCCAGCAGGCTCCCACACTCTCCTCCCCTTCCCAAAGCTCCGGTCTGTGGGCGGAGCCTCGGTGTCATACGGACAATGCAGGGCTATGAACCCCGTATTGTCCATGGAGGGATATTCTATTCATGTGATTGCATTTTCTTCCTGAAAACGTGCGTATGATAAACGGTTGCCCAATTGTCGTGTGACACATAAATCTGCACCATTGTATTCTCCAGGGCCTCGGCCTTCACATAAGATATCATTGTCGGGGGTTGAAAGTCGTTTTTCAGCAAAAATCGCCGATTTTCATCACATGCATGAAAACCACAGAGCTGTGTCTGTGCCCCGCCCCCATCACTGACACGCTGGCCAATCACAGCCCTCCATTATCTTTACATGTATCCACATGCATTAGGACTGCTGGTCTCCTCTTGTGGTGACCATACACTATACAATCTGATTGTACAATCTCCTTCATGGTGACCATGCAGTATACAATCTGATTGTACAATCTCCTTCATGGTGACCATACACTATACAATCTGATTGTACAATCTCCTTCATGGTGACCATACACTATACAATCTGATTGTACAATCTCCTTCATGGTGACCATACACAATACAATCTGATTGTACAATCTCCTTCATGGTGGTCATAAACAATACGATCTGATTGTACAAAAAGGGACGTTATGGCTGTTCGATTGTGTCGAATTACACATCGATTGGATAATGATCGAAGTGTCTAAAGCCATCATACAGGAGATTGTACAACCAGATTGTATGATTAGTGTCCAGTCTGGCAGGCCCTTGTTTTGCATAGTTGATGGTAGATCTAAACGAAGATTATACAATCGGATTGTATAGTGTATGGTCACCATAAAGGAGATTGTACAATCGGATTGTATAGTGTATGGTCACCATGAAGGAGATTGTACAATCAGATTGTATAGTGTATGGTCCCCATGAAGGAGATTGTACAATCGGATTGTATAGTGTATGGTCCCCATGGAGGAGATTGTACAATCAGATTGTATAGTCACCATGAAGGAGATTGCACAATCAGATTGTATAGTGTATGGTCCCCATGAAGGAGATTGTACAATCAGATTGTATAGTGTATGGTCCCCATAGAGGAGATTGTACAATCGGATTGTATAGTGTATGGTCCCCATAGAGGAGATTGTACAATCAGATTGTATAGTGTATGGTCCCCCCATGAAGGAGATTGTACAATCGGATTGTATAGTGTATGGTCCCCATAGAGGAGATTGTACAATCGGATTGTATAGTGTATGGTCCCCATGGAGGAGATTGTACAATCAGATTGCAGACCTATGTGGGTCCCATCCCCCGCCCTGAGTGGAGTGACTGATAAATAATCGTCTCGCTGTGTCATAATACAGGATGTTGTGGTCGTTGTTATAATTCTGTGTGAAAACGGAAATAACGAGGTAACGTTTATTATTTGTCTGGGAGGCCGACCCTGCAACCTGCTGCACAGCACAGAGCCCCCCAGACCTCCCCAATCACCGATCAATCCATCGATTGCTGGGAGATCCGGCTCTGTACACTGACCGTCCCTCGGGGACCATGAGATCAGATCTGGTGGCTGTGTGGGGCACAGATCATCCCCCAATATTGTCACCCAATCCCCATCCCCCGCACACAGACGTCTCATCCCCATCTATTTATTATGGGAACTTCTCTGGGGATCCATGGGGGACTATGGAACAGAGCGGGGACTGTGCGGGGACTGTGCGGGGGTCCTGATCTCCCCTCTCGCAGTGTTGTAGAAGGACAGCAGCGTGGATGTTGTGTAGGGACTGTACGGGGACTTGTAGTGTACGGGGACTTGCAGGGACTGTGCGGGGACTTGTAGGGACTGTATGGGGACTTGTAGGGACTGTATGGGGACTTGTAGGGACTGTATGGGGACTTGTAGGGACTGTGCGGGGAATTGTAGGGACTGTGCCGGGACTTGTAGGGACTGTACGGGTACTTGTAGGGACTGTGCGGGGAATTGTAGGGACTGTGCCGGGACTTGTAGGGACTGTGCGGGGACTTGAAGGGACTGTGCGGGGACTTGTAGGGACTGTGCGGGGACTTGTAGGGACTGTGCGGGGACTTGTAGGGACTGTGCGGGGACTTGTAGGGACTGTGCGGGGACTTGAAGGGACTGTGCGGGGACTTGAAGGGACTGTGCGGGGACTTGCAGGGACTGTGCGGGGACTTGTAGGGACTGTATGGGGACTTGTAGGGACTGTATGGGGACTTGTAGGGACTGTATGGGGACTTGTAGGGACTGTACAGGGACTTGTAGGGACTGTACAGGGACTTGTAAGGACTGTGTAGGGATTGTGAAGGGACTGTGCGGGGACTTGCAGGGACTGTGCGGGGACTGTGCGGGGACTTGTAGGGACTGTGCGGGGACTTGTAGGGACTGTGCGGGGACTTGTAGGGACTGTGCAGGGACTTGTAGGGACTGTGTAGGGACTTGTAGGGACTGTGCGGGGACTTGCAGGGACTGTGCGGGAAATTGTAGGGACTGTGCGGGGACTTGTAGGGACTGTGCGGGGACTTGTAGGGACTGTGCAGGGACTTGTAGGGACTGTGCAGGGACTTGTAGGGACTTGTAGGGACTGTGCGGGGACTTGCAGGGACTGTGCGGGAAATTGTAGGGACTGTGCGGGGACTTGTAGGGACTGTGCGGGGACTTGAAGGGATTGTGCGGGGACTTGTAGGGACTGTGCAGGGACTTGTAGGGACTGTGCAGGGACTTGTAGGGACTGTACAGGGACTTGTAAGGACTGTGTAGGGATTGTGAAGGGACTGTGCAGGGACTTGTAGGGACTGTGTGGGGACATGCAGGGACTGTGCCGGGACTGTACGGGGACTTGTAGGACTTGTAGGGACTGTACGGGGACTTGTAGGGACTGTGCTGGGACTTGTAGGGATTGTGCGGGGACTTGTAGGGATTGTGCTGGGACTTGCAGGGACTTGTAGGGACTGTGCGGGGACTTGTAGGGACTGTGCTGGGACTTGTAGTGTGCGGGGACTTGTAGTGTGCAGGGACTTGTAGGGACTGTGCGGGGACGTGTAGGCACTGTGCGGGGAATTGTAGGGACTGTGCGGGGACTTGTAGTGTGCAGGGACTTGTAGGGACTGTGCGGGGACGTGTAGGCACTGTGCGGGGAATTGTAGGGACTGTGCGGGGAATTGTAGGGACTGTGCGGGGACTTGTAGTGTGCAGGGACTTGTAGGGACTGTGCGGGGACGTGTAGGCACTGTGCAGGGACTTGTAGGGACTGTGCGGGGAATTGTAGGGACTGTGCGGGGACTTGTAGGGATTGTGCTGGGACTTGCAGGGACTTGTAGGGACTGTGCTGGGACTTGTAGTGTGCGGGGACTTGTAGTGTGCAGGGACTTGTAGGGACTGTGCGGGGACGTGTAGGCACTGTGCGGGGAATTGTAGGGACTGTGCTGGGAATTGTAGGGACTGTGCGGGGACTTGTAGTGTGCAGGGACTTGTAGGGACTGTGCGGGGACTTGTAGGGACTGTGCGGGGAATTGTAGGGACTGTGCGGGGACTTGTAGGGACTGTGCAGGGACTTGTAGGGACTGTACAGGGACTTGTAAGGACTGTGTAGGGATTGTGAAGGGACTGTGCAGGGACTTGTAGGGACTGTGTGGGGACATGCAGGGACTGTGCCGGGACTGTACGGGGACTTGTAGGACTTGTAGGGACTGTACGGGGACTTGTAGGGACTGTGCTGGGACTTGTAGGGATTGTGCGGGGACTTGTAGGGATTGTGCTGGGACTTGCAGGGACTTGTAGGGACTGTGCGGGGACTTGTAGGGACTGTGCGGGGACTTGTAGTGTGCAGGGACTTGTAGGGACTGTGCGGGGACGTGTAGGCACTGTGCGGGGAATTGTAGGGACTGTGCGGGGACTTGTAGTGTGCAGGGACTTGTAGGGACTGTGCGGGGACGTGTAGGCACTGTGCGGGGAATTGTAGGGACTGTGCGGGGAATTGTAGGGACTGTGCGGGGACTTGTAGTGTGCAGGGACTTGTAGGGACTGTGCGGGGACGTGTAGGCACTGTGCAGGGACTTGTAGGGACTGTGCGGGGAATTGTAGGGACTGTGCGGGGACTTGTAGGGATTGTGCTGGGACTTGCAGGGACTTGTAGGGACTGTGCTGGGACTTGTAGTGTGCGGGGACTTGTAGTGTGCAGGGACTTGTAGGGACTGTGCGGGGACGTGTAGGCACTGTGCGGGGAATTGTAGGGACTGTGCTGGGAATTGTAGGGACTGTGCGGGGACTTGTAGTGTGCAGGGACTTGTAGGGACTGTGCGGGGACTTGTAGGGACTGTGCGGGGAATTGTAGGGACTGTGCGGGGACTTGTAGGGACTGTGCGGGGACTTGTAGGGACTGTGCGGGGACTTGTAGGGACTGTGCGGGGACTTGTAGGGACTGTGCGGGGACTTGTAGGGACTGTACAGGGACTTGTAGGGACTGTACAGGGACTTGTAAGGACTGTGTAGGGATTGTGAAGGGACTGTGCCGGGACTTGTAGGGACTGTGCTGGGACTTGTAGGGACTGTGCTGGGACTTGTGCGGGGACTTGTAGGGAATGTGCGGGGACTTGTAGGGACTGTGCGGGGACTTGTAGGGACTGTGCCGGGACTTATTGGGACTGTGCGGGGACTTGTAGGGATTGTACGGGGACTTGTAGGGATTGTGCAGGGACTTGTAGGGACTGTGCGGGGACTTGTAGGGACTGTGCCGGGACTTATTGGGACTGTGTGGGGACTTGTAGGGACTGTGCCGGGACTTATTGGGACTGTGTGGGGACTTGCAGGGACTGTGTGGGGAATTGTAGGGACTGCAGGGACTTGTAGGGACTGTGCGGGGACTTGTAGGGACTGTGCTGGGACTTGTAGTGTGCGGGGACTTGTAGTGTGCAGGGACTTGTAGGGACTGTGCGGGGACGTGTAGGCACTGTGCGGGGAATTGTAGGGACTGTGCGGGGACTTGTAGTGTGCAGGGACTTGTAGGGACTGTGCGGGGACGTGTAGGCACTGTGCGGGGAATTGTAGGGACTGTGCGGGGAATTGTAGGGACTGTGCGGGGACTTGTAGTGTGCAGGGACTTGTAGGGACTGTGCGGGGACGTGTAGGCACTGTGCAGGGACTTGTAGGGACTGTGCGGGGAATTGTAGGGACTGTGCGGGGACTTGTAGGGATTGTGCGGGGACTTGTAGGGATTGTGCTGGGACTTGCAGGGACTTGTAGGGACTGTGCTGGGACTTGTAGTGTGCGGGGACTTGTAGTGTGCAGGGACTTGTAGGGACTGTGCGGGGACGTGTAGGCACTGTGCGGGGAATTGTAGGGACTGTGCTGGGAATTGTAGGGACTGTGCGGGGACTTGTAGTGTGCAGGGACTTGTAGGGACTGTGCGGGGACTTGTAGGGACTGTGCGGGGAATTGTAGGGACTGTGCGGGGAATTGTAGGGACTGTGCGGGGACTTGTAGGGACTGTGCGGGGACTTGTAGGGACTGTGCGGGGACTTGTAGGGACTGTGCGGGGACTTGTAGGGACTGTGCGGGGACTTGTAGGGACTGTACAGGGACTTGTAGGGACTGTACAGGGACTTGTAAGGACTGTGTAGGGATTGTGAAGGGACTGTGCCGGGACTTGTAGGGACTGTGCTGGGACTTGTAGGGACTGTGCTGGGACTTGTGCGGGGACTTGTAGGGAATGTGCGGGGACTTGTAGGGACTGTGCCGGGACTTATTGGGACTGTGCGGGGACTTGTAGGGATTGTACGGGGACTTGTAGGGATTGTGCAGGGACTTGTAGGGACTGTGCGGGGACTTGTAGGGACTGTGCCGGGACTTATTGGGACTGTGTGGGGACTTGTAGGGACTGTGCCGGGACTTATTGGGACTGTGTGGGGACTTGCAGGGACTGTGTGGGGAATTGTAGGGACTGCAGGGACTTGTAGGGACTGTGCGGGGACATGTAGGGACTGTTTAGGGACCATGCTGGTGTCCTGATCTCCCCTCTCGCAGTGTAGAAGGACAGAAGCGTGTATGATGTTTGGGAGTGTGCGGTCCCGGGCTCAGTCCCGCCTCCTCCTTCCCTCCAGTGTCAGGGACTGTGTAGGGACCATGCTGGTGTCCTGATCTCCCCTCTCGCAGTGTGGAAGGACAGAAGCGTGTGTTGTGTTTGGGAATGTGCGGTCCCGGGCTCAGTCCCTGCAGTGTAGGGACCATGCCGTTGTCCTGATCTCCCCTCTCGCAGTGTGGAAGGACAGAAGCGTGTGTTGTGTTTGGGAATGTGCGGTCCCGGGCTCAGTCCCTCCTCCTCCAGTGTCAGGGACTGTGTAGGGACTGTCTGGGTGTCCTGATCTCCCCTCTGGTAGTGTAGAAGCGTGTGTTGTGTTTGGGAATGTGCGGTCCCGGGCTCAGTCCCTCCAGTGTAGGGACCATGCCGTTGTCCTGATCTCCCCTCTCGCAGTGTGGAAGGACAGAAGCGTGTGTTGTGTTTGGGAATGTGCTGTCCCGGGCTCAGTCCCTCCAGTGTAGGGACTGTCTGGGTGTCCTGATCTCCCCTCTTGTAGTGTGGAAGGACAGAAGCGTGTGTTGTGTTTGGGAATGTTTGGTCCCGGGCTCAGTCCCTCCTCTCTCTAGTGTAGGGACTGTCTGTGTGTCCTGATCTCCCCTCTTGTAGTGTGGAAGGACAGAAGCGTGTGTTGTGTTTGGGAATGTTTGGTCCCAGGCTCAGTCCCGCCTCCTCCAGTGTCAGGGACTGTGTAGGGACTGTCTGGGTGTCCTGATCTCCCCTCTGGTAGTGTGGAAGGACAGAAGCGTGTGTTGTGTTTGGGAATGTTTGGTCCCGGGCTCAGTCCCGCCTCCTCCAGTGTCAGGGACTGTGTAGGGACCATGCCGGTGTCCTGATCTCCCCTCTGGTAGTGTGGAAGGACAGAAGCGTGTATGTTGTGTTTGGGAATGTTTGGTCCCGGGCTCAGTCCCGCCTCCTCCAGTGTCAGGGACTGTGTAGGGACTGTCTGTGTGTCCTGCTCTCCCCTCTGGTAGTGTAGAAGCGTGTATGATGTTTGGGAATGTGCGGTCCCGGGCTCAGTCCCGCCTCCTCCTCCAGTGTCAGGGACTGTGAAGCTGTAGATCAGGAAGGACGGCCCCTGCACTCAGAGACACCGTGATAGGACAGCCTGGCTGAGTGTAAAGTCTATGCTGGGAGCTCCTTCACTTCTCCTCCAAGCTCAGAGAGGGACGCACAGCCAGGGACGGGGGCACCCTCTGATCTTTTCACCTGCCCCCTTTAGCCAGTTGGTAAGGCCAGGAGGAGGAGGAGGCGTTGCCATCTGTGTGCCAATCCTATGCGCCCGCCTGCCCCGCTGACAGAGCTCCCACCGACACGCACAGTGACATCAGTCCTACAACTTGTGATCCGGGAAGCCAATCTGCCTCAATTACATTCTAATTAAGTATTATGAAAGTTGATTATTTAAGTGAATTCAGCTTTGGATTCTCTGACTATGGTGAGTACCCGGCACTTGCCCGGCTCTTCTTTATAGTGTGTGGCGTGAACTTCCAATAAAAGCCTCTCCTCTGCGTCTCTTCACATTGTGTTTTCTTCCTGACTCGCCGCTGTCCTTTCACTCTGACTAGTGCGATTGTTTGCCGTCACTTTCTGTTTAGCTTTATATAGTAATGAGCCTGGGGGGGCAGCCTGGACCGGCACTGCTCTCAGCAAACTTTCATCAAGTGTTGGCATGATGGGAGAGCCAACCTTTCAGCTGGCAGTGCCACTCCAGGCTGCGGACCGTCCAGCCTCGGCCACTTGGTTGTGTTTGTTGAAGGATGACAATGGTTTCCCTGGAGGTGATCGGGGCTGACAGATCAACATCGTCTCCTTCTTCTTTTGTACCTTTTGTTGTGTTTGTGGATTTCTGACTTGTAAGGCGAAGCTCTGCTCTTTGTTGTTGATCCCTTTTCTTGCCGGGGGTGGCATGCCGAGTCCCGTACACCCGGCCGTTCTATAATTAGGGCTGAATAAAGACGTGCGAGTTTCCCATCCACTGGCAGTTATGGAGTTAAGGTTGAATCTAGACGTTCGTATGACATTGAGTCCCGGGTAATGCCGCCTGTCCACCGGTACTTATGGAGTTCGGATTAAATGTAGACTTTAGAATTGAATTAGGTGCCACCTACTGGAACTTATGGAGTTAAGGTTGAATATAGATCGTAGAATTACATTGAGATTCATCACCAGTACTTATAGAGTTTCGGGGTAAAATGTAGACTTTAGAATTGAATTGGGTCCCATCTAAATCTAGCTATCTACTAGAACTTATGGAGTTAAGGTTGAATATAGAAAGTACAATTACATTGAGATTCATCTAATGCTACCTATCCACCAGTACTTATAGAGTTAAGGTTGGTTATAGACAGCAGAGTTTAATAGGGTTTAAGCTAAAGCTACCCATCCACCAGTACTTATAGAGTTTCGGGTTAAATGTAGACGTTAGAATTTCATTGGGTCCCATCTATATCTAGCTATCTACTAGAACTTATAGAGTTAAGGTTGAATATAGATAGAAATATAAAATTGAGATTCATCTAAAGCTACCCACCCACCAGTACTTATAGAGTTAAGGTTGAATATAGATCGTAGAATTACATTGAGATTCATCACCAGTACTTATAGAGTTTCGGGGTAAAATGTAGACTTTAGAATTGAATTGGGTCCCATCGATATCTAGCTATCTACCAGAACTTATGGAGTTAAGGTTGAATATAGAAAGTAGAATTACATTGAGATTCATCTAATGCTACCCATCCAACAGTACTTGGGTTAAATGTAGACGTTGGCTAGATTTAGATGGGACCCAATTAAAATTCTATCTACTAGAACTTGTGGAGTTCAGGTTGAATATAGATCGTAGAATTACATTGAGATTCATCTAAAGCTACCTATCCACTGGTACTTATAGAGTTAAGCATGGTTATAGACAGTAGAGTTTAATTGGGTTTTATCTAAAGCTACCCATCTACCAGTACTTATAGAGTTCGGATTAAATGTAGACTTTAGAATTGAATTGGGTCCCATCTGAAGCTACCCACCTACTTGTAATTATGGAGTTAGGATTGAAATGCTACCCATCCACTGGTGCTTATAGAGGTGGACTGTAGACTTTATTTGGGTCTCATCTAATGCTACCCATCCACCAGTACTTATAGAGTTAAGATTGACTGTAGACTTTATTCAGGTATCGTTTAATGCTACCCACCCACCAGTACTTATAGAGTTAAGGTGGACTTTATTCGGATCTCTTTAATGCTACCCACCTACCAGTACTTATAGAGTTAAGGTGGACTGTAGACTTTATTTGGGTCTCATTTAATGCTACCCACTCACCAGTACTTATAGAGTTAAGATTTACTGTAGACTTTATTCGGGTATCGTTTAATGCTACCCACCTACCAGTACTTATAGAATTGAGGTGGACTTTATCGGGTCTCGTTTAATGCTACCCACCCACCAGTACTCATAGAGTTGAGGTGGACTGTAGACTTTGGGTCTCATTTAATGCTACCCACCCACCAGTACTTATAGACTTAAGATTGACTGTAGACTTTATTCAGGTATCGTTTAATGCTACCCACCTACCAGTACTTATAGAGTTAAGGTGGACTTTATTCGGGTCTCGTTTAATGCTACCCACCCACCAGTACTTATAGAGTTAAGGTGGACTTTATTCGGGTCTCGTTTAATGCTACCCACCTACCAGTACTTATAGAGTTGAGGTGGACTGTAGACTTTGGATCTCGTTTAATGCTACCCACCCACCAGTACTTATAGAGTTGAGGTGGACTGTAGACTTTGGATCTCGTTTAATGCTACCCACCCACCAGTACTTAAAGAGTTAAGGTTGAATACAGACATTTAGAATTTAATTGAGTCAAAGTTAAAAGCTATCCATCCACCAGCAGTTATGGAGTTAAGGTTGAAGATAGACAGTAGAGTTTCATTCAGCTCCATCAGCAGTCACGTCGTTTAAGGTTGAATGAATATGGACTGTAGAATATTTTTCTTGAGTCCCATCTAAAGGTGTTGTAGAGTTAAGGCTCAATACTTCATTGAGTCACATCTAAATCTACACATCCACTAGCAGTTATGGAGTTAAGTTTGCATATAGACAGTGGGGATTTTATTCAGCTATCTATACAGCAGTAGTTTTGTATGTCGTTAAGTTTGAATATAGACATTAGAATCTTTTTTGAGTACATAGACCGGAGGCTTTCATTGAGTCCCATCTATTGCTACCCACACCCACCAGCAGTTACGGAGTTAAGTTTGAGTATAGACATTTGAAGTCCCAACTAAAGCTGTCCATCCACCAGCAATTATGGGGTTAACTCTGAATATCGACAGTTGAAAAGGAATTGAGTGCCATCTAGATCTACCCATTTATTAGCAGTTATGGGGTTAAGGTTGAATATAGACAGTAGAGGTTTCATTGAGTCCCATCTAAAGCTGTCCAGCAATGAGCAGTTATGGGGTTAAGTTTGAATATAGACAGTAGGAATTTCATTGAGTCCCACCTAAATCTACCCATAGTTACGGAGTTAGGTTTGAATATAGACATTTGAATTGAGTCCCATATAAAGCTACCCATCCACCGGCACTTATAGAGTTAAGGTTGAAGATAGACAGGAGAGGTTTCATCGAGTGCCATCTAAAGCTGTCCACCCACCAGCAGTTACGGGGTTAAGGTTGACCATAGACAGGAGGGTTTCATTAGAACGTCCCTACAGAAGTTCTGAAAAATTGGATTTTAGATCTTACTAATTTTACCAAAACCCTTAAATTTCGGTCTACTAGGACGGAGTCTCCGACGTACTAAACAGGTGCCTTCTGTGCTTGGAACACACATTATAATAATAAGCCACATTCACAGTTAGAATTTCATTCATTCAGGAAAAAAGTGCCGATCCGTTCAACCGAAATTGATCACGTATTTCCTGAACTAAAAGGAATTTATTTTTATCGGTGGTCTTCTGGTGTATGGGCAGCTTTGGTCGCCTTGGATTTGGAATGTCTGTGAACAGGTTGATAATGATGTTGGGCGGCCGTTGTGTAGAACTTTCCTGCTGTGCGGCGTTGGTGGTGGGGAGGAGGACAGGCTGGGAAATGTTCTGTTTATCACACCTTCTGGTACTTCAGGTTTTATTTCAGGTCTGTGTAACCCAAAAGGAATGTCATTAATTTGGGACGAGGCAGTGTCAGTGGCGGGGGAGGGGGTCATTACAGGTTGATGATATTTGGGGAGGGACGGTGTACAGATGGAAGGGGGTCCAGGTGTGTTGCAGGATCAGGAGACGGGGGCAGGCGGTGGCAGTTGAACCTTGCAGGCATTGTCTGGGAACGGTCGCAGCACATGGCTCAGGGTTTCCGTGGTGACTGTGATCACACCCTGGAGATCCTTCTATTTCATCATAAGACAAAACAACCATGAACTGTCTGTACGGCTCACCGAGGCCCCCCGTCTTCTCCCCTCCAAACTTCACATCACCCAACAAAACATGGAGACCCGTCTTCTCCCCTCCAAACTTCACATCACCCAACAAAACATAACACAGCAATGTACAGTCCACCTCTGTCACTTGTGCCCCCCTCCCCCCTCCTGGACTCTCATGTAACACTGGCACACACATACCCTCCAGCCACCAATCAGGTGTGTACCCCGTGCAACAAGTTGGGGCCGCAGGACTTGTTTTATAGATTGTGATACTTGCTGTACATTGTAATACTTTGTATACATAGTGACACTTGTGATGCCGGGGGCTGTGATACGTGTATACATTGTATTATATAGTGTGATACTTGTATACATTGTATTATATATTGTGATACTTGTATACATTGTATTATATAGTGTGATACTTGTATACATTGTATTATATAGTGTGATACTTGTATACATTGTATTATATATTGTGATACTTGTATACATTGTATTATATAGTGTGATACTTGTATACATTGTATTATATAGTGTGATACTTGTATACATTGTATTATATAGTGTGATACTTGTATACATTGTATTATATAGTGTGATACTTGTATACATTGTATTATATAGTGTGATACTTGTATACATTGTATTATATAGTGTGATACTTGTATACATTGTATTATATAGTGTGATACTTGTATACACTGTATTATATAGTGTGATACTTGTATACACTGTATTATATAGTGTGATACTTGTATACATTGTATTATATAGTGTGATACGTGTATACATTGTATTATATAGTGTGATACGTGTATACATTGTATTATATAGTGTGATACTTGTATACATTGTATTATATAGTGTGATACTTGTATACATTGTATTTATATAGTGTGATACTTGTATACATTGTATTATATAGTGTGATATCTGTATACATTGTGATATGTGTATACATTGTATTATATATTGTGATACTTGTATACATTGTATTTTATATATATTGTGATACTTGTATACATTGTATTATATAGTGTGATACATTCATACATTGTGTTTTATGTTATATATTGTGATACATGGGGTTCATTGTAATACTTTGTATACATAGTGACACTTGTGATGTTGGGGCTGTGATACTTATATACATTTTGTGATACATAGTGATACTTGTACATATTGTTTTACACATTTTTATACTTGTATACATTGTAATACCCGTGATGTTGGAGTTTTGATATTTGTATGCATGGTAGTATACATTGTATTATAAATCATGATACTTGTACGCATTGTATTATACATTGTGTGGTACATTGTGATACTTCTATACATTGTGTAGTACACGTATACATTGCATGGTACATTGTGTTACTTGTATACAGTACATTGTTCTAGGCAGTGATCCTTGTATAAATTGTTCTAGCCTGTGATCCTTGTATACATTGTTCTAGGCTGTGACCCTTGTATACACTGTTCTAGGCTGTGACCCTTGTATACATTGTTCTAGGCTTGTGACACTTGTATACATTGTTCTAGGCTTGTGATCCTTGCATACATTGTTCTAGGCTTGTGATCCTTGTATACATTGTTCCAGGCTGGTGACACTTGTATACGTTGTTCTAGCCTGTGATCCTTGTATACATTGTTCCAGGCTGGTGACACTTGTATACGTTGTTCTAGCCTGTGACCCTTGTATACATTGTTCTAGGCTTGTGACACTTGTATACATTGTTCTAGGCTGTGATCCTTGTATACATTGTTCTAGCCTGTGATCCTTGTATACATTGTTCTAGGCTTGTGATCCTTGTATACATTGTTCTAGGCTGTGCTCCTTGTATACATTGTTTTAGGCTTGTGATCCTTGTATACATTGTTCTAGCCTGTGATCCTTGTATACATTGTTCTAGGCCAGGGATATGCAATTAGTGGACCTCCAGCTGTTGCGGAACTACAAGTTCCATGAGGCATAGCAAGACTGACAGCCACAAGCATAACACCCAGAGGCAGAGGCATGATGGGACTTGTAGTTTTGCAACAGCTGGAGGTCCGCTAATTGCATATCCCTGTTCTAGGCTTGTGACCCTTGTATACATTGTTCTAGGCTTGTGACCCTTGTATACATTGTTCTAGGCTTGTGACCCTTGTATACATTGTTCTAGGCCGTGCTCCTTGTTGCACGCGTTGTCCTCGTAGTTTGGGATTGTACGGATTGTATATTTCGGGATGTTGTGTTTAGAAGGATCTCCGTTGGTAAACACTGATCATGCTGCATGGTTACACACCTCACAGCACATGCATGGGTGATCCGGCATCACGGAGGACGAGCGTTTTCTATTGGCTCGTGTGTTGATCGATGCAGATCTGGGGTGAAGGAGACCTTTAAGTGGAAGAGTCTTTCTCACACATCGTACACAAGAATCACCGCAGAGCATTGAAAATGCATTTTCTTGATGTGTATTTTAGGATGTATTTCCATGCGCATTACATTGCGTCTTTATGCGGGTTGGCATGCATTTGCAGGTTGGCATGCGCATGCGCGTTGGCATGCATTTGCGGGTTGGCCTGCGTATGCGCGTTGGCATGCATTTTCATCTTGTGTAGCAACAGGTCCCTACAAGGGTCAGAGCACTGCAATTTTTTTTTTGTGTGTTGCGTTTACATGCGTTCACGTGCATTGCGTTATAATTCAGTTGGGTTGGATGTGAGCGCAGCGCACGTGTGCACGAGCTAGGCACATGGAATATCCTGGTTATCTATGTGCCCTTGCAGTGCCCTGCATTGATCCAGTGCAGGATAAAAGCAGGTCAGTGCACATTGGTATGTATTACAATAGAAAGTATAATGGTGAGGTCCGGGACGCTCGGTCTACCCATGCCACCGATCAGGGGGGCCTCAGACCCCCGAGCCCCACGCCCCGGCCCTTTCTCCCCTCGTGTTACTTCTAGTTCAGTGAGCGCACATTCGGTGCATCAGTCAGCAGTAAAAGATGCTACCGTCGTCCCTAACTCACCAGGCCCCAAGATGACAGCAAATTTACATTTTTTAATTAAACGAGTGCTGAGGTTTTTTTTTTTTTTTTTTTTTTTCTTGTGCTTTACGAGAGGGCCGGGTTATGCAAATTAAACGCTTGTGTACCAAAGATTAGAAGAGTTTGGAAATAAATTTTGCTAACATTGTCATGTAAAAAGAAGAAAAAAAAAAAACGAGCGCTTTGCATTAGCCTCTTTTAGTCTAATTTCCCCCGAGGCTGGGAGGAGCCGGGAAAAATCTGGAACGTCGCGCGAACGCGGGCCACGCTCTTGTGACATCACACCGTCACGTAGTGATGCCGATTGTCACCACAAAAAAATAAAAATAAAAAATAAAGACGTAGAGTGGAAATTTAGCTTTGTGAAATTTTCATTAAATTACATAGTAGCGTTTTATTTTTATTGTTTTTTATTAATTTTTTGCTTTTTTTTTTAATATATATTACAATGTATGGGAGGAAATGGATTTAGTGGTGTGTGGCGGGCAGGAGTGGGTTAATGGCGGCCGCTCACCGTCCTCTCTTCCAGCAGGATCACCTCGCCGCCGTGCCGCGGTGTGTCTCAAGACCGTTGGGACATTAGCATACCCCCTGCCTCTCCCATTCAATACTGATTGAGACCTCAAAAGCCTCGTCCTCAACTGTAACAAACAGAGGGAAAGAAACATTTACTGGAGAGAAGAGCCCTGTGTGTAGTGACTGGTCAGGAACAAGAGACCCCGAGAAATACAAAGCTTATGGGACCCACAATACATCACTCTGATGTGCTCCATGTCATAGGAGTCTAAGCTGGATTTACAGGTCACTTATAGGGAGGGGGACAACTTTTACAGAGCTTGATATATATATATATATATATAATGTGTGTTCCTATACAGAGTCATATCTAGCAAATTTGTGTAATGTGTTACAACATGAAATGTGATGTGACCCAATCTGCATTGTCATTACTGAAGGCTCTGATGCCATGCTGAGTACAGGATGGGTGAGCAAGATTAAAAAGTAAAAAAAAAAAGTAAAAAAAGTAAAAAAAAAAAAAAAGAGATTAAATAGTACTAAAATAAATAAATATACATGTAACTTGTATATGGTCCAATCATTACTGAGGGCTCTGATGCTATGCTGAGTGCAGGATGCATGAGCAATGGTAAGATAGAGCATAAAAACAAACAAACAAAAACGAGAGTAAAAAGTACTTAAAAATAATTATAAATGTAATGTGTAAATGGTACAATCATTACTAAAGGCTCTGATGCCACGCTGAGTGCAGGATGGGTGAGCAATGGTAAGATAGAGGGGGAAAACAAAGTACACAAAAAACAAAACAAAAAAAAGAGGTTAAAAAGTACAAAAACAATTATAAATAAATATACATGTAATTTGTATATGGTCCAATCATTACTGAGGGCTCTGGTGCCATGCTGAGTGCAGCATGGGTGAGCAATGGTAAGATAGAGATTAAAAAGTACAAAACGAGAGGGTAAAAAAATGGTAAGATAGAATTAAAAAGTACAACAAAAAGAAAGAGATAAAGTACTAAAATAAATAAATAAATATACTTGAACCTTGTATATGGTTCAATCATTACTGAGGGCTCTGGTGCCATGCTGAGTGCAGCATGGGTGAGAAATGGCAAGATAGAGATTAAAAAGTACAAAATTAGAGATAAAAAATGGTAAGATAGAATTAAAAAGTAAAAAAAAAAAAGAAAGAGATAAAGTACTAAAATAAATAAATATACTTGAACCTTGTATATGGTTCAATCATTACTGAGGGCTCTGGTACCATGCTGAGTGCAATGGGTAGATGTATAGTAGAGTGGTAAGGTATGGGTTATATGTATATCCTGAGGTCTCTGATGCCATGCTGAGTGCAGGATGGGTGAGCACAATGGTAAGATAGAGATCTAAAAGTACTAGACACATAGTTCCCAACTGTCCCTGATTTGGAGGGACTGTCCCTGATTTCCTCCTCATTTGTCCCTCATTTTGGTCTGATCTATAGAGTTGTATATAAAATGTTACTTTTTATCTATCAAAAAGTGTTTTCCGGCCCTTAACCTTTCATCAGATTTCTAAATTGCTGCATTTGTAAATTCCAAAAGCCAATATAAGGAATAGTAGCGGTAAAAAACAAACAAAAAAAAACACACTTGTGGGTTTAACTAATCATTTTTTGTACAGTTGTCCTTTAAGGGGGCGTGGCAGGGGGTGTGTCCTGTGCCTACATACTTTTGCTAATAGGTGTCCCTCGTTCCCATCTCAGAAAGTTGGGAGGTATGTAAATATACATGTGACGGTGTGTGATTACTGAGGAGGGCTCTGATGTCATGCTGAGCTCAGTGGGTAGACATATAGGTGAGCAGGGGGTATGGTTTAAAAAAGCACCATGGGACATGTGGTATGGCCCAATATGCTCCGATGCCGGCTCTGATGCCGTGCTGAGTGAAGCGGGTAGATGAATAGGTGAGCAGTGGTGAGGTATGGATTGAAAAGCACTAAGCATACACTTAAGCCCGGTACACACGATGAGAATGGTCATCCGTTTCTGTTTCATGCTAGTCTCATATTGAAAATAAAGAGGTAACTAAAGTTACTAAAATTCTCCTACAACAGAATAGAACCTGGGAAGTGATGTCGTGTGTGGTCTTGGTCTTCCAGTTTTTTTCAGACAAAAATCATACGATCTGGTATCATACGAGAACGTTTTTTGTGTTCGTCCCTTCAGATAATATTTTATGAAATGTTGCAATTGGCTCTCGAAAGCTGTGTACTAACAATCAGATTATCATACGATCGCTTCTGATTGTGTGTACAAGGCAATTAAATTTCCTTTAGGTTTATCCTTTAACTATGTAGTGCAAGGGCCTGCCTGATTGCATACAAATTGAAAGTGTTTGGCCTCATATTATATGGTTTTGGTAAATCTAAGGGAAAATTGTACAATGTGTGGCCTAAGATATATATATATATATATATATATATATATATATTAGGGCTGTGCGTTAAACACGATATTAACGGCGTTAACGCAAACCCATGTTAACGCCGTCAATATTTTTGTCGCGCGATTAACGCAGGAGCCCTCGGGTGGACATGCAGAGTGTGCAGCGGCGCGGCGCGGCTTACCTTTTCGCTGGATTCACAGACAAGTTACTCACCTTGTCCCTGGATCCAGCGATGCCACCGCGCTGTGTGATCGAGCGGGTCCTCCTTGCTTGGCGGGTCCTCCTCGCTTGGCGGGTCCTCCTCGCTTGGCGGGTCCTCCTTGCTTGGCGGGTCCTCGCTCGATTCACAGTGCCTGTGTGACGCCGAGCTCCGTTCCCTGCGACGTTACGACGCACGGGAGCGGAGAACGGCGCCAAATTTAAAAAAGTAAACAAACACAATGCATACAGTATACTGTGATCTTATAGATTACAGTACTGTATGTAAAAAATACACACCCCCCTTGTCCCTAGTGGTCTGCCCAGTGCCCTACATGTTCTTTTATAAAATAAAAACTATTCTTTCTGCCTGGAAACTGTAGATTGTCCAAAAGTGTCCCTTTATGTCAAAAATGGTTTTAGATCAGCTAGAAAACAGCGATAATAAATTATAATCACTTGCAGAATTGTGCGATATTTGTGGGGAAATTCGTCATAAATTAGAGCGATTAATCGTGAGTTAACTATGACATTAATGCGATTAATCGCGATTAAAAATTTTAATCGTTTGACAGCACTAATATATATATATATATATATATATATATATATATATATATATATATGTATCAAAAAAAGATTGTCTATATTGTCTATTGGAACTAATCAAATACAAGGCATTGGGTAAAAGATTTAGTTGGTATATAGAACAGCCCGGTTTTTGTTGGCTTCCTGTATTCATGGTGTCCAGTATATCTAATAGTAGTTGGTCCTATTCACCTGGACTTGTTCTGAAATGTGGAAGACGTTTTATAGCTTCTCCAAGACACTTCTTCAGTTCCATTGGAAGGTCGTTGGAATTTAACTCTTCACATTGGAAGAGTTTGCGTTGGAAGTGAATTGTTCACGTTGGAGGAGTTTGCGTTGAAAGAGTTTGCGTTGAAAGAGTTTGCGTTGAAAGAGTTTGCGTTGGAAGAGTTTGCGTTGGAAGAGTTTACGTTGGAAGAGCTTGCGTTGGAAGAGTTTACGTTGGAGGAGCTTGCGTTGGAAGAGTTTACGTTGGAGGAGCTTGCGTTGGAAGAGTTTACGTTGGAGGAGCTTGCGTTGGCAGAGTTTGTGTTGGAGGAGCTTGCATTGGAGGAGTTTGCGTTAGAAGAGTTTGTGTTGGAGCTTGCGTTGGAAGAGTTTGCGTTGGAAGAGTTTGTGTTGGAAGAGTTTGTGTTGGAGCTTGCGTTGGAAGAGTTTGCGTTGGAAGAGTTTGTGCTGGAAGTGAATTGTTCACGTTGGAGGAGCTTGCGTTGGAGGAGCTTGCGTTGGAGGAGTTTGCATTGGAAGAGTTTGCGTTGGAAGAGGTCTTGTTGGAAGTGAATTGTCACATTGGAGTTTCAAGAGTTCACGTTGAACGTGAAAGTTCATGAGAACTGAAGAAGTGGCATGGACAACCTACAAAACATCTTCAACATTCCAGAACTAGTCCACATGACTATAACCAACTGCTACTAGATATACCATGACCTGGATAAGTGATAAACAGGCGTATCTAATAAGACATTGCAGCATTTGGGGTCGAAACACAACAGCATCTCTTCAGACTTGTTACAATAGTTTCCTGCAGTCTTAAACCCCTCAAAAATGTAATATATTGCAGCTTACCTTTCCTTAAATGTGGAGGCTACATTATTTTTTATTTTTTTTTCACCTGGTGATCCATCCAGTAACACACTTCCTTTCTCCACTCTGGAGGGAGGCGCAGTGGAGACACTCTTGGACAGCAGCATTGTCAATCAAGGGAGGGTGAAGTGTTACACTGGCCATACAGTATGCACATTTTGGACAGTTCATGATGAATTGGCCCAAAATTGCTTAGTGGCTAGCCATGTTGGCAACCTCCCACCCAAAAATTGAAGCAGTTGGGTGAAAAACTGTCATTGGAAGAGTTTGCGTTGAAAGAGCTTGCGTTGGAAGAGTTTGCATTGGAGGAGCTTACGTTGGAGGAGCTTACGTTGGAGGAGCTTGCGTTGGAGGAGTTTGCGTTGGAGGAGTTTGCGTTGGAAGGGTTTGCGTTGGAAGGGTTTGCGTTGGAAGGGTTTGCGTTGGAAGAGTTTGCGTTGGAGAAGTTTGCGTTGGAGGAGTTTGCGTTGGAGGAGCTTGCGTTGGACAGTTCATGATGAATTAGCCCAAATTTGCTTAGTGGCTGGCCATGTTGGCAACCTCCCACCCAAAAATCGAAGGAGTTGGGCGAAAAACTGTCAACCCAACAATGGCTGCCTCCAATCAGATCGGGGTATTTTGACAGCCCATGTAGCCGGTTGTCAAAACACAATACATTCGCCCATCCGTGCTCTATAGCATTTTATTTTATATATTTTTTAATTCAACTAAAAATTAGCATTCCCAGATTTCGGTGTACTAGCAGATTGAGGCTCAGGTCACACCTATGCAGATTTTTCACTTGTTTTTATATGTATTTTGCATTTTTTAAGGTTGAATATCATTTTTATTAACAACATTTTAGATGATTACATAGATTGGAACTCAAAATGTATTTAGCATTTTTGTTAAGTGGATTAAAAAAACGCAAATTGCGGCAGAAATGCACTACATGCTTTTCCTGCAGCTTCTCCATTGAAGTCTATTGAACCAAAACCGCACCGTTTTGTACTTAGGGCAGCTCACACCATAGAAAACGCAGTCCGGATTCGCTCCAGATGCTTTTCCACATGCGCGTTTTGATGCGTTCCAATGCGTTTATGATGCAGTCCAGTTTTCCCTCCTCTTTTTTTTTTTTTTTTTCTTCTTCTCTATGGACATGTGCGTTCCAGTGCGTTTTTAGTGCGCACTGGAACTGCAAGCACTGGTGTGAACTATTCCATTGAAAACCATATAACCTACTTTTCTAGGCCCGGATTCACGTACAGCCACGTATCTTTGAGCAGGCGTAATGTATCCTATTTACGTTACGCCTCCGCAACTTATACGGGCAAGTGCAGTATTCTCAAAGCACTTGCTCTGTAAGTTACGGCGGCGTAGCGTAAATAGGCCGGCGTAAGCCCGCCTAATTCAAATGTGGAACAGGGGGGCGTGTTTTATGTAAATGTTATGTGACCTGACGTGATTGACGTTTTTCACGAACGGCACATGCGCCTTCCGTGGAATATCCCAGTGTGCATTGCTCCAAAGTACGCTGCAAGGACGTATTGGTTTCGACGTGAACGTAAATGACGTCCAGCCCCATTCACAGAACGACTTACGCAAACGACGTAAAAATGTCAAAATTCGACCCTGGAACCACATCCATACTTAACATTGGTACGCCGCATGTACGCCTCATATAGCAGGGGTAACTTTACGTCGGGAAAAGCCTAACGTAAACGGCGTATCTGTACTGCGTCGGCCGGGCGTACATTTTCGTGAATTCGTGTATCTAGCTGATTTACATATTTCTAGGCGTAAATCAGTGTACACGCCCCTAGCGGCCAGCGTAAATATGCAGTTAAGATCCGACGGCGTAACAGACTTACGCCGGTCGGATCTAATAGAAATCTATGCGTAACTGATTCTAAGAATCGGGCGCATAGATACGACCGCCCAGACTCGGAGATACGCCGTCGTATCTCCTTTGTGAATCTGGCCCATGTGTTTTGATGCAAAAAAATATAAAAACGCACTGGACTGCATGTGGTGTGAACCGGCCCTTAAAAAAAGTCCCCGACCCTTTCCAAAAACGCAGAGGCTGAAAAAAAAAAGCACAGACGTGAACGTGTCCCATAGGAAACCATGTTACATGGACTGTGGCGCGTTTAATAAAATAAAATAGACTGTGTCACGTTTCTGCAAAAAGCACAAAAAAAAACCGCATCGGTGTGAACCGAGCCTTTGAAGGACTTGCCTAACAAATTAAAACTGGACTCCAGCTACCTCTTTATAAGCAGTTACTGCAACAGTTTGCTTTTCCTTTTTTGAGATAAGGATTTTTACATAAATATAAGCTAATCATTGTAAGCACCCCCTGCCAGTGGTAGATGGTTTGTCTCGACCCTCTTAACTGCTACATCTGCAGGACGGCTTGTTCTGTTTAAAGGAAGATGAAACAGACAGATGGCATTGGCAGGATCAGCTGGGGGGGAATAAAGCCTAAAAAGAGAAAAGGAATGCAGCCACCACATCTAATAATGGGTAATCTGCAGTATATGAGATTATAGATACGCTCTCTCTCTCTCTCTGCGGAGACATGTGATGGAAAATCTGTCCAATCCAGTGTGAGTAGAAGGTTGGCCGTGTGTTGTCAGGTTGTCAGGGCCTGAGGCTGGAATAAACGGCACACGGCAGGTTCCGGGGGGGGGGGGTGTGCTTGTTGTGCAGAGATTTTAGGTTGCCTTAGGTACATGCTTTGTGTACACTCCACCAACCGTCCTCTACACACCACACCCCGGAGAGGAGAGGAATCCTGACCACAGAGCCGGTGTATGGACTACTCCTTTATATGAGACCTCACTGACTAAGGAACATACGGGGGAGGGGCACAGACCGGGACGCAGACCGGAGCCGGTGACGGGAAGATCTGATTGTTGTACAATTGTGACATTAACATATTTCTGCTATTTTATAGAACGCTGACAATACATACACATCGGTCCCGGGCCTCAGGAGCTTACAATCTAAAGCCAACCGCGCACATCACAATCGTACAGTATAAGGCCCGGATTCACGTAGAAGCGCGCATCTTTGTGCGGGCGTAACGTATCCTATTTACGTTACGCCTCCGCAACTTTGACAGTCAAGTGCCGTATTCTCAAACCAAAGTTGCGGCGTCGTAGCGTAAATAGGCCGGCGTAAGCCCCGCCTAATTCAAATGTGGAAGATGTGGGCGTGTGTTATGTAAATCTAAATGTAAACCCCACTTAAATTACGCTTTTTACGAACGGCGCATGCGCCGTCCGTGAAAGTATCCCAGTGCGCATGCTTTAAATTAACCCGCAAGAAGCCAATGCTTTCGACATGAACGTAAATGATGCACAGCCCTATTCGCGAACGACTTACGCAAACGACGTAAAACGTGAAAAATTCTACGCTGTTCCGACGTCCATACTTAACATTGGTACACCTCATCTACGCCTCATAGAGCAGGGGTAACTTTACGCCGGAAAAAGCCTAACGTAAACGGCGTATCTGTACTGCGTCGGCCGGGCGTACGTTCGTGAATCCAGCCGATTTACATATTTCTAGGCATAAATCAGCGTACACGCCCCTAGCGGCCAGCGTAAATATGCAGTTAAGATACAACGGCGTAGGAGACTTACGCTGGTCGTATCTTATACAAATTCTGGCGTATCTGATTCTTTGAATCAGGCGCCAAGATACGACGGCTCGGACTTCCTACGTGAATCTGGGCCTAAGCCTTTCTTCACACCGGGGCGGCTTATAAATCTGCCGCACCATTTCAGAGTAGCAGATGAGTGCGATTTGGACCTGCGATTCCATTGGGGGCTTTTACGACTTAATTTAACCGTAGTCTATGCAAGTTATTAGGATTTATTTAGCGCCGACAGTTTGCGCAGCACTTTACAACACGAGGGCAGACAGTACAGTTCCAATACAGAGAGGACCTCGCTCAATGTGCAATTAAATCTCAAACAAGCGGTGCAACCTTTTTCCAAGTCGCTGCGACTTGAGTCGCACCAATATGAGCGGTTTCCATTGCCGCCAATGGGGTGCGAGTTGGCATGCAATTTTGAACTGTCGAATCGCACGACAAATCGTACCGGTGTGAACCAGGGCTAATGCAGGACATACAGGCCCGGATTCAAAGAGCAATTGCGCCTGCGTAACCATAGTTACACAGCGCAATTGCTTACTTGCCCCGGTGTAACGAATGCTCCTGATTCAGGAACCTAGTTACGCCGACTGCAGCCTAAGATATGCGTGGCATAAGGCTCTTATGCCCGCATATCTTAGGCTGCATTCTTGCGATGGCCGCTAGGTGGCGTTCCCGTTGTGCTCAGCGTATAGTATGCAAATTGCATACTAACGCCGATTCACAACGTTACGCGAGCCCTGCGTACGCAGTTTACGTCGTTTGCGTACGGCGGTTTTTGCGTAAGGCTGCCCCTGCTATTAGCAGGGGCAGCCAATGTTACATATACCCGTCGTTCCCGCGTCGCGAAATTTGAATTTTACGTAGTTTGCGTAAGTGATTCGTGAATGGCGCTGGACGCCATTCACGTTCACTTTGAAGCAAATGACGTCCTTGCAACGTCATTTGCCGCAATGTACGTCGGGAAAGTTTCCCGACGGAGCATGCGCTCTACGATCGGCGCGGGAACGCGCCTAATTTAAATGATTCCCGCCCCCTACGGGATCATTTAAATTGCACGCGCTTACGCCGGGCATTTTGCCGGAGCGCCCACGCAATTTACGGAGCTACTGCTCCGTGAATCGCGGGTAGCACAGAAAATTTGTGGGGGCGCAGGGCAAAAGCGTTGCCCTGCGCTTCCGTAAAAAAAGCGCAAAGGTACCTGAATCTACCCGACAGTATACATTTATTTTTTTGTTCAGCCAGCGGTGTGGCAACCCCCCTCCCCCCCATCCACATGTTTAATATGGACGAGGGAATCGCTCTGGTAGCGTGATTGTATTCTGCCAGCAGGGAGCCAATACAGTGATCAGCCGGATATAGCCAGTGGCTCTGATCGTTCAAGACAAACCCAACAGGCTGATCGATAGATTGACTTGCGTACAACCAGCCCATGAATGGATTGAGATTCGTCCGGTCTCTGCTGAACCGATCCACTTATGGCCGGCTTAATAGTCCTTTAGTCTAGGTTTCCACTATTGCGACCTGAAAGACGCACGATTTTGATGCAACTAAAAGTAATGCCTGCGTATTCTTGAGGTCTATGGATCTCAAGTCGCATTAAAGTGGGACCAAAAGTAGTGCAGGGACTACCTTGAAGTCGCACAGATATGAAAAGTACTCATTGGAAAACATGGGGGTACGACTTGCCAATGCGACTTTGCAGTCCCAAGTCGCACTAGTGGAAATGTAGCTTTAGATTTACCAACAACTTAGTGATTGATTGGATAGTTAGCCCAGGTTCACACTGACTGCGGGAATGAAATGGTGCGAGTTCAGCTGAAGTCGCACGATTTCATTCCCGACTTCGGGGGGCGATTTCAGAGACATCTGTGCGGGTTTCTGCACAGGTGTCAATGGAAATCGCACACCGAAATCGGCAAAAGTAGTACAGAAACTACAAATGCGGCATTGCACCGATTCAGAAGCTACCATTGCAGGCAATGGCCGTGAATTTGGCATGCAATTTGACATACCGAATCGCATCAATGTGAACCAGGGTTTAAAGAGGAGCTCCAGGCTCCTTCAGAAGGAAATAAAAATCAGCAGGTACAAATCCTGTAGCTGCTGACTTATTGGGGGACATACCTGTTCAATGGAGCCAGCGGTGTCCTCACCAGAGCCGGTTTTTCAATCAGCTATCGGGTGCTCCCCACCGCCATCTTGACTAAGGGAAACTGGTAGTGAAGGCTTGCGGCTTCACAGCTGGCTTCCTAATGCACCGCGGCGAACTGAGCCAGAAGTGGGAGGGGTTACCTGTCAAAATCTGATACCCCCCCAAAAGGTGCCAAATGTGGCAGTGAAGGGGGGAGGGGGGAGGAGGGAGACAAGCGGAGCTTCCACTTTTGGGTAAAAGTTTACGCTTGAAGTTTACGCTTTCCTATTAGGAAATCTAATGGTTACCATACACGCTTCAATAAATGATCAATTTATTTTTCGATCGATCCCTCCCTAAGGAATAATCAATCTATAGTCGACAACCTCTTTCAATCAATGTGCCACATATGGGAAAGTGTATTTGGATCTCTGTTTTCACCATGTAATCTCATAATCTGATTGGTCAAAATTCGATCGGATTCATAAACAAAGCATCTCAGTGTTGCCAGTCGATCGAAAGCTATCAATACATTTCCACCCTGTCCAACTAATTAAATCCAATCCAAATCGTGTCAAAGGCAATCGGATAGGAAGGTATGCCGATCCCATTGTTTGGACTGATTGAATTGTGCAAGGGCTGGATGAGAACATTGAAGCATGTATGTGTCCACCATAAGGCTGATCACACGGTCAGGTTGTATCATGAATGGTGAGCTGTAGGTCCCGATCTCCCATACATACCAGGGCAGATTTAGACTGGAACCAGTCAACTAACCAGTATGTCTTTGGAGTGTGGGAGGAAACCAGATAACGTCCTGATGGGGATTCGAACTGGAAAGCAGAGGTACTAACCATCTAGCCGATGCTGCCCCTATTCTGGGGGGGGGGGGGTCCATTCCCTACAAATAATTATTTCCTGAATATTCGTTATCTGGGGGGGGGGGGAGAGAGGACACAGAGGTCCCACAGACACTCCTTGCTCTCCGCTCCAATCGGAAGACTTTGGGTTGATGATCATCTCTTACTATGACTGGTCTTCAAGGTCATCCAGAATCTCAATTGCTAGGAATTTTTTGATCTTCTTGTTTTATTCGAGTTTTAATAAGTACAAAAAGATCAACGTGGATTAATTTACATACATAAGAAGTTTTTTTTTTTTTTTCCCCTTCTCAAAAGTATTCTGTACCAGCATGTATGTTCTCTTCACACTGATTGTCCACCGCCAGACCACACGTCTCCGGAGTGGGCAAGCACCGCATACACCTCCAGACACCGACCCTCCTCTGCACACTTACCGTCGTTGGGTGTCTTCCACACCTTTTTTTTTTTTCAGTTGTACAGGAAAAGTCCAGTCCTCATAAAACATTTTCATGTTCACCATAATCTGTACTTTTCTTCTGCCAGGAGCTCTTCATTTGAAAGCTTTTAGGAAGTAGAAAATGAAAATTTGACAAGCAAAGTAATTGCAAAAGTGTTGGCACGAATTAACAGACGTTTCATACACGAAAAAATGGCGCCCCCTAGTTTTTAAACCCAAACAGATGCTACTTTTTTAATTTTATTTTAGGAAGGTAACAAATAATATTTAAGAATTTTATATATAGTAACTAAACAACAAGTGTATATGCAGCTGGTACTGCAAAAATAAATAAATATATCCATATATTTATTTAAAAAATAAAAAGGATAAGAAAACTAATGTATATGAAGATTAGTTGTTTATCCCTTTTTATATATATATATATATATATATATATATATATATATATATATATATATATAAAATACAGGTGTGCACAGGTGTCAATGGAAATCGCACACCGAAATCGGCAAAAGTAGTACAGAAACTACTTTGGGAATCGGTGCGGCACCGCAAATGCGGCATTGCACCGATTCAGAAAAAAAAAAGAGGATAAGAAAACTAATATATATGAAGATTAGTTTTTTATCCCTTTGTTTTTGTATATCATATATATGTATATCATGCATTTATTTATATATATATATATATATATATATATATAAAACAGCATATGTGGCAAGTACTGCAAACAACAAGGACATATATATATATATATATATATATATATATACACACACACACACACCTATGTACAGTATATCCATGTATTTATAAAAATATATATATATATATATATAACTAAACAACAACTGTATATGTGGCTAGTACTGCAAAAAGGGAAAACGTGTGTATGTGTGTGTTTATGTATGTGTGTACACATATATATATATATATATATATACATACACACACACTGCATATCCATATATTTATTTTAAATATATATATATATATATATATATATATATATATATACACACACAGCAGCTAAACAAGTGCTATATTTTTTTTATATCCATATATTTATTTAAAAATAATAATATATATATATATATATATATATATTATATATATATATATATATTATATATATATATTTAAAATAAATATATGGATATACAGTGTGTGTGTATGTTGTGTTAGTTACTATATATATATATATATATATATATATATATATATATATATATATATATATATATATATATATATATACACACAGCAGCTAAACAAGTGCTATATTTTTTTATATCCATATATTTATTTAAAAATAATAATAAATAAATATATATATATATAGTAACTAAATAACAAGTGTATATGCAGCTAGTACTGCAAAAATAAAAGTGTATATGCAGTGGGCACACTTATACTATATATAGCCATATATTTATTTATTAAAAAAATATATGTATGTATATATATATATGTATATGCTGCGGGTACTTCTATAAGTTTGTTTGCACTGTGTAAAAGATCCCCTTGAAACAGCTTTTTCAGAGGGCAGCATGGATGACACAGGGTGCAAACATTCTGAAATGTTCTGAATTATCCCGGGGGGTAATATTTCACATATTCTGCTTTCAATACTGCATTTTTGTTATATGATTTTTTTTTGCAAGGTAAATAATATTTAGGATATTACCAAACAGCAAGGGCGTACGAATTTCCTTAGAAAAAAGAAAAAAAAGAAAAACAGCAAGCGTATATGCTGATAAAAGGTTCATCAGCTAACCTGAGCAGGGAAGATGCAATTCACCAGAATTTAACCTAAAAAATGTGTCTTTAAATTAACTCAACAATGGCAAACAAATAGGTAAAAACATAAAAAAAAAATTCTATTATTTCCATTTAAGTGGTTATTTATATATAAAAGTATAGCTTGAATTTAATTTTTTTATTTATATTAATATAAAAATGTATTATTTATCATAAAATAAATTCGCCCAGCTGCTGTAGACAGAACTGTAGGACGCTGGTTAAAATGTACGATGCCTGGATTATAAAATTATACAGAAACTTTTTTTTTTCAGTAACATTTGATACCCGCTATTCAAGTGTTCTTCTGACAAAAGAAATGAAGCAGTAAGGAGACGGTTAGGGGTCATAGCAGTATTTGTAGTTTAGAGGGGAAGGCAGCCATTTCGTGTAATAATTACTGCAGGGAACCAGCTGTCCGCATGGAGGGAGGGGGACAAGCTGACTTTTTCCTGTGACTTGCATTAAAAAAAAAAAAAAGTGTGACACTTGATCGGTTGTGAGTAGCCGGGGGACACCTGTTAGCTGAGCTAAGTGAGCAGGGGGGCTTGTTAGATCATAAAGACAGAGCAGGCTCAGTAACTAGCTGCTGGTCACTAGGAAAATTGTGTGCTAAACCCTGAGCAAGAGTCCTACGCAGAATAGAAAGGAGCCGCCGCCACCTTGCGAGGAACTTTACTGCAGCCCTAAAGTACTCAAAGGACACATTTCTAATTGTGTTATTTTTTTACTATTTTCCCCAAGACTCCCTTCCATTTGCAGTTCTTCTTTGTAAATAAATACTTTTACAATAACTTAAGCACCCCAACAATCTAAAATCATACTTTAACCCGCTACAACCCTCCACCCCTTATGCTCTTTGAAAATAACTTTTTTCTTTTTTTATTCCTGCCTCTGCCGCCATTTTCCTCTAGACGTCCTACCATTAGCAGATCTCATTCACAAATGAATAGTCTTATAATAACTTAATAATAAATATATACAATAAATATTATAATAGCAGACCGTCATAATACTTATCCCAATGCAATCCCCCCCAAGATTTTTTTTTTAATTTGTTATTCCAGCCCCTGCCACCATTTTCCCCCTAGACTCCCTACCATTTGCAGTTCTCCTTCGCAATTGGAAAATAAATACTCTTACAATAACTTAGAGTACCTTCACCCTAAAATCATACTTTAATCCAATGTTTTTTCTTTTTGTTTACATCTTTTATTTATTTTTTGTATTCTGGCCCTTCATCGCCGTTTTCGTCTAGGTGAAAATGGTGTGTCCCTGTTCACACCTCCTGCCTCCTGGGATGTCCCCATCTCACATCTCAGGAGGCTTCAGACGTAGGAACTCAAAGTGGCCCGTTATCGGGTGCTGGCTGCTTGAACCCTGGAAAAAGGGTAGCCAGCTCCAAATGACTGAGGAGGACCAAGATGGCGGGGCGGGCTCCCGGGTTGAGTCACCTAAACAGAGATGACAGAACAGACATGAGACGGGGATATCCAAGGAGGCTTCAGAAGTAGGAACTCAAAGTAGCCCCATCATCAGGTGCTGGCTGGTTGGTACCAAGATGGCGGGCGGGACCAGGGTTGAGTCACCTAAAGAGAGATGACAGAACAGATAGGAGACAGGGACATCCAAGGAGGCTTCAGAAGTAGAAACACAAAGTGGCCCGTCATCGGGTGCTGGCTGGTTGGTACCTGGAAAAGTAGCCAGCACCCAATGAGTGAGGAAGGACCAAGATGGCGGGCGGGACCAGGGTTGAGTCACCTAAAGTGAGATGACAGAACAGATAGGAGACAGGGACATCCAAGGAGGCTTCAGGAGTAGAAACACAAAGTGGCCCGTCATCAGGTGCTGGCTGGTTGGTACCTGGAAAAGTTGCCAGCACCCAATGAGTGAGGAAGGACCAAGATGGCAGGGTGGGACACAGGTTGAGTCACCTGAACAGCAGATTGCAGCAGGACAATGCTGGGTTCACTGGGCAGGTGAGTATGTGAATGAAGGATAATGCTGGATTCACTGGGCAGGTGAGTATGTGAATGAAGGATAATGCTGGATTCACTGGGCAGGTGAGTATGTGAATGAAGGACAATGCTGCACAAAAGGTATGAGGGGTTAAAAGTAAAAAATGGTGGGGGGGGGGGGGGTGAAGTTCCTCTTTAACAAAAATAATTTTTATTAATAAAAGCCTAATAAAAATTGTGGATTTATTCACGTTAAACACTTCATTATAATGCAGATCTCTGCAGATTTGTAAATTAGGGTCAGCTACGTCCATGCGTGATGTGAGGAAGACTCCAGGTAGAAGAGTGTTCTTCTAATATGGATATGTGCAGCAGGTGTAACATGTCTCGGAAGGGTGCGCGGAGCAATGCAGGGTGTTAAGGCCCCCCGTAGTATGTGCTAATCCTCCCCATCAATGGAGACGATGTGACTTTATTGTCCACAGGTGCAGAGGACGGCACTCCAGGGTGTTCCGAGACTCCATCATGTCAGCACTCTTCCACACACACACACTTCTACTTGAAATAAATTTGTTTTGCAAGGGCATCCTGTTTAATCATTCCATTCTCCAGTGGCTGTGTATTCGTTGGGTTTCCATGGTTACGAGACCATTAACTAGGAGCAAGTAATAAGGCAGTAGAGTCAAACAGGTAATAAAAAAATTAAGACCATTTTGGGCTGGAAGGGGCGTAGGAGAGGAGAGCGACGGGACGCAGAGCAAATCCAACTTTATAAGGGATCCCATGGCCTTTCTCAAACCGGAAATTTTGTCAAGTGGATCCCAAAACTTATTGGATTCTCCGACAATTGTGATCCAGTAGACATCCACATGGCATAATAGGAAGCTGCACACCACTGTTCAGTTAGGCAAAAAAAAAAAACGTTATCGTTCCAGCACAGTTGAGGATATTCCATCCAGCTCCTCTGTCCTTACTGGGGCAAAACTCTCCAATTAAAGAACCTGTTCACACCTGAGTAATTTTAAGTTTCACTAGAAACACTTCAATGCTTGACACTAGGATTTCCATTATATTCCATGATGCCAATCATGCTGAGCATAGTAGTGCTTGAACCTTGAAGCTCATTGCTCGAAAAAGTACATGAGCTCCATAAACCCCAGTAGGGGACAAAAAACGTCATAGAGAGAAGCTGGCTTGCTTGTTCTCAACAGTGCTGCATCAATAAAGTTGTTTTTATGCCCAAGAGAACGGCGTGGTGTGCAGCTTCCTATTATGGGATGTGCACTGGTTTGGGAGGAGCAGATCCTGGAGTTGTGAGCACTCAAAGTTAAGGTGATTTATAATGGAGCCTTCCAGGGGCTGGACAAATCCCAAGAGCCAGGTAGCTAGTGCTGTGAGGTTTTCTCTTGTTCCTACTAAACATCCTTATGGCATCAGGATTGGACAGACTGACTCCTAAAGTCCATGTTTTTTTGACTGAATCGTTGGATAGCAATTGGGTGCTCTAACAAATAACCATTTACCAGCTTTTACCGAGAGAGATGGGTCAATTCACCAAATTGTAGTGATTTAACACTTTTCAAATTGACTTTAATTGCCCCTCTTAAGGAAAGTCTGTCCAAAGATGGATGTTGGGGGTGGACTAAAAACATGTTTGAGATGAAGTTTATTGGGAAGTAAGTCACCGGTACAGTTTGTCCCACTTAGTAGTTCTGGTGAAACTATTTTATTCACCGAGACCCACTTAGTAGTTCTGGTGAAACTATTTTATTCACAGAGGCCCTATCTAGTAACTAGAACATAATGCAAGTACAACAATGGTTGCAAACCCTAATTATACACAGATGAACCCCTTTAAATCTACCACCCCTTCAAGTGACATTTCTGAACACATATGGGTAGATTTACTAAAACCGAAGAGTTCAAAATCCGGTGCAACTCTGCATAGGAACCAATCCGCTTCCATGTTTTATTGTCAAAGCTTAATTGAACAATCTGAAGTTAGAAGCTGATTGGCTACCATGCACAGCTGCGCCAGATTCTGAGCGCTCCAGCTTTAGTAAATCTACCCCATAGTAACCATAGTTCATCGTTTTTCCAGCAGCAACTCTACTCTAGCAATGATGGAAGACCCGAGAACAGCTTCAGAGATAGAAAGATGTATTATGTGACTATATTATTGCCACAGATCAAGGAGCAGATAGCAAGGAGGTTATGACCATGGGAATGCAGCGGTTGCAAATTTTAAATTAACACAGGGAATATGGTAGAGAGAATAAGCCGAGGATGACGATGTAGCGGTAACCGTGTGGAGGAGGCTTTAGCGTCGCTTTTATATTGACAATCATTTAACAGTTTGCAGTTAAAATTTGTTGTAGTCAAAAGCATATCCTGAAGCTCTTGGCTGAAGATGGCTAAAAGGGTTAAAGCACTTGAATTCCCCCTCTCCTCCAGTACAGTGTTTGTGTCCTGCAAAGAGAGGACGGTCTGCCAGTTGTCTCTTGGTGAACAGGTGTCATAGCTTGTCCTTTTGGCTTTGACTGAGCTTTTTGTTAATAACATTTTTCGGCAGACGAGCACTTGTTATGGCATTGTACAGCTTTGTTGGGGTGAGGGGAGTAGCACTTTTTCAAACAGTTGCTTGGTCTCTTTATGGAGAATAGCAACAGTTGCTGTGCAAAGTGAGAAATGTTGGGACAACTGTGGATTGTGTGGCGATGGGGGCCCTGTAGCGAGGAGGACATTTGGAGGGTAGAGGACACATCTTTGCTGTAGCCTTAGAATGGCAGTAAGAAATGCCATCCCCGGACTTAAAAAGAAACAGAGACGAAATGATGCAAATGTACAAACCATCAGCCCAGGAGATTTAAAAAAGTGTCTATTATTCTTCGTAAACGTTCAAGCATCTGCAATGGACTAAAGCCTCGTAGATATGACCGTCACTGTGCGCTGCCTGATGCCTACCATCAAAATACTGCTGAGGTGAATAATTCTGTTAATTTGGGCATATAGTAGCGGGTTTGCTTGATTGTGCTGTACTAAAGAGAACCTGTCTTATAAGCCTTCCTTTGTTCGTTGTGTAGGGAGGCCAAGTACACCAAGCCTCTGTGCATCTTGAAAAGTGTGTGCGATTGCTCAGGATTGTTTCTTTCCCCTACACAGCAAAAGGAACAATCTTTTTATTGAGAGTTGGATAAAGAGTTGCTTTAGGTTTGCCGCAATCCTGAAAGTGTCTAGCAGATGTTAAATTTCTCTGTTAATCCGGTGACAGATCTGCCCATCTGTGGCTGCCCCCAGCAAAACTCACTTTGCAATCTTCATTCAAGGTTTCTTTTTCTTAAGGGAACCTGACATGTGAAAGATATGTGTGGGATGCCCAAACCCTTTGTGGCAAAATAAAAAGTTTCTAATCCTACTGTTCCTTAGGTTTTAATGAAAAGAAAGAAAGAGGGAGCACCAACCTTGTGCATTATCCTTAGGTGGGTTTTATTAAAAAATAAAGTAAAAAACGACTCACAAACAAATGGAAAACATTCACGATACAAAAGATCTCCAAATGACAGCAATTGTTCTAAAGATGAACGACTCCAGATGGTACCAGAGGAGTTAACAGGGGCCACTGCCGGCTGGGCTCTGAAGAAGAAGGTGTTCATTCGAAACGCGTCAGCCGGCAGTGGCCCCTGTTAACTCCTCTGGTACCATCTGGAGTCGTTCATCTTTAGAACAATTGATGTCATTTGGAGATCTCTTGTAGTGCAAATGTTTTCCATTTGTTTGTAAGCCATTTTTTACTTAATTTTTTTAATAAAACATACCTAATGCCACACGATCGGAATTTCCGATAGACGGAATTCTTTCATCGGATATTCCGACCGCGGGTGTGCCCCATCAGACTTTTTTCCGTCGGAATTTAGAAAGAGAACATGTTCTCTTTTTTCTGACGGAAAAAGAATTCTATTGAAAGTTCCGACGGAGAAAAAACATGCATGTTTAGAATCAAGTTGACGCGTTCTTGACAGCCGTAATTTGGTGTGACAGTGTGTATGCAAGACAGCTTGAACGGAGTTTATCCCGACCGAAAATCCAATCGTGTGTACAAGGCATAAGGATAATGCACAAGGTTGGTGCGCCCTCTTTCTTTCTTTCCTCTTCTCTTGTGATCGCTTGGTTACCCCTATCCCTGAGGGCAGCAAGGCCTGTGACACCATCCATCCCAAACCCTAGTTTAGCTGGTACCCAGGTTTTAATGCTTTGTGAGTCAATGACCTAAAGAAGTCTTCAGTACTGGAGATCTTCTTGGACAGTTTCTCTTTAACCACCAGAAAAAGTTCCATTACATTATTACTGCTCATGGATGTAGATGACCCTTTAAAAAAAGATACTTTTATCTTTTTTGTATGATCTATTTGCTTAAATTTACCTATATGCAGGTATATGATCCAAACAACGCCGATGGCGACATACAATAAAATCATGCAACCATAGTGGACAACCATTTATCAGCCATTATCATAGTGAACTGGAAGGTATCTGGTGATTCCTGTTTATCTCTGCTGGTTAAATAGAGATAAACGTGAGCAATTAGCATTTTCCTTTAGAGCAGGGATATGCAATTAGCGGACCTCCGGCTGTTGCAAAACTACAACTCCCATCATGCCTCTGCCTTTGGGTGTCATTCTTGTGGCTGTCAAGTGTCTTGCTATGCCTCATGGGACTTGTAGTTCTGCAACAGCTGGAGGTCCGCTAATTGCATATCCCGGCTTTAGAGAGTTCATTCAAAGGGCTTTCACCAGTTGCATGATGCCACCATGCAACTGGAGGAAGCCCATCCATTCCTAATAGAAAGATCTGAAGCCCTAGCCTGCATGTACACCGTTGGCTTAGGTTGGGCCATACATCAGTAGAATTTATTTTGAACTTTAATACATAAATTCTGAGAAATCATTCATCAGAGTATTCCATCCCGTCAACAAATTTTGTTTGAAAGCCCTTAAAATTTACTCTAAAGTTTTAAATTTAGCAAAATTTTTATTTAAATATCATGCTTGGTGTCTTCACACTGAGGCTTCATTTCCATGGACGTTTTTACAGCCACTTTTCTGAACGTTTTTTGCAGCTTAAAAACGGCTCTCCATGTTAGTCTATGGCCTCATGCCCACCATGACGTTTTTGAGCTGTAGATGGCTGAGCCGTTTTTAAGCTGCAGCGTTAGAGCTGTATAAATGCCAGACGTTAAAAACGCTCAAAAACGTGCAAAAACGCCACCGCTGCGTTTTTGAGCTCCAGCTAAAACAAAAAAAACAATAAACATGGACAGGCGTTTTTAAGCTGTAAAAAAGGCTAAAAAAAAGTGGCTGTAAAAACGTCCATGGAAATTAAGCCTAAAGCTGTTCATGTTTCAGTTTCATTTGCTACTGGTAGTTGACCAGTAGAGTCCTTACTATGTAGACATCTGTTCCGGCCATCTCTGGAGGACACATGGATTTCTAACGCAGCTTTCAGATCATACATTTTCTTTAAGAATCTGTTCGGTGAAGTATTGTTTTCAGCATCACAGATTACTAACCCTTTGACTTTTTCAACCAGAGATTTGTTCCAGCAAACTGGATGAACTTCTTAAACCGCACGACCAGTTTTGCTCCTCGAACACGTCTAGAAGGCGTGCTTAAAATTTTATGTTGGTTCAATGTCATATTCTATGACCAAATCGTATTTTTTGTTTTGTGCAAGAGTTTTTGTTTTCATGCTGAACTTGCAGTTTGGCTTTGTAAGAGATATTTTTCAGCAAAATCTACTGTGAAAAGTCTTGTGACCTCTATGGACAATATAGTACTATAGGATATTTTCTTAAAGGGAACCTATATATTTATATTCAATCTCTCTCTCTCTCTCTGTATATGTACTGTATGTATGTATGTATGTATATATATATATATATATATATATATATATATATATATAGCGGTGGGTAAGAGAAAAAGTTTGACTGGGTGCACACAAGGCAAAAAGATACAAATGGCCCAGTGCAAGAGCCACTTGCAGGTCTATTTGGTTGACGTTTCGAAAAGGCACTGCTTGTCTTCCTGAAGTTGCATGTAAATTGTACCAATGTATCATGTGTTCTGTAAACCTGCTTCTGATTATCAATTTGTACATATGTTTTTATTGATTAGTGCTATACAAAGTGATTATACGTTACTGCATGGGTGCTCAACCTGTGGCCCCCCCAGCTGTTGCGGAACTACAATTCCCATTACACCTTGGCCTTTGGGAGCCATGCCTGTAATGGTTAGCCTTGCAATGCCTCATGGGACTTGTAGTTCTGCAACAGCTGGAGAGCCCCGGGTTGAGCACCCATGCTTTACTGCCTGTTGACTAAATACCTTTACCTGGAACAAGCATACAGAAAGAGAAATCAGAAGAGTATGATAGTCAACTAGCATGGGATGGAAGGAGAGGGCTCTGCAATGGTAGCCTACATATTTCCTTTTCAATGTACTGAGTCCTGTCAGTGTGTTATTGATTTTTTTTAAAAGCTAGTTTCTGGCTTTTAATTTTTTTTTTTTTTTTTTTTTTTACATCGGGTCAGCAATATTCGCTCATTACCTATAAGAAACAATAGGGTTGATATACTAAAGGCAAATATACTGAGCATTGCAAGTGCCCTTGCTTCAGAGCTCAGTAAATGAGGTGAAGCTTCACTTTGCAAAGAATACTCAATGACATGCAAGGGAAATAAAAAAAAAAAAGAATGTTTGCTTGCACATGATTGGATGATAGAAATCAGCAGAGCTTCCCCTCAGATATAGAGCAACAGCACTAGAAAAGTGCATGGTATATTTGCCTTTATTAAATCAACCTCCCTGTCTTCCCAGTTTAGAAGCACATTATAATTGTTCTTTACTGTCCCAGTGTTTGACTTTCAACTGGCTCTCGATGAACTGGGCAGAATTTGCGTAGTGGGTGGCCCTAACAGCCCCCTCTTGCCCGATTCTTAGATTAAAAAGTTGGGTGTAAAATTGTTAGCCAACCAGCTGCTGCTTCCAATCAGATGCAGATGCTGTCCCAGTTTCCTGACAGCCACCAGTTGCTGTCAGAATACAATGGCCCAGCAGGCAGATTTGTCCATCCTTATTGTTTAGCATGGATGGAGGAATCCGTTTTTTTTTTTTCCCGCTTAACCTGCGGGCTGAACTAAAAAAAATGAATAGTGTAAGCGCCAACCTAAAGCCTGGTACACGTGGGCGATATGTTTACCGGCATAGGCCGGTTTAAAAGAAACTGGCACGACATTTGGCCCGTGTGTTTGGCCGGCTTCTGTCGAAGGCTCATGACCGAAAAAAGTCTGGTGACGACTCCTGTTCAGTGCTCTCAGCCAATGGCTGACAGCGCTGACTGGAATGTGCGGTGGGGGGGGGGTGAGGGGACATCCGGTCTTGATTAGTTCTTACTCTGCAGGCAGGCTGTTCAGCCAATTACTTCCCATGCATGGTCCATAATCACAGCAGACCCCAGCCATCCAAAAGAGAACGCCCGATCCCTAGGATGGGGTTGGGAGTGCGGCAGGGCTCAAGTCCTGCGGGAACGCGTGGGAACGGAGTCCCTGCACTTTTTTCACAGCAGGAACGCAGTTCCCTTTGCAGGACTAGAGCAGCCGAGCCGCCCGAGCCAATCCTTCACTAAGCGGCGATGCCCAGCTCGAGTCACTGTCAGGGCCAGGCGAACCTTAGTAATCCTTTATGTTACTGGCCGCTTCCTGTATATGGATTCATCGGGTAGTGTGTGGGTATTCCGTCACTTCCTCGATGCCGCAATGTCTCCTGGGAGCTTTTGTCATTGTTCCCAGGAGACATTGCGAAGTTCTGCCGCGAGTTATTGCGGGATTTAGAAAGAACTTTCTTAAAGTCCTTTCTAAATCCCGCGATAACTCGCGGCAGACCTAGGCATGGCAAGACGTTTTTTTTTTTTATCTTTTTAACTGCTTAAACAAAGCAGTGGTTTTAATAAACTGTAGAATGTGTTACTCAATACAAAGTCTAAACATTTCCCTAAATTGGTGGAATCCAAAAATGAATAATGATAATAATTATCAACACTTGTCATGTAAACCGACTAAAGGAAATGCCCATAAGAAACCTACTAGACGCTCCAACAGCAGTTATAAGAATGACAAAGAAATGGGATGGAAAAGAAAAATGCTGTTTAATGCTACACAGACAATAATTGGAGTGCACAGCTGGTAAACAAGTCGTTGTAGAGGAGGAGCAGCTGCAATTGGGCTCTCAGTCTTTTATTTCATGGCAGTTGTAAACCATGTAGCTTCAGTCTCCGGGCTTTGCTAGTACAGAGTGAGTTGGCTGGTCAAGGCTGCAGTGAGAAGGAACTGCTCCTTTTTAGGGCCCATTCACATTCTCCTTTTTAGGGCCCATTAGCTGAATGATCATATGCGTGCTAATGAGTTTTTATGCTCATGAACATACTTTTTTTGCGGTATGGCACTCCATTCATTTTGAATTTGCTGGGGAGATTCACTATCTGTATTTGGCCCAGTGACCCTTGTGGCAGACAGAAAATGATGGAGAAATACTGAATTTTACAGTTGTCATCTAAAAAAGTTGTAAGGGGACGTCTTCCAATTAGACACCTGTTCTCGTGACTAGAGATGAGCTGGGTTTGGTCCAACTTCGGCCCGTAGAAAGAGGTCGCAGCCCCACCGATCCATTCAGCTGCAGCCAAGCATTGCTATCCCAGCATGGTGGAGGTAATGTTTGTGAAGTCATTGACTTAATATGGACAATCAGGTCAGGAGCTCCCTTGCTCCTATGCGTAAGTGGAGCTGCGGGTGGGGAATGCCTAGGCAGCAACTGATTGGGCCGGCAGGAATGCAATCTTGTGCTTCCGACAGGTTCTGCCGAACTGGGTTTGCCCCGAACACCGAACCCAGCTCATTCCTGGCTGTGACAAGAGTCCAACAGAGGAATTCCTCTCACTTTGGGGAGATTTTCTCCTACTTCCTGTTGCGTCTCAAATAACAGGGAGTGAAAGGAATTCTCTCCAACAGGATATACCTTAGACAGCAAAAGGTATAAAGGGTTCAAGGGGGCTGAAACCTTCCTTACTCTATCCAAAGCTAAAAAAATAAGTTTTTGCTCTACACATTGACATTTCAGTAATGTGGAAACAATAGTGAGTGAGTGAAAAACTTATATAGCGCTGCACATGCGAACTGAATCGCCTCTGGGCGCTTGTTTAACCAGTTCTCCTTTGACCTCAAGAGAGATGGGTTTTGATCTTTCTCCTAAAGGCCAAGTGGTTCTCCTCCAACCGAATGGAGGTTGGTAAAGTGTTCCAAAGTCGAGGGCCCAGGGCAGCAAATCTTCTTTCTCCTTTGGACTTGTATCTGGTTTTGGGGATTTGGAGTAGATTTTGGTTGGAGGATCGCAGAACGCGATTGGGGTTGTAAGCCTTTATTTTTTCGCATAGATATTTGGGTGCATTTCCCAAAATACATTTTATGCGTCGGACAGAGTGCTTTGAAAGTGATTCTAATTTTTACTGTCTGTCTTTTCCCGAAGAGGCGGGAGGTGTTGGTGAACGTATACGTTCATTGTGAAAATAGTACTGGCAGTAGTCATTAGGGGTGTAACCAGAAACTATGGGAGATGCCTACACTTTGTTATTACTTCAGGTCTTTCACTGTAGCTTTTCCAAGCCAGATTAAATTATATTCCTAAAGAAAGCTCAAATTTTACGTCATCTCAGAAAAAGAAAATCACTAAATTGACAAATCTCCAAGTGGACCTTGTTAGTAGTGAGTTTTGATGTGTATTTTGTACATAACCAACGCTTGTCATGCAATAGTACATAGACACATTAGCAGTTCTGTTTTTGGTTAGGCAGCATTTAACGCTGATAGAAATGAACAGCTTCATCCAAGCGATGACAGAAAAAATAACAGACTCTTATGTGTCAAGCCACATTATCGGCCTGTGCTCTGTAGGGCGCGTTTGCTGGGGTTCGGACCTCTTTTACCATGCATCTTCCTAGCTGTCAGCAAAGAGGGTTTACAATGCAGATTTTTTTCATCAAGTTAAAATATTCACAATGCCCAGCAATTGATTATATCTGCTGTACTACAAATTAAGGTCTCTTAAAATCCCTGCAAGAAGATAAATCATCTTTTCGGAAAATAAACATGTCTGATTTTTAGTATAAAATTGGCCAACATAAATCCAGTGCTAGGGTCACTTGACCCACTAAGTCTACAGTGTCATGGCTCAAGTCGGTCAGGTCTCCTAGTCGTTATATCATCCATACCTCTGATTCATTCTAGCCTCCCAAGAGTGTGTTTTCCAGGGGCTCTTACCTCCTTCAGTACTAAGTCTATGCTTTTCTACGGTACATCCCCAGTTTGCTTAAGCTTAATGTAAGAATCATCTTCCAATTCTCCAAGTGCTTTATCCCAACCACAATAAGCTCAGTCCAGCATCCCAAGAGTGTACTGTCCAAAACCAAAGCTTATCCTTCCTCCCTGGAGAGCAATATCACAACACTCAGCTGACTCAGGACTTGGAGGAGAATGGTTTCACCTCCTTCTGACTCGTAGTAGCTTCCCATAAGAGTTACATACTCCGTTCACTATATTCTGTTAGAGAGCAAGCGCTTACTCCACTCGTTGGTCTTCCAAAGGGTGAGATCACCAGCAACCAAAGATGGCCATACACCGCTAGATTTCCCTTTGAACGTTTGTAGAAAAGTCAATTCATTTTGTCCAAAAAGAGTTCCAGATGTATCAAACAGGTTTTATGCATGATTTTTCCCAAACCAAACTCATATTCACAGAATTTAGAGGAACCAATGCTAGACAAAGAGCAAAAATTTTCCTGCAGGCACTAAATCACCAGGCTGCCATTGATAACAGGAGCCAGTTCCTATAGTCTTCGGCCAATAATATAGTCTCTAGAGAAGGAAGGAAGAGGAACCACTGACCATATTAAAAGCCCCTGAACAGTTTATTAAGTCGTCCAACAAACAGACTACTCCATCCAATGTATAAACCCTCTAACGTGTTTCACTACCAGGGCTCAAGTCCTGCGGGAACAGAGTTCCTGCACTTTTTTCACAGCAGGAACTCATTTCTATTTGCAGGACTTGAGCAGCCGAGAGCAGCTGAGCCACCCGAGCCAATCCTTCACTAAGCGGCGATGCCCAGCTCGAGTCACTGTCAGGGGCAGGCGAACCTTAGTAATCCTTTATGTTACTGGCCGCTTCCTGTATATGGATTCATCTGGTAGTGTGCGGGTATTCCGTCACTTCCTTGATGCCGCAATGTCTCCTGGGAGCTTTTGTCATTGTTCCCAAGAGACGTTGCGGAGGTCTGCCACAAGTTATCGCGGGATTTAGAAAGAACTTGCAGGAAGCGGGCAGTAACATAAAGGATTACTAAGGTACAGTGGATCGAAAAAAAAAAAAACCATGAGGTTTAGTAATTATGCATATGAGCGTATCATTTTGTTTTTTTGGTGGGGGAGTGGATCTTGGGTGGTATATCCCACACTTTTTTCCCCAGGACTTGACCCCTGTTCACTACCATATGGGGCTAACCTATGACTGGGCTCCTGCCCGAGTGGAACACGAATTTGAGGGTTTGGACATCGGATGAAGTAGTCTTTTTGTTGGATAGCTTAATTGTTCCAAGGCTTTTAATATGGTGAGCAGTTCCTCTTCCTTCCTTTTTTTGGAGCCTCCGTAAAGACTGACAACTATAGGAACTGGCTCTGGTTATTGGTGGCAGCCCAAGGATTCAGTGCCTGCAGCGGCATATTTGCTCTTTGTCTACTCTCATTCACAGAATTTAGTTTGTTTTATAAAAAAAAAATGAATCCTGCTGTTTTGAATATTCTTATCACTATGATGGGAGATGTACTTTAATTTGACCACACTAATCATTCCAAAATTAAACAAACGTTCCCAAAACTAACATTTTCAGATGAGGGTCTCCTAATGTACGGCCAGCTTAACTAAAATGTGACTTTCCAACACCCGACTCTGACAAACCTCCCAGTCCATGGCTTATTGAGACCTCCTAGGTGGAGGATCCCAGTCACTATATCTCTGACAATGATTTCTCCATCTAAATGATCACCCAGTAATCTGCTCAGTAAAGCCTTAGAGGAATTTAAGCCTTCCTTTTCCAGTCCCCTCGGTGCTCCTGAGAGTCCTATCTCCTGGCCTCTCACTCGCTCATGCCTCCTGGGAGTCTAATCCCCCAGACCTCAGCTCGTTCAGGCCTCCCATCGTGAGAGAACATGTACAAGTGTGAACTGCATGGACGAGTTCTGTATGGAAATGAAGAATTTAGGCTAATGGAGCTCAACCATTTCTAATTTTGTGATGGCAGGAGGATTTTGATTGAAAGTAATTAAGCAAGCTAGCTGTAAAATTAATTAAAGCAAAAGGGGGGGGGGGGGATTTTATTGGATTGGATAGCGATATAGCGGCTGTCAGATGGGGGACGGATGGGGGTGACCTGAATTCTCTGCCCTCCCTCCTCCCACCCGGGACGTTTATGTCACTTTAATCTCCTTACAGCGGCTGGTGTGCATTTGTTTGAAATAATCAAGGAAATATGGTCAGAAATTGTCAGCTTTCAGATCTAATTTACCTGACAGCCTCTCGCTGGAGAAGGGACTTTGTGTCTCCGTGTGCATCTCGGTGTGACTGTGCCTGGCTAAGCCTGTGTGTAACCTGTGCAATTGTGCTGCTTCTTCTGCAGGGTTTTACATTGTGTTGCCTGTGTATTGAGGCTTTGTGCATTTGTGTTAGTGGATTGTCAAACTCAACTTTGCTGAATCATAGCTTTTTCACCAGTATTCACCACCCACCTCCTCCATCCCTCGTAACCAGCTTTAGGGTTTAGTATATATAGGATTAGGAAGGTGACTGTAATTCCTATCCCAGATGGTTGACAATAGCTTAAGCCCATGCAGGAGTATAGCCTTCGAATGGAGCTGATGTAGATAATATGTGTTCATGATGATTATGAAAGATCTCCCTGACATAGGCACAATACGGCAATATCCTTTCACTTTACAGTTTACCTTTCAGCCGAGGCACAAGGTGATGAACAAAGATGCGCGCTCCCTGCCCCGGTCTCTAGGACTTTCTTCTTTCTATACAGCTTTACAGTTAAAGCAGAATTCAGTGGAAAGTAAAAATCTTCCCTTGCTGTGGGTCTACCACCATAAATGATTGTTTAGATCCAGGAGACCAGGAATACGGAAAATTCTTGCCGTACTTACCATAATTTTCCTTTCTTGGGTGCTCATCATGTCACTCTACTAATGGAACCTGGGCTGACATGATGTTCTCAAGAAGGATAATATAAAATAAGGGATCTAAAAAATAGGGATGAAAATATCCCTTACTGGATATCCACTCACTCTATAAATAAAAGTGTGGCTCTCTTGTTGATCAGTTTTTTTTTATATGCTATTTTGACAAAAGAGAGAAGATGTTGACCAGAAAACCAGGACACTTTGGGATTGGTTTACTAAAACCGGAGAGTGCAAAATCTGGTGCAGCTGTGCATGGTATTCACCAGAGTTTGCACTCTCCGGTTTTAGTAAATCCACCCCTTAGAGCCTCTGGGGGTATAAATCTGATCGAGATATGACATGATGTTCTCCAGGAGTATGGGAAATTATTGCCATACTTACCATGATTGTCCTTTCCTGGACGCTCATCATGTCAGCCTTGGTTCCATTAGTAAACTGATGTGCCCCAGGAAAAACTCTTTTACCTATCCGATTCCTGCTCCCCTAGGCTCCGGTGGTGGATTGTCCCTCAACATCCTCATGTCTAATGTAAGACTGGCTATGGGCACTGTGTTTTACTTGCTGATGCCATTGGGCATCTGACCACTAGAGCACAGGAGAGAAGAAGCTTGGCAGGACTGGACTAGCATTGTGGACGGCGCAGGTAAGAGAAAATGCTTTTCCTGGTCCCCAAGACCTAAAGCGGGGTCCTGGAAAAAGCAGTCTTACTTACCAGATCCTCCGCACTGCTAGACCGGTCCCTACAGCCTTTTCTCCCCTTTGCTCCAGTGGTTGCAGGTCTTCTGATGTCATCAAGTACAATGCAGAGCGCTTGTATTGAACATGAGAACACCAAGAAAAAGTCTGCCGCTGGAGCATAGAGGAGAGCGCCGGCTACCGGGAGAAGCTGAGGATCAGGTAAGTAAAGCTGCTCTTCCCAAACCTCTAGACCTATACAAGCATTTAATCCTTGCAGTCCCGGGGCAACTCCACTGCAAGGAATAGATTTCTTTACTTTCCCCCAGAGATGGGCTTTAAACATAAAACCGCTGTTACTATTTTACTGTACAGGAAGCGCTGAAAAGGATACATGTGTTTCCCAAATTCTCACCGTATCTGGCAATAACTAAAACAGAATAAACCCCTTCTGCAGCTTGTCGGCAACATGTTCATATACTTTCCTCTACATAAACTAGCACAGGACATACTAGCTTTTTGACACTGCTCATTACAAAGCATTAGTGATATGCACCCCCCCCCATCTCATTGTCTTGGCCTCCATTTACACCTATTAAGAGCATATGGAAAGCGTTTTTATGTGCATGTATATGCATGGTTTTTTTTAAGTGCTTTGCAAGAGTTTTATGCACATGTATGCAAGCTCCTGGGTGGGAGGATAATAAAATAGAACAGTTATTGGCGTGCACAAATGCTTGTGTTGTACATTTACAGGTGCTTCTATTGAAGTCTGTGGGGCAGCCATTAATCAGTGTGCGAAACACGCAAAAAAAGGTGCCAGCACAATTTCAAAATCATGCCATACCAAAGTACATTTGCTAGATGCATGGGGGAAGCCATTAAGAATTCATGGCACATGGGTGCTTTTGCAAAAGGCGGGCGCTTTTTTGTGCAGTGCAGGAAAAAGCACAATTTGTGCACCTGGTGTGAACCAACCCCTTAAAGCTTTGACCATCTGACTGTAGAGAAGTGAATGGCCTGTATTGAAAATAATAGGATTCCAAGTGGTTAGCACTTTCGTCTAGCAGCACTAGGGTCGTCAGTTCGCAACCCAACCATACTAGGGTCGTCGGTTCGAAACCCAACCATACTAGGGTCGTCGGTTCGAAACCCAACCATACTAGGGTCGTCGGTTCGAAACCCAACCATACTAGGGTCGTCGGTTCGAAACCCAACCATACTAGGGTCGTCGGTTCGAAACCCAACCATACTAGGGTCGTCGGTTCGAAACCCAACCATACTAGGGTCGTCGGTTCGAAACCCAACCATACTAGGGTCGTCGGTTCGAAACCCAACCATACTAGGGTCGTCGGTTCGAAACCCAACCATACTAGGGTCGTCGGTTCGAAACCCAACCATACTAGGGTCGTCGGTTCGAAACCCAACCATACTAGGGTCGTCGGTTCGAAACCCAACCATACTAGGGTCGTCGGTTCGAAACCCAACCATACTAGGGTCGTCGGTTCGAAACCCAACCATACTAGGGTCGTCGGTTCGAAACCCAACCATACTAGGGTCGTCGGTTCGAAACCCAACCATACTAGGGTCGTCGGTTCGAAACCCAACCATACTAGGGTCGTCGGTTCGAAACCCAACCATACTAGGGTCGTCGGTTCGAAACCCAACCATACTAGGGTCGTCGGTTCGAAACCCAACCATACTAGGGTCGTCGGTTCGAAACCCAACCATACTAGGGTCGTCGGTTCGAAACCCAACCATACTAGGGTCGTCGGTTCGAATCTCAACCATACTTGGGTCATCGGTTTGAATCTCAACCATGACACTACCTGTCTGGAGTTTGCATGTTTTCCCTGCGCAGGTTTCCTCCCACACTACCAAAGACATGCTGGTAGGCCAATTGGCTCCTGTCTAAACTGTACCTAGTATGTGTATGTATGAATGTGAGTTAAGGACCATAGATTGTAAGCTCCTTAAGGGCAGGAACTGAATGTATAAAAAATATGTAAAGCGCTGTGCGGTATAAAAGTGCCTGTAATAAATAAAAAATAAAATAAATTACTAAGCATTGCCACGTATAGGCTTGGGCACAACAACACGTGCAAAAACGCTCATGTGTGAGCGGGGGGGATGCTTAGTGGTTCATTTTGTTGGACTAAAGTTATACTAAATCTATGTACAATCTCAAATCCTTTATATAACGTCTGTTATAAATTCTTCTTCTCCCTCTGTAATTTGCCGGTTTTTCCTACACGTCTCACGGTGAACAGGCCTCCAGAGGCACTTGCCACCCACATTCGGGTGTCTGCGTGTGTCATGACCTCGGCGTGTCCCTGGTTCCCAACCCAGCGGCTTCATCCATCCGCTCATTCTAGGATTTGATTCTCTGGCTTCGCTTCAGTCTTTCCCTGCCAGCACAGGGCACTGGAAAATGCTGGCGCTGCCAAAAACCCAGTGTGTGCTACAGCTCCCCAAACATCCCTTTATTTTTATTGTTCTGTTAATTACTGTTTAAACTTTAATAAGTCACTTCGTCAGGAGGGGGACCTCTAGTGAAGAGATCTGTGCAAACAGAGCGCTCCGAGGGACCCGCTTAAATCGCCGTCTTTTCTCCGACGTGGGAATGTTTGTTTAGGAGGAAAACCTGTTATTTTAGGGATAGTTACAGAAAACAAGAATTGCGACAGTTAAATGATCAGTGCTGTGAAGCAGACGGGCTGCATAGAGCTCCGGCCATGTGAAGCTGTTCAGACACACGGGAACACACCGAGCCCGCCGCTATATTCCCGGAGATTTGTAGACTTTTTGTATAGACTAGCATGGGGGCATAGCACCCCCCCCCCCTCCCCCCATTACAAACACCAGAAAGCAGGTGTTATATTAGGGTAAAAACCTTCTACTTTTCCAATATATTTTTTGTTGGAGAAGATGGGCAAATATATATAACATGTATACGTGTGTGTATATAAAGTCCTGCTCAAAAGTTTGCATACCCTGGCAGAAATTGTGAAATTTTGCCATTAATATTGAAAATATGACTGATCGTGCCAAAAAAAAAATCTTTTTATTTAAGGATAGCAATCGCACAAAGCCATTTTTTTATCACATAGTTTTTTGGATCCTTTTAGAACAGGGATAAGCAATAGCGGACCTCCAGCTGTTGCAGAACTACAACTCCCATGAGGCATAGCAAGACTCTAACAGCCACAAGCACGACACCCAGAGGCATGATGGGACTTGTAGTTTTGCAACAGCTGGAGGTCCGCTAATTGCATATCCCTGTTTTAGATCATAATGATAACAGAAATCGCCCAAATGGCCCTGATAAAAAGTTTACATACCCTGGAACATAATATCTTTTGTTTTTCAAAGCAGCCTGTATTTCTCCTGAGGTTACCTGTTGGGTTTATCCCGAAAAGTGCCTGTGGCAGTCGTGGCTGAAATCTTTTTTGGTCTACCTGACCTTGCCAATCCAGAGATCCCCAAATGTTCCACTTCTTATTAAATGATTGAACAGTACTGATTGGCTTTGGATATCTTTTTATATCCTTTTCCATCTTTGTAAAGTTTCCTTGTTACGCACGCCTTTTGACTGTTCTTTTTTTAACTCCTCATGGCTCAGTGTCTGGCCTGCTTAGTGCATCCATATGAGAGCTTACAAACTCATTGACTATTTATACACAGACACCAATTGTGATTTAAAAAGCCACAAATATGGGAAATTATGAAAAAAAGTATGGTCAGCAAAGATATTTGGCTCATGTCTAAACTAGTCATATTATGTCTGTGTGCATGTGATCTAGGGACCTTAAATTGTACGTTTTCTTTTATTGCACACCAATGTTTATCATAAATTCCTGGCAATTTTTTATTATTGATTATAAATATTTATATAGTGCTGATAATTTATTAAATTCTTGAAATACCATACATTCACATCACTCCCGGCCTTCAAAGAGCTTACAATCTAAGGTTCCGATCTTGCATACAAATATGCGCATATACTAGGCCAATTTAGATATGAGGTAATTGACCTACCACACAATGTCTTGTGAGTGGAAACTGAAATACCCATGCAGTACAGGGAGAACATGCAAACACCATGAAGATTGTGTCCTGACCAGGATTTGAATAGGAGACCCCAGTGCTTCAAGGCAGAAGTGCTAACCACTAAGCCATGGTGCTTACCCGCATTCTCAATCGGGAAGCCCGAAAAAAAAGGTGAAAGCAGTATTTTATTTAAAAGCGAAGTATGGGATTTTTACATTTGTATTTAGACTCATACTTACCTAGGTGGATGCTGCATCTGTCCCCCGCTGGCTCTAAGGCTGAGAACCGAGCGATCAAACACAGCCTATCGCTCGGTTCTCAAAGCTCCCTGAGCAGGAGCTGGTGACTGTTAGTTACCTGCTCTGTGCTCTGCCCTACGGTGCTCACTGGAGCACTGGGCTGTGGAAGGAGTAGGAGTGGCCAGCTTAGGGTCTCGGGTGACAGTCCAGGCATGTGGGCGGATCCAGACCATATGGTCACGATCTTTCCTGAGCCAGGACCAGCTATCTGACGTCAGCCGACAGCGGGCTTTAGCCTGCTCCCTGCTGAAAATAGGTAAAAGGAGTGCAGAACGAACTGAACTCCTGTGTTCCACAAGAGAAGTACAGCCAAATGAGCTTTGGCTGTACGTCTCCTTTAAAAAACAAAGAAGCTTGGTTATGTTACACAGTGCTTGGAGGCAGAAGTGCTAACCACTAAGCCACTGTGCTTGCCCGCATGCTCCACCGAGAAACCCATCCTGAGAAATTACACGGTTGCTCAAGTAATTACATGTAGACAGAAGTGGCTGCAAGGATACTGCAGGAGATAAAGGATGGAAAAAAGGTGAAAACAGTATTTTATAAAAAATAAAAAAAAAGCAGCTTGTTTTTGATACACAATGCTAAAGCCCCAAAAAAATTGGATGGAAAAAGGTAAAAACAGTATTTTATAAAAAAAATAAAAATTATTTTAATTTAAAAAAAAAGCAGCTTGTTTTTGATACACAATGCTCAAGCCAAAAAAAGGTGGATGGGGAAAAAAGGTGAAAACAGTATTTTATTAAAAAATAGAAAATACATTAATTAATTAAAAAAGCAGCTTGTTTTTGACACACAATGCTAAAGCCCAAAAAAAGGTGGATGGAAAAAAAGGTGAAAACAGTATTTTATTAAAAAATAGAAAATAAATTAATTCATTAATTAAAAAAGCAGCTTGTTTTTGACACACAATGCTAAAGCCCAAAAAAAGGTGGATGGGGAAAAAAAGGTCAAAAAGTATTTTATAAAAAATAAATAAAAAAAGCAGCTTGTTTTTGACACACAATGCTAAAGCCAAAAAAAAGGTGAAAACAGTATTTTATTAAAAAATAGAAAATTAATTAATTAATTAATTAATTAAAAAAGCAGCTTGTTTTTGACACACAATGCTAAAGAACAAAAAAAGGTGGATGGGGAAAAAAAGGTCAAAAAGTATTTTATAAAAAATAAATAAAAAAAGCAGCTTGTTTTTGACACACAATGCTAAAGCCAAAAAAAGGTGGATGGGAAGAAGGTCAAAACAGTATTTTATTAAAAAAAAAAGAAAAAAAAATCAGCTTGTTTTTGATACACAATGCTAAAGCCAAAAAAAGGTCAAAAAGTATTTTATAAAAAATAAATAAAAAAAGCAGCTTGTTTTTGATGCACAATGCTAAAGCCAAAGAAATATCATTCAGTTAGGGTTTCAACTTTTCTTTTTTTTATTATTATTTTTATTGTTTTTAAAAGGAAGGGTTTACATCTACTTTAAAAACTTTTAAAAACAGAACTTTGAGTTCTATTACTTTTATGAATATGCACCTCAATGTGTTAGTAATTGTAAGCTCGTTGAGGGCGTGGAGTGAATGTACAATATTTAAGTATTGTGTAACTTTGTGAATGTACAATATTTAAGTATTGTGTAACTTATCGGCACTATATAAATGATTGTAATAAATAAAATAAATGTATACCCTAATAGGTGACTATACTATATCCACCTGTATCATGAATTCAGGTCCCTAGACAGGCACCGATCTCTCGATGATCGAAGGATGTAGTTCATGCAGACACAGGCGTAAAGTATATAACAGTTCAACTATGGCAGAGGAGTTCTGTCTACAGCTAATAAAACTGTGCTACAGACGCACACAAATTTCTCCATATGCACACATCTATACACACAAACACTTAAGAATGTACACATCTGTCCCCCGGGGCTAAGGAAAGCATCTTCTAAAAAAGCAAAGAAAAAAAAAAAAAGCAAAGAAATTTCCATATTCGTGTAAATTGCTTTAAAAGCATTTTATCTTGTCATAAAAAGCAAGAGTGCTGTGCGAGTGATCCTGGTCTGAGATGATTGGACAGCAGCGCACGGGCTGCTAATGGCCATTTTGCTCCAGGGTGGCTTATTAAAAAATTTATACACAAATGCTTAAAATTGCATAAATTATTAAAAAAAAAAAAAGAACGGAGTAAGCACTTTAATCATTCGTACCCCCCCCCCCCCCTTCCTGTGCTGTCCGTATAAAATGACAATGAAGAAAATAAACTGTAGCTTTGTGTGGCCATTTATATGGGACAGCCAGTGTGAGACGTTCTTCGTGGCCAGAATATGTTGCGCGTGGTATTGATGAGATGGCGTGGGTTCCCCCGCCGAGTATTTTTTAGCTGCAAGCTCCAAAAATGTGTCTTTCCAGGACCTCGATTAACGATCTGCTGCAAGTATATGTCGGCAAAACTGAAAAATCCTTACAAGGTTGAAATAATTTAAATATTTGGATAAATTGAGCTGCAAGCTCTTTGGATCACATAGTGGGATTGTGATCTTCAGAGACTGCTATTCACATCAGACTCATCATGTTAGATTGTACACGGTATAGGAGCAGATCGATGCAACCTGGTGCAAAATGGGAGTTAAAAGTGACGTAAAGCCAAAGCTTGTTTGGATATACTTTTCCTGTGGATCACGGGAGCACAATTCATTGTGCACTCCTGTGACCCATGGCTGAAGCCTGCTGTCGGCTGATGTCGCGGAGCAGTTACAGGCTGGGGTAAGATCGCGACAATATGGTCGGGATCCTCCAACAAGTCTGGACTGGCACCTGGCTCAGATTCACCTTGAGCCACTGAGAGCCTGAGTCAGCCGCTCCCGCCCCCTCCACAGCCTGGTGCTCCAGTGAGCGAGGAGGGGGGCAGAGCAGACGGCGGTGACTGACAGTCAGCAGCTCTCTGTTCACAGAGCTCTGAGAACCGAGTGATCAGCGGTCTTTGATCACTCGGTTCTTAGTGTTAGGCTGCTTTCACATTGGGCAGTGAGGTGCGGTGACGGTATAGCCGTGCTATTTTTAGCGCCGCTATACTGTCGTATTTACCGCGATATTCAGGTGCTAGCGGTGAGGTTTTAACCCCCTCTAGCGTCCGAAAAAGGGTTAATACCGCCCGCATTGCGGTTTGACCTTGATTTCAATGGGAAGGCGGGGTATAGGAGTGGTACCGCACCGCTTTAGTGTGAAAGCCTTCGGGCTTTCACATTGAAGCCTGCAGGGCATGATTTGGACTACAGGAGAGTCAGGACGCTCCCTACGTTGCAGATAGAGAAAGGAGCTGTGTGTTAGTGGGCCTCCTGACTCTCCTGTAGTCCAAGGTAAGGGGCGAGCACGACACTCCACACCAGGGAGAAAGCCTCGCATTACTGTGTGGAGTTACAGACAGAAGAACAGGAAGTGAGGATTTCTCAGAAGAAATAAGGACATTTAAAAGCAAAATGGAAGGATGAGGTAAGTGAAGGAGGACTGCACTAAGGTAAAGGAAGCTATTTAGGGAAGGAAAACTGTACCTTTACAACCCCTTTAAATTAATCAAAACAGATTGGGGTAGGGAGTTCCAGAGGCTCTGGAGAAATCCTGGAAGTAAGCAATGGGAGAGGAGGTCTTGGGAAGAGTGAAGAGGATGGTTTGGTTGATATTTTTAGATGAGGTTGGTGATAAAACTGGGAGCAGAATTATGAATGGCTTTGTAAGTTACCTGGTTATGTGTTCCTTCAATGCACTCAGCAGTGGTGACGTAGTTATATTAAATCTATTTTATTATTCAATTCCCCCGGTACCCTTCACTTTGATAACAGGAGTAACTGTACTGGGATCGAATCTCCAAAATACAGGACCTAATCTTAAATACTGGGTGTTTATGTGGACTTACCAAAGGGAAAAACCACCAGGAGAATAAGGCTTAATTTATAATAAAAGGCGTTGTCCATGTACGACTTATCGGTCTGTGGTCCAACACTGCTCATCTTCCAGGTTGTATGATGGCCAGCTCCATCAAACCTACCTGAAAACCTTGCGTGAAGGTCCTTGCTCAGGCACTTTCTGATATAGGGTGACAACGCTCTGTCGTCATGTTACCGCACATGACCTAAGCATTTATTTATTATGTATCTCTGGTGAGTGAGTGAAAAACTTATATAGCGCAACACATGCGAACTGAATCGCCTCTGGGCGCTTAGTGTCCATTTCCTGAGTGAGACTTTTTTGACCTCAGAAGAGATGGGTTTTGATCTTTCTTCTGAAGGCCAAGTGGTTCACCTCCAATCAGATGGCGGTTGGAAGAGCGTTCCACAGCCTAGGTCCTTGGACTACAAATCTTCTTTCTCCTTTGGATTTGTATCTGGCTTTGGGTATCTGGAGTAGATTTTGGTTGGTGGATCGCAGAACGCGATTGGGGTTGTGAGCTTTTAGTTTTTTGCATAGATATTGGGGGGCATTTCCTTGAATACACTTATGCATTAGGCAGAGTGCCTTGAAAGTGATTCTGCCTTTTACTGGCAGCCAATGAAGGGATCTGAAGGGCCAATGAAGGAATTGATTCCCATGTTTTTTTGACAGTCACAAGTCGAGCGGCCGTATTTTGAACGACTTGCAGACGAGTGATTTGGTATTTGGGGAGTCCGAGATAAAGGGCATTTGCATAAGTCTGGAGTTCATAATTGTACCCACCATGACTGATATGTCTTCTTTCGGGATAAAGGGGGTGAGTCTGCGTAGTAGGCACAGCAGATGGTGCGATCCGCTGACTACTGACCCTATTTGCGCATCCATTGTCATGTGGGTGTCGAAAATGACTCCGAGACTTTTGACTTTGGTGCTTGTATTTGTATAGTGTCAACGTTTTACGTAGCGCTTTACATACTATGCAGTCCCTACCATCAAGGAGCTTACAATCTTCTCTGTGTCACATACAGTACCTACACACTCCTATACTAGGACCAATTTGGGCAGGAGCCAGTTCAACTACCTGTGTCTCTGTGGCGTGTGAGAGAAAACCCATGCAGGCACAAGAAAAACATTCACACTTCATGCAGATAGTGTCCTGATGCCAGTGCTATAAGGCAGAAGTTCTAACTACTAAGCCACTGTGTTTGCCCCGCATGCTCCACCGTTTTCATTGGAAAACCCTAACTAAGAAATTACAGTTGCTCAAGTGATTGTGTAGACCTCAAACTACGGCCCTCCAGCTGTTGTAGAACTACACATCCCATGAGGCATTGTAACACACTGACATTCACAGACATGACTAGGCATGATGGGAATTGTAGTTCCTGAACAACTGGAGGGCCGTAGTTTGAAGACCCATGGTGTAGACAGAAGGGGGCTGCAGGAGATAAAGAAGGAGATGAAAACCCTATTCTCTTCTTATTTTTTAAAAAGGCAGTTGTTTATGCTTTACAGTGCCCTAATCTACTAAATATCATTCATTTAGGACATTTTATATATACATCATTAAAAATTAGTTTGGCATAAAGGTAAGAGTTAGCATATTGTCATTTTATCAGGTCACAGAAGATTTTTTTCAAAGTTGGTGACGATATGGTGTTCTTATCCCGACATGTTTTGCCACTAGGGGCTTCCTCAGAGGAATTTATTAAAAGGTCACTGTTCAGAAAAGACAAAACATGCCAGAGTAATATTAAAACAATACAAACTTAGTCACGCAAAAAAAAAAAAAAAGACAGTAACACAAGTCAAATAAAATTTGCATTTAAATTCACCATGTCAAATATAAATACAAATATTTTGTCTTTTCTGAACAGTGACCTTTTAATAAATCCCCTGAGGAAGCCATTAGCGGTGAAACATGTTGGGATAAAAACACCATATCGTCACCAACCTTGAAAAAAAAAAATCTTTTGTGACCTGATAAAAGGACAAATCTGTTAACTCTTACTTTTATGCCAAACGAATTTTTAAAGATGTATTAAAAAAATGTGTTAGTACCAAAAACAGTTTTTATAAAAAAAATCTTGTTTATGGTACTGCTAAAATCCCACTAAAAACCTCCCTGTATATATGTTCTATCCAGGGATGTTGGTGCCTTTTTGAGTCTGTCCCTAGCCCACATTACCATTTTTCCCCCCATAAATGCCCACACTACCATTTTTTCCCTCCCTATTAATGCCCACACTACCATTTTTTCCCCCCATAAATGCCCACGCTACCATTTCCCCCCCTCCATAAATGCCCACACTACCATTTTTTCCCACCCATGAATGCCCACACTACCATTTTTTCCCACCCATGAATGCCCACACTACCATTTTTTCCCACCCATGAATGCCCACACTACCATTTTTCCCCCCCATAAATGACCACACTACCATTTTTCCCCCCCATAAATGCCCACACTACCATTTTTTCCCCCCATGAATGCCCACACTACCATTTCCCCCCCCCCATAAATGCCCACACTACCATTTTTTCCCCCCATAAATGCCCACACTACCATTTTTCCCCCCCATAAATGCCCACACTACCATTTTTCCCCCATGAATGCCCACACTACCATTTCCCCCCCCCCATAAATGCCCACACTACCATTTTTCCCCCCCATAAATGCCCACACTACCATTTTTATCATTCAGTTAGGTTTTGCACCGAACTTAAGAAACGGAACTTGGTTTGGGCTCTATTACTTTTATGTGTATGTACCTCAATGCGATCGTTTTAATGCAAAGTAAAGAAAGATGTATTATTTTTATTGATGTATTATTATTGTGGATATTAGCCAGCAAATTGGAATCACTATGGGCAGATGAATGTATGCTTAATGTATTATATACCAACAAAAATACGTGTCGTGTGCTTGCACGGCAGCTGCAAAAATGATGTACAAGCAGTTGTGTGTGTGTAGAAAAAGTACAGAGCTGTGTGTAGAACAGTTGTGTAGCGGTTGTGTTAGTGAGATGCCCTAGCAGGCAGGCAGGCAGCGCTGAGCTGGCTGTACATTGATTTGTGTGCACGGTGCAGCTGCCGACCTCTATTGAGGAACAAACATAATCAGCACTGACGCAAATTAGATGGTTATTCGTTTTGAAAATTGACAGAAAAACAATAAAAAAGATGAAATGCTCCCAAATCAATAGATATAATGAAATTCAAATAATCCGAGAGATGAGGTCTCCATGGCAACTGATAATGTGGAAAAGAAAACAATTTAATAAAGGACAGACACACTTTGCAAACAGATTGGCGAAGGGGGGGGGGGGGTTGGTTACTGTGTCTTCGTGAAGGATCACTGTCCGTCCCAAGGACGGCTGCAATAATTAAGAGGGCCTTTCGGTCCAGAAAGTGCAGATTCAGGTTTTAATACACAAAATTATTTCAGGAGCAGTGAATCGGAAAGTCGTTTGTTTTGACCTTCCAGTGAGGCCTGCAGCAGGGCATGGCGGAGACGCCAGGGCTGGAAGGGCTGAGTTATGGCATATTTGTGTTTTTATAGAGCTGAGGGGAGGGGGAGAGGTTAAACAGTATTTACAGCTCACTTGTTTTCAGGAGGAGAGAGAAATCGAGTTTATAGAGAAAAAATGCATGCACTGGATTGATTATTTTCTCTTCCATTGTGGGGAAGGCTGGGGGCCATGGGGCTGGCTTGGGAAGAAGAGGTTGTCAATAGTGAAGGGGATAATGAATGGGTAACAGTGACTCTTTTAAGGGGTGGTAAAGAGATAATATATGGTTCTCTTAGGGGGTTGTGGAAAGATAAATCTTTTCCAAGGGACTTTATGGAGGACAAGCCTATGGGCAATGGGGTTGGTGGATGCCAGTTTCAACTCTTTTTAAGGTTTGGCAAATTGGTAATGGTGGGGTTTAACAACAAATAGCATGTGATGATTGCGACTGCATTGAGTTTTGCAATTGTTGTAGTTGGCTTTCAGTTGATGTTCAGCTGAACCTTTAAGTGTTTTTTGGACAGTTAACAAAGGCTCTTTATTTCTTAGGAAATACAATTATGCCTCGTTTCCACTGAGCGGATCGGTTCGGTTCGGTACGCTATTTTGGGTGTTTCCATTATGAAAGTGTGCCATTAAACCGAACCGTACCGGACCATTCTGGGTCCTGCTTCAGATGTGGGGCCATAGAAAATGGAACGGTTCCATTAGGGGAGGAGATGCAATACATTCCACTGATTGGTGGACACGCTAGGCATTTTTTCTAAATCCTGTATGGTCCCCGATGGTCCGATTTGCAGTGGAAACGCTCACGAGAATAGACCGGTCCATTCTAAACCGTTCCAAACTAACTGACCCGAACCGTTCCGTTCAGTGGAAACAAGGCATTAGTGATCATTAATGGGACTACATGCATACATACATGTACTTTTAGGTATGTACCTATGCAAAATATGGTGTAGGTACTTATTTCTTGAAAAATTAAGAGCCAAGACACAAGTATACCTCTTATTGGGTTGCTTATCTCAAAGGGTTTATTAGCCATTAGAGACATTGGGCTTCAAATGTAATAAAAAGGCTCCGACCTTCCATTTAAGAGCACATTCTATGTAAGTGACAACCAACACAAGGTTGTACAGAATTTTTTTTAAACATTTGTACAGAAAAATAGTTTATCAGAGTGTTCCATCTCGCCAACTCCATCCGATGAGGACGGACCGATGGACCGTCTTCATCGGTTAACCGATGAAGCTGACTGATGGTCCGTCGCGTCTACACACCATCGGTTAAAAAAACGATCGCGTCAGAACGCGGTGACGTAAAACACAACGACGTGCTGAAAAAAAACGAAGTTCAATGCTTCCAAGCATGCGTCGACTTGATTCTGCGTGGATTTTTAACCGATGGTTGTGCCTACTAACGATCGGTTTTGACCTATCGGTTAGGAATCTATCGTTTAAATTTAAAGCAAGTTAGGTTATTTAACCAATGGTTAAAAAAAAGCAATGGGGCCCACACACGATCGGGTTTGACCGATGAAAACGGTCTATCAGACCGTCTGTCCTCTGTTTAACCTATCGTGTGTACGAGGTCTAAGTCAACTAATTTTGTTTGAAAGTCCTTAAAAGAAGATCATCCATTCCCACTGATTTAATGGAGTCCTAGTCGTATTATAAAAGTTTTTTTGTGTGCCTAAAACACGTGCGCAACGATATGTGCGATGTTTCCCCAAACAAAAAACATTTTCAAATTTAGAATTTTATTTGAGAAAAAAATTCCATCCTGCTCTTTTAAACTTTTAAATCACTACGATCAAAAATTTACCATCAATTTGACCTAGCTAACATTGGTAAATTAATTGAATGCTCTAAAAAAAAAAAAAAAATTCAAATTAAATTTTACTGGTGTATGGCCTTTGAAAGGAATGACTGGCAGCTTCTGTAAGCACAATTCTATTGAGCACTAAGCAAACACTTCTCTAAATACACTCCGACAGTGCTTTCACCTGTGATGCCAGAGGAATTTACGCCTGGAGCCCTCTTTTGTCACATATGTACATCTTGCCTAATGTATGAGGACCACTGGTTTCATCTAGGTTACCTTAGCAGACCTCTAAGGTACATAACTGTTGGTGAGTTTCGGGAAATCCTCGCTATAGATCACAACTATTCCCATGCAGGATTGGTGCAATATAGAAGGCTTTAGATAAAAGCATCTGCAAGAATGTAGGCCTATGTTCAGAAGAACCTCAGAATCACGTTTAAGCAGACAAATCCTTTTAAGATGCCATACTTCAACCAGAACAGATGCCACACTTGAAGTCCACATGAAAGCTAGTAAGATCACATGGTTCTCAGAGTAGGGTGCGCCACCGAACTGGCTCTTGTCAGATTCACATTCCGACATTACTTTTACCCATTACCCTGGTTTGTATTATTGCAGGTCAATGCTATGCCGCAAAGTAATTGGAGTGATTCACTAAGGCATGTGTGGCACATTTCTGGTGGTGTGTACGTAGTTGGAAGTCTTGACCAAATTTATGAAAACCTTGCACAATTTTCACTGATAGTACCAACGCTTGCTACAAATTCAAGTAGAGTGTGACACTTTTATTATATGATGCTACTGTTGCAACAGATAATGACCTGGAAAGTGGAGGTAAATAAGACCTGGAGTAAATTATTGATTGTGTCAGACGTGTAATTATTGTGTTGCATCTTTGAGTCAATTCTGCAAAAAAAATTGTCTCGAAAGCCCAATTCCAGGACATCTAAAAATTCCTCCTGTGTCCATACTGCAAGGGTTACCTGCCCCTTTAGTTCCAGGGAAGAGTAAAAGCATTTTACTTACCTGATCACAAGATAGTGCTGCCCTACGCGCCAGCGGTGAACTGTTCCTCAGCGTCCTCATGTCCAATGCAGAAGCCCTGCATTTGTTTTGCTGATGTCAGGGCCTTAGACAGCTGGAGCATGGGAAAGATGATGCTGTGGGGACCAGTGTATCAGATACACTTACTAAATATTATTTTACAGGACCCTTAGACCTAAACAAGCAGGTAACCCCAGCGGTGCAGCCCCACTGTGAGGGAAAGTTTTTGAGTTTCCCCAAGTTGGACTTTAGGTTCCTCGGGAACTGATATTTTAGGTTTCCATTATGACATTCCGAACTTCTCTAAAAAGCTTATTTGCCTGTAAAACTCCACCACGCCACAGGAGAGATGCTTGCGGCAGTTCTGTCTGTCGCAACGCGTAAATAATTCCGTCACGCTACAGGGTTCTAAAGAGCATCTACAACACTCAATATCAATTCTAGGATTGGTGTTGCAGTAAAAGGTAAAACTTTCTGAGCCATTTTTCACTATGCAAACCCATCCAACTATCAAGGCGTCCACGCTTCTCTCGTTCCTGAACTTGGAATTGCATGTACTAAGCCTCTTACATTGTGCAAACTTCGTCCAGAGACGGGGATACATCCTTAGGAAGAAATATGTGCTCATTTTTCTTAAGCTGCATTCACACTGAATGAAATGTTTAGAAGTCTCGCCAAGGGGTAACTTTATTTCCTACCAGGGAGTTCACAGACGCACAGACAGAGCTATAAAGCAGAGTGCAGGGAGCTGACAGCCGGCCCTGCATTAGAAAACCTATAATTCAGCAGGGATGCCAGGTCTTACCCCCCCTTTCCTTGCACGCCATGATTTACAGATATAACTGGGGAGGGGGGCTCATTTCTCAAGACTAGGAGAGTAGGGCCGGGGACGACCAGCAGATCAAGAGAAGGCAAGCTAAGGGACAAGGAAATAGATCAAGAGGACACAATGCCATTCGGCAAAACCAACACACCATTGTTGTAGAACAATTATCATCCATAGGGCATAGAACCACTGCTAAAGCAGATGGCACGGTAGCTGATTTTTATTACAAGAGACCTCGATCAAGCGATTCCAGCTATTAGAAGACCAAACTCTACAGTTTGGGAGGAGATGCTTGTCTTGGTGTAATACAGATGTACATTGTGTCTACTTTCAGACAAGTGTATAAATACAATATATGTTACGTCCATACATTACACGGTGACAGCCCAAGATGCGCCATGATGCATTGTGGGAGTTACCGCAGAGCACTGAGGATTTTTTCAGGACTGCCGCCAAAGATTTAATATTTGTTTGAAATGAGAAACGATTCTCAAATGAATTTGGAGAGCTCTGGAATTAATGTCACCTCCCTTTCAATTTCTGATGCCTGCTGATTTGAATATTTATAAATATCAGTAAATTATTTATTGGGGCAATCTGCTGTACCATTTAACAATTGCAGTTAACGCTTTGCTTACCGCCACGGCGTGTGTAATTGAGACTATCTCCTGACGGCATGTACAAATAATGGCAAATTAAAGAGTACAGCTCTATACATTTTCCCGTGTCAGATTGGCTATTTATACAAGTGTAGATTTTAAATCTAGGAATCCAAGCCAAAATTCTCATTACAATATAAATACATATATTGTGAAATTGATGTCATTGCCTGCGTCCGGATTGTGTGAATTACGCCGGACACAGTAGCAACGCGGAAACGTATTTGGATATCTTGCTTGTACACAAGGATGTTGGAAATGGCATCTTGCGTCCCCTGGGGTCACCCTGGCACCGTCTGATAGAGGTGACAGGTTCCAGTCCGTGCCAGGGATACAAGTGTTGATGTTTATGGGTGAATTGTCTGTACTGCAGAGACAATCAGTTTATCAGATGCGAGTAATTAAGTTTATCTAATGAAAATACACAGGATTAATATTTCATCTGGCTATTTGGGGGATTTGGTACTAACAAGCTTCGTGGATGACAGAGTTGCAAACAGATGCCCCATCATTTAAAGGATAAGCTCACATGATGAGACCTTGCCGCTGATTTTCAAGTGGCACGGATTCACGGGCGAGACCCGACAAGAGGTCGGGTGTTAGGGGAAAAGGCCAGCAAGACCACTGGTGGCTCAAAACACAAGTGCCTGGACTTTTACATTTATCTGAAGGGTGCAAATGCCCGGTTTGCTACCCACAAGCAGAAAACAGAGAGGTCTAAACCAAATTATTCAATTTCTGGACACCAGAGGACCTCTATCAGTTACCCCCTCCCTATTAGATTGTAAGCTCACAGGACCAGGGGCCTTCTAAACCTCTTGTATTGAATTGTATTGTCTCCCTTTATATTGTAAAGCTCTGCACAAACTGTTGGCGCTATAAAAAATCCTGTATAATAATAATAATAATATCAGTAAAACACAGACATTTTGTCTTTATGATATATTAGGCAAATGTTAAAAATGGGGGTAAAAACATATTTTAAAAAAGTGTAAAATTATTTTTTTTTTCAAAAAAAAATTGCCCTTGTGTAATAATATATAATATAAAAAATGAGGGTACATTCAGACTAAATGCAGGGCTCATGGAAAGCAATTGTTTTCTATGTGAACCGTTCACACTACAATTCTGGTGTTATATGTGGTACAGAAAAATGCAGATAACATTTATTTTTCCGCAGCACACTGGATGTTACCCCATGTCACCGGTGGGTTAAATTTACTAAAACTGAACAATGCAAAATCTGGTGCACCTCTGCATAGAAACCAATCAGCTTCCAGGTTTAAGGCTGGGTTCACACTACTACACTACTTTCATCCTACTTTGCTCTGCTACATTGGTCCTACATTTATCCTACTTTCATGAACAGGATACTACTTTGGTCCGACTTCAATGATATTCAATGGGCCTGAAGTAGGATCAATGTAGGACCAAAAGTAGTACAGGGAGCATTTTCAAAGTCGGACCGACTTGTGTAGGACGCTACAAGACGCTCTCATAGGGAAACATTGATTTTCACACGTCATGCTACATGAGGCTCCCAATGTAGGACCATTTGTCGGACAAGTGTGAACTCAGCCTTATTGTCAAATCTTAATTGAACAAGCTGAAGTTAGAAGCCGATTGGCTACCATGCACAGCTGCACCAGATTTTGCACTCTCCAGTATAAAAATAAAATCACCCCCTGTGGGACAATGCACCATGCTGCTCTGAAGACACTTGAAGTGTCACTATGGGGTTGATTTACTTTAGTGAAATCCACTCTGCACTGCAAGTGCACTTGGAAGTGCAGTCTTGTAGATCTGAGGGGAAGATCTTCCGATTCTATCATCCAGCAAGGGGGCCGTCCCCAAACTGTTCCCACAAAGTTGGGAGCATAAAATTGTCCAAAATGTCTTGGTATGCTGACGTCTTAGGAGTTCCCTTCACTGGAACTAAGGGGCCAAGCCCAACCCCCGAAAAACAACCCCACACCATAATCCCCCTGCAAAGGGAGGGCCAACTCAATATTGAACTCTATAGACTAAGACTGGGATGCCATTAAAGTTCATGTGCGTGTAAAAGCAGGCGTCCCAATACTTTGACAATAAAGCGTAGCTGTCCAAACTTCAGTGCTTGACTACCAAGCACGATCAGTGCTGGCTTATGTGTTTCGAGGGAACACTCTCTTCATCAGAGTCCTTCACAGCGCCATTTAACCTACCAGCATGTCTTTGGAGTGTTGGAGGAAACAATGCAAGCACGGGGAGAACACGCAAACTCCATGCAGGTAGTGCGCAATAAATGAACCTGCACTAGAACAGTAGGTGTTTGCTATTGTCATGTTGCCACTGTAGGACAAACAATTTCCCCACGCCAGTCTTTATAAGTTGGTGTCAGTGCTATATATATATATATATATATATATATATATATATATATATATATATAATATATAGCTATATACCACTGACACCAACTTCTCTTCCAATCAGTTCACACTCTTGGAAATTATATATATATATATATATATATATATATATATATATTATTTTTTTATAAAAATGTTTATACATTTTTTTCAGGAATGTGAACTGATCTGCGGTAAAGTCTTGATGTTCACAAATAAAACATCCCTGTATTTAAAATGAGATTATACACACTCTATATGTTATATTGTGGTCAGTTACCATCTCATCATAAATTTAGATCCCACAATAAAAGTTTATAAGATGCCTATTGTAAAATCTTGCATTAATATATATATATCCTCTATTATATATAGCTATCGCATAAATGTATTTCCTTGCAACACCTATGATCTTGAAGAGGCCCTACATCGAAAACTTTTCCTTTGACCACATATATATATATAAACCCTCTGTGAATATGATTTGAGCGTGCTGCTTGGCAAGTTTGTCTGATTCCATTATTGCAAGGCAATTGTGCAGGTCATTTTACTTCTTGTCAGCAGTCTACAAACTTGACTGTGCCACTAGAAGAAAAATAATCCAACAATACAAGAAAAAAAAAAAAATCAAATAAAAAACTTCATTGCAGTGAATTCCCTAGAATCAATGACCGAAGCCGCTTTGTGATCTAGAAATTCCCAAGGTCGTAAGCGATGGCCAGCTAAGTCCAAGGTCATTTCCTGGACTAAGTGCAATAATCTGTTTTATTGATATACCGTATGGCAGAGTGTGCTGTTTTTTTTAGGGCCAACAGTATATCATGTATATTTCAAGTATGCCTTACACGTTCTATAATTTGCTTTGTTAAATAAGAACATAAATTATACATAGAACTGGCATATGGATAACTGACACACACACACACACACACAAAGGTTGGACTGGATGGGGCCATGTATATCACAAACCAAAAACGCTATTTGAATTTATTTTTACTATTCAGAGCACACTCACCCATCCATGTCTCCATGCTTAATTTTGTCAGGAAATCACTTAAAAAAAACGCCCCCTAGCAGTTCAAGCTGCGGCCATGTTGAGTAAGGGCAGATGGTTCATGTAGCATTTACTTCCTAGAATCCATCTGCCCTTGGCTCAGGCATACGGGCAGGGGGGGGGGGTGTATTTAGCTGAGAAAAACCCTCTGAAGACTCTTGTGATAGATGACATAACTTGCATTGGCATGGAAAACTAGGAAGTAACCGAAGAAATGTGTGAAAAAGCTTTAAAATAAGCAAATATGACATACTTTCTTATTTACTAATGCTAGCAGGATAACGATTAAAAGAAGTCATTGGTAATTGAGAGAGTGAAGTTCCGCTTTGAAGACTGTAGTGTCCTAAGTGCTTTCAAACAGCCTGCTATATACATATATAATACTAATATACATTTTGAATATAAAGGGAAAAACCCAAAGTTCTGCC